>NW_017805983.1:2344878-2456312 GCF_001891065.2 Hippocampus comes
CTTAAATTGCATATCACGGCAGACATCTCAAAATACATAGTCTTCTGGGGGCTAAGCATATATTAATACATTTTGGTAGAGAGGAATATAGGCCTACTGTCATATAGGTTATGTTATCGGGCATCCTTCTAATTCCCTTGAACAACCAAGATTGAACTTTTGAACTCTTTATAATTTCTATTATCTAGTCCCGTTAAAGTCCAGGGGAGGAAGCCCCATCATAGTAAAGAGGATACTAATGTGATGTGTGTAGTTCTTCATAGCCTCTTCATTTTGCTCTCAAAGTGCACGGAATTGATGGATTTTTAACAGAATGTAGAAAAAAATTCTCCCGGGGGTGCATGCCCCCGGACCACCCTAAAGGGGCTGTGTTCCCCTTGGGGCTAAGCGCCCCTTGTTCTTGAAGCCTAGTGACGCCCCTGTCGTGAACTAAATATTCAGTATCATAAGAGGAACCGGTAGATATCCGGGTAATTTTATCTATTCGCTAAACATCAACATATTTTCAACCCCTAGAATTAAATACAATTTATAAAATTGGTTATTATTTTGTGCTCACCTTCCCTGGTTTTTGAAACGTTGTACCATACTTTTATTTTACTTTTATTTTCCACCATCACCGGATGTTTTTTCTTCCATTTGTTTCACGCGTGCTTTCTTAACACATCTTCATTCCCAGCTGTAGAACAAATCGACATCAGCTGGGTTTGCATCAAGTAGCACCTTGGTGACCAAACGTAGTGGAATTTGAAGCAAACTTCGGCGTGCGTTCTGCAAAGTGAAGGCTATTCGTGCAAACCTGCCAAATATCTCTTTTGTCGCGGCGAGGCACGCGACAAAGGGGCGATAACAGTACATCGAACCCCGGCTAACAAAGAGGTCTTTTTCTCAACGTCAACATTTTTCCTCCATATTCCCTAGTGATGAGTCATGTGTCCGTGGAGAATGTCCATGGTCTAGAACAACAGGTAAGCAACTCGTTTGCTGTTGCTTGTGGCGTCATGCGGAGGCAAAAAAAGTCTTAGAATGATGTTAGCTTACCGGCTAACAACCGCTAGCGAGATGCTATCTTACTAGCATTGGGTGCGCTTCAGTCAAGGATTTGCCTGACGACAAGTGACGAATGATCAACCTGTGATACGTATTTCTCGCAACATTAATTGACGTAGCTTTTATATTTAACATACCCACACATACTTTTACCTAAACACGTATTTTCGTAAAGCGTCATTGGGCTCATAAAATGTTTCTTAGTGCAGAAAAGTGATTGCCAAATAACGCTGGCCTCCATCGGCGCGTTCCGGTGAGCATATGAAACGCATCGATCCACTATTATCTTCGCTGCGTTTGTCTTGCGCCTCGACACAAAATGAAATGGAGGTGCGCTCAAGTTTCGAGCCTGTGAAGCTGGCGTGCTCATATCTGCATTTGACAGCGCGACACACCTTGCTGTCAAATCTTACAAGCTTTTTGTACGCGCATACGTTGCGAAAATATTCTGCGTCACTAGCGATGTAGGGAAAAGCATCTGACTGTCACTGTGCTACCAGCCAAATCAAGAAAAGAAAGTACTCATATTGCCCAGTGAATTAAAATAGTGCGCAAAATTGCAGTCAAAATTTAGCTAACAAAAATTATTATGATATTTTCTCTTGGTTGCAATGCATGATGATTTGTAAAATGATTTAATGCGGAATTTAAACCCACGCACTGGACGGCAAATGGCACGGTACAGTTCAGTGCACAAGTCTTGGGCCATTCCTGATTTAATTTTTCATAATGACCGTTTTAACACCATTCCTTTTGACATTGTAAAATTGTAAGGATAGAGTAACGGCGTTCTTGCTATTGAATTCATTTCCATTTTGATTTGGTCGAGGCAGGTTTCTGCCGCTTCACTGCAATGTGATTTCGATGTGTATTTTCAACAGTTACCGAGCCACAGCCAAATTGTCACAAAAAGTATATAGTATACCAACTGAAATGACGTGTGGAAGAGCATTTGATTGTTATGTCTGACACTGTATGGTGTGTGTGTGTGTGTGTGTGTGTGTGTGTGTGTGTGTGTGTGCCTATAATCATATCAATATCAAGTCTGACGAACTGACTATTGCCAACAAGGTAATGAGTTGATAATGAGTAAATCTTTACGAAAACTTGTCTATGTGTTTCCATTCCCAGCTTGCTGTCCTAGACTTGAATGTGGCAGACGGACAAGGTGGTGGCACCAACAGTAAGCGCTTCCTATGTTCTTATGTTTAATCACACACCCTGCTGATAAAGCAAGGGTTGCCTTGCCTTGGAGATATAGAGGCAGCTGCATGGGGCCATAATGTGGCGCTGTGAATATTGCAGATCGCCACCACAATTTGTTGCATTGAGGATGTTTTTAGGTTTTCATTGAATGTGCCTGCCCTATTTGCTGATTATTAGAATGAGGCTGATGTCTCTCTCGTGTCTGCAGGAAGATACATTCCTCCACATTTACGGAACAAAGATGGTCCTAAAAATGGTGAGGAGCAGCTATTAAGTGCTTCTTCCAACAAAATACTTCCTATGCACCCTCGAGGTCCCAAGACTCTGAATGCTATGTCTTGAAAAGCTGTCTTGCTGCATTCACTTCACTGCTATCCGGGGCTGAACGATTCATTCATTTGGGAGCAAAACTGTGGTCTCAGACAGTGCAATTTTGTGATATTTTTTTAAAGCACTCTTATCCTAAGCTCACCAATCAGAACTGGCATGCTATTGACGAACAATTCCCACAGACCACTCAACTCTGAGCTGTGTCGCGTCTACATCAGGCTGTCACCCATCCTCCTGGAAGTCCTTTTGCTTACCTGGCTGCTCACAAATACTAGGTGCTAAGCTGTCTTGCTCTGTACGACGTCTGTGGGAGCCGCAAGGTGCGGATCCACCTCTCTACAAATTTTCGCCTCCGTGTATTACAACTAATAACTATCTGGAGATGTCATAAGACAACAGCTACAGAGCACACACTCGAAAACCGGAAATGAAAAGGTTATGGCTGATGTCAGTCATGAGGAGCTCGATATCAAAAGTATCTTAAATATTGATGCTATCAGCAATGTTATTTGTGCTTATGTGCACTGTTTTGCACCAACGAATTCTAAGTTTTGAGATCGATGCAATTAAGTGTCAAAATTAGTCTACAGTATCAGTTTAATCAATTTAGGTTTGCTAAAGGACGGTTTTGTTACATTGATTTCATTGCATAAAAGAAAAAAAAAACATGGTTACATGAGAATGTGAAGGAAAAGAAGCAACGATGAGGAATAAATATGATACTTTTTGACCGTTTCAACAGGAAATATTTTTAACTGTCCCATTTAGACATACTTCAAACTGATTTTTACACTTTTGCTCTCATCATTACCCTGATATGAATTTCAGGCCGTGTCACTAAGCCATCAGTCACTGTGTGAAGCAGTTGAGTCTTTAACAAAAAAAAGGAAAAAAAGTATTAATCTACAATGTTACACTTATGTGTTAAGATCACATTCATAAATACAAAATTGAAACCATTTTTGGTTAAAAATGTATTTTTACAATTATTCTATATTCACATATGACAGCAAGCAGTAGGTCTTTCTTTATTGGATCCTTGCAAAAACCTTGAAAAAGGACTGCCTCCCTCACACAGACTCTCAATGGCAGGGGTCTCAAACGTAGTTCCTGGAGGGCCGCTGTCCTGCATGTTTTCCAAGTCTCCCTGTTGCAACACACCTGATTCAAATGAACAGGTTCAATGTCAGGCTTCCGCAGAGCTTGCTGATGATCTGATCATTTGAATCAGCTGTGTTGCAACAGCGAGACTTGGAAAACATGCAGGACAGCGGCCCTCCAGGAACTGAGTTTGAGACCCCTGCTCTATGGTGTGTGCTTTATTCGAGTGATAGCTTTTAATGTTTTGATGGTATACAGTCATTTTCTGTCCTGCTTGTAAATGTTACTCTACATCAGTGCTTCTCAATTATTTTCTGTCATGCCCCCCCCACCCCCCCAGGAAGAAGAAAACATCTCGCGTCCCTCCCCTGCGCGACTATAAATAGTATCATTTGTCTATAAAATTGTTATAAGTACACATTTGCATAACACTGTATCCTTAACGTATAAGAGAATAAAAAAGAAAGAAATGTGGACCAACTTACAACAAAGAATAGCTTTAGTAACTGTAACAGAAAAGATTTTAAGTGCATCTGAAATTCAAAAATAAAATTAAATCCTTATTTAAACGATAAACATTTTTTGACTGACCATATCAAACCATATAATACTGAAAAATAAAATTACATTCAATCAATAAATAATAATGCATTCAAACTGATCACCAACATTAATTCAGGAGCACAATATGAAAACCTGCAAAACAAAAATATCTAAAATAATTTGTGCTGATTTTTTTT
Organism: Hippocampus comes; assembly: GCF_001891065.2. Classification (NCBI taxonomy): domain Eukaryota; kingdom Metazoa; phylum Chordata; class Actinopteri; order Syngnathiformes; family Syngnathidae; genus Hippocampus; species Hippocampus comes. Next base: position 2,349,306 of record NW_017805983.1, read on the forward strand.
TTTTTTTTTTTTTTTTAAATCAAAGATGTCTGGATTAATGGCTACAAGTAGCAGTCACAAAGTGGTATGATTGTTGGCAATATTCGGCACGTTTTCGCTGAAAAAAAGTCAAGCCGCTCATCAGCGTGATTGGGGTGTAATGTCTTTAAGTGACGCCTTAATTTATTTGGCTCCATGCTGTCCGCTGCCAAAATTTTTAGACACAGTAGGTATACCGGTCTTTCCTCGTCTACCACCGTAGTCACAGTGAAGCCAAGCGCGACAGGCGCTTCGTCATATTTCCTCGTTTTAGCTTTCGGGAGACCTTCTCTTTTCTCCGTCTCTCTCCGCCTGTTGACTTCGTGTCTGCACTTCATACTCATACTCTGTGCTGTGTGCAAAGCGCGCATGCTCAGTGCAAACAAAACACCGAACGAATGCTCCCTGCGCGCACTCTGCCAATTAGAGCGTCACTGCCCCCTAATGTAGTGGAGGTGCAATTGCACTTTATTCTAGGACAGTAAAAAAAATCAAAATAAAAAAGCATGATCCCGAGTTCAAATGTACCCCCCCTTGACGGCGCGCCTCGCTATTTGAGAAGCACTGCTCTACATAGTGAATGTTGCACTGCAGCCGCCGTGAATCGAATCCAAATCGCAATTTCTGTCAGAAAAATCACAATTCATTCTTCTCCTAAAATCGTTCAGCCCTACTTCTATCTCGACAAACTGGCCACATTTCACTTTTGTATTATAGTCGCATTTATAACAGGCGAAACCACTGGTGAAATATTTTCTTCTTATCGTAGGAGGAAATGTGTTTGCTGCCAGGGCAGGCTACACCATCGCACCTGCCGCCGCCTGTAAGATGCCTTTCCTTTCAACTTGAAATCGCTCATCATCAATTATTGAGTTACTGTACTCTCTTTCTGTCTGCAGTTGGCTGGGATGGGGCCCGCGGCAACTTTGTCAATGGCTACCATGACAACCGTATGACTGGCGGGAACACTTACAATCGTGGCCCGCCTCGCATGGAACGGGGCCGAGGGGGCATGGGCGGAGGCGGCTATCGTGGCAACAGAGGTGGATCCTTCAATCCCATCAACCCTGCTCAGTCAATGGGCTTCGGGTTGTATGAAAGCAAAGGTGCCGATCCTATTTGACTGCGTGTGAACATTGATCTTCTTGGTTGAGGAAACTTGAGGCCTTTTTCTTCGTGTGTTCTATGACCTTGTCAGACGCTGGCGGTTGGAACACTGCCAAGGATGCCTACAGCAGCTTCGGAAACAATCGAGGAAAATCTGCTTTCTTTAATGACAGAAGCAATGCAAATCGTGGACGGTGAGATGATAGTAAAGTTCTTCCCTTTCCATTTATGGCCAAGCTTGATGACAGTCACAACATAATGTGGACAGGTACAGTGCAGGCTTACTGACAGTGCCCAAACTTAGGTTTTTGTTTCGTTTTTGTTTTTTTTGCTAGCCGATGCTTGGTTGATTCGGGTTTTTTTTTTTTCTTTCCCCCGCTTTGTGTTGGAAGACAAAGTTTGAGATGCAAGTAAGATTCGGATATGCCAGCCCTTGAGCAAAGTGAAAAATGATGCCCTCACATGTGGGCAAGGAGAACTACAATCACTAATGCAATTTTCAACTGTTTGTTGAACAGGGCAACAGTCACATATGCAAAATGAGCCCACTCACCAGTAACAACTCAGATTCTAGCTCTTAAGCTTCACTCACCAGGCCACACCCCTAAAAGGCACACATGCAACACACAAATACTGCAGTATGTACAGTAATTACACCAGTTTATTTCTGGATATCATGTTTTTCTACAATGCTATTTTTCATTTCTTTAAAATAGGTGTTATTTGTGAGACTGGAATGGATGAATAACATTTCAATTCATTTCATTGTGGAAAATGTAGTTGCTACACAAGTATATGGAGTGACAAGCTTGGTCATGGAACAAATTAAACCGATAAATCAAGATTACTACTGTAGTTGAAATTCTATTATAACATGCTTAAGGTTGCAGATGCACATTTGTTCGACATTATTGTTCTTTTTTGGCTTAGGTTTGACCATGGTGGGTATAGCGGCGGCGGAAACAGCCGCTGGGTGGAAGAGGCCTGCACTGATGGAGACTGGTCCAAACCAACACCCCTCAATGAGCGACTTGAACAGTAAGTTGGACGTTGACGGGCCTCGTAAGGAGAAACGCCATATGTGCTTGCACAGTCTCGTCATATCCAATACAACAGCTGTATAATTTTGTGAAATTTGTCACTGTCATGAGCATGAAAAATCCTGTCTCTTGGTAATGTCTTGCATCAGGGGTGCCCAAGCTTTTTGACCCGAGAGCTACTTTTCAAGCAACCAACCTCCCCCGATTGACCATTACTGCACATGCATACACACACGCGCGGCACATACTAACGCATTTGCGCATACACGCACACACACGCATGCCATGATGAGCAGCAGCCATAATGGCCTCTAATATCAAAGAAACAGAAAAATCTTTCTTTTAACAAGAGTGAAAAGGAAATCATTGCCTACCTTAGTCGAGACCTGACACGGAGTAATGGGATGCACTTTCGCAGCATGTTAAGTGCAGAAACTTACATGTACTGTTTTAAAATGCTTCTCCTAGTGCTCCAGATTGCCATTCTCCACCAATGCCATTGGTGAATTGCAGATGAAACAAACTTTGAATGAGGTTAAGAAAAAAAAAAACCTGAGATCGCAATAGCTCGATTGCACGCTGCAATTGCAGACTACTGACCACTAACGAATTCCGGTGAAGTGCTTTTTTATTTTTTGCATACTTTTTGGTGAAAATGAAACTGATAGGATGCTTAGGGTGCTGTGTAGACTTACACAAAAATATATAATGTTAATAACACAATTTTTTTTCCATTTCCTACTGTGGCCCTCGCGAGCAACTTGCGACCAGTCCACGGGCTACTGGTCGATCATGATCGACTGGTTGGGCACCCCTGTCTTACATCATCCTACGTGGATTTAGGGAGTAGCCTGCTAACTAACTTTTGAAATCCACATTTTTTTAAACAATTGTGCATGTGTACCTCATTCTATCAGGGGTGCCCAAGCTTTTTGACCCGAGAGCTACTTTTCAAGCAACCAACCTCCCCCGATTGACCATTACTGCACATGCATACACACACGCGCGGCACATACTAACGCATTTGCGCATACACGCACACACACGCATGCCATGATGAGCAGCAGCCATAATGGCCTCTAATATCAAAGAAACAGAAAAATCTTTCTTTTAACAAGAGTGAAAAGGAAATCATTGCCTACCTTAGTCGAGACCTGACACGGAGTAATGGGATGCACTTTCGCAGCATGTTAAGTGCAGAAACTTACATGTACTGTTTTAAAATGCTTCTCCTAGTGCTCCAGATTGCCATTCTCCACCAATGCCATTGGTGAATTGCAGATGAAACAAACTTTGAATGAGGTTAAGAAAAAAAAAAACCTGAGATCGCAATAGCTCGATTGCACGCTGCAATTGCAGACTACTGACCACTAACGAATTCCGGTGAAGTGCTTTTTTATTTTTTGCATACTTTTTGGTGAAAATGAAACTGATAGGATGCTTAGGGTGCTGTGTAGACTTACACAAAAATATATAATGTTAATAACACAATTTTTTTTCCATTTCCTACTGTGGCCCTCGCGAGCAACTTGCGACCAGTCCACGGGCTACTGGTCGATCATGATCGACTGGTTGGGCACCCCTGTCTTACATCATCCTACGTGGATTTAGGGAGTAGCCTGCTAACTAACTTTTGAAATCCACATTTTTTTAAACAATTGTGCATGTGTACCTCATTCTCCAAAGGCTGGTCAAGCATGAAAGCATTAAATATCATGCTTGTACAACATGTACATGTAGTGTTAAACTGTTCCTCATTCTACCTTCTAGTGAGTTGTTCTCCGGCAGCAACACTGGGATTAATTTTGAGAAATATGATGACATTCCTGTTGAGGCCACTGGACAGAATTGCCCTCATCACATCGAGAGTGTAAGTCAGAATGGAATGGAATGTTTTTTTTTTTTTTTTACACCTGATGTTTTGTTTTCAAGTGTGACCAATTCAAATTGCTATCCTGGTGTGTAGTTCCAGGACATAGACATGGGTGAGATTATCATGGGCAACATTGCGCTGAGCCGCTACACCCGACCAACCCCTGTCCAGAAATATGCCATTCCAATCGTCAAGTCCAAGCGAGACCTCATGGCCTGCGCACAGACAGGTATGACATACTGTCTGAGACTTCTGTGTCTTAATATGCAGAATCAGGACCAAGCTGCAGATTTTGCCATGTTCTGTGCACAGGTTCTGGGAAGACAGCGGCATTCCTGCTGCCAGTTCTCAGCCAAATCTACGCCGAGGGACCAGGAGATGCTCTGAATGCAGCGAAAGCCTCTGGGCAGGTAGGTACTCCCAGTGTCGACTCTCACTGTAGCAAACAAGGTGAGAATGCAGAGGGAAGGTGCAGTGCGAGTGAATTATGATGCGGATAAACACAAATGCAAACGACCATTTATCAAGTACAAAAAACTACCGTGTCCATTTTTTCGATATTTGTTGATGTAATAATTATCGTGACAGCCCTGCACAAATGTTTTCAGTTTGTATCAAAAATAACACAATTGGCCGAACCGTTTCTATACTTTTGGAAGGGAGTGTATTGGCATTACAATCTTGATTGCAGTGGATCCAAATGTGACAATTGCTTGATAGCTTATAAGCAAACTGCCACTTCGAGGGCTTACAGTATATACGTTATAATTTATGCATCATTGTCCAAGGTGGTGATGCACATTATGCTTTTCTTATTGCCCTAGTGGTTATTTCTTGTCACTTTATCTGCTGTTATATCTGTTATGTTTTTTTTTTCTTTTTTACACTGATATTAATCTTCCATCAATAAACTGCTGCTCATTGATTATCATGTGGTAATTATTCCACGATTGTAGGAGAATGGAAAATATGGCCGTCGCAAGCAGTACCCCATTTCGCTGGTCCTTGCCCCTACTCGAGAGCTAGCTCTACAGATATATGATGAAGCCAGGAAGGTAGGTTTTTTTCTTGTGTTTAATTCATCCAACTGCACTGCTTTTTGTCGGATTCCTACCCAGCCACTTCAGGTGGGCCCCAGGGGTCTGTCCTGGGGCCCCTGCTTATCATCATCTACCTCATTCTCCTCGACGCCGTTTTCTGTAAATTGCCTGCCTGTCTTTGGGCTTGTTCGGAAATTCACTCTGAAGAGTAACGTAGTCGGAGGCAGTGCGCTCCACTCGTAATTAGTTTCCAACAATTTCCAATTAATTTGCACTGGTGCACTCTTTGGTGCATTCTGAATAAATTGAACGACTCTGAGGTTCCGAACGGTCGTAGTGAACCAGTGCACGCTTGGAACGTATTTCTGAATGTGCCTTTAGACCCCTGGGTAGTAGAGCCTTGAGATGCTGTTGAACTCATTGTCCCCAGACCTCCGTTTCTTCAAACGGCTTCGCCTATTCTTAATTTACATTGAGCTATATTTTTGTTTAGTTTCTTATGCAAAATTATTTTTTTACTCTTGTTTATGTACGGTGTCCTTGACCGCCTTGAAAGGCATTTACAAATAACATTTTATTATTATTGTGTTTTAGTTTTCATACCGATCCAGAGTCCGCCCCTGTGTCGTGTATGGCGGAGCAGATATTGGCCAGCAGATCCGAGATCTCGAGAGAGGATGTCACCTACTGGTGGCTACCCCGGGAAGACTCGTGGACATGATGGAGAGGGGCAAGATTGGACTAGACTACTGCAAGTAAGATCATTATGTGGAGTAGAGCTCTACCAGCGAGCTTATCATTGATGTTTGGTGGTAAGCTGGTAGGGGATGCATTACTTCAGATTTTCAGGTGGCAGTAACACGTTGAAAGTTTAGCCGATGTTAACTTGACGCTGACGACGCCATTGATTTTATTCAGTAGTGATGAAAATCTATATTCACTGAAAATGGACTGCGCTTACTGAATTTACGCAGAACATGCAAGTTAGAACACAAAAACATGGACATGGGCTGAAGAAAGGTTTGCCCACTGTGGTGTCCAGCCAAAGAAAAAAAAAACCCTTTCACTTACTGTGCTTGCCGAGAGGACAGCCAGGTGACTCTTGCACCTGTGCTCGTTGTACGCCCACCAAAACAGCAAATTCTGCATGGTGGGAATTTTCGTGGTATTTTACCTGTGTTTTTGTTATAGGCATTTGGTGGAGAAGATTGCTGTTAGTGTTCTATATGCATTTCTAAAGGCAAAAAAACGCCACACACAAACAAAAAAAAATACTTTTTTTAAATTTTTTTTTTATCAATCTCCTGCGTAAACACGAATTCCTGCCAAGTTCTACTCCAACGTACCCACTATGGCCAACAATTAAAGTGGTCAACAGCAAATTTTAATTGGAGATGGCATTATGTGCCCCAAAAATGTTTTTAAGAGATTGTCATTTTTTGTTTTTAGTTTGATCTGTAAAAGCTTGCACTATGCGTTCTAATTTATAGCTATGCCATTTTAGAAAAAAAAACACCTGTTGCTGAGCCTAGCCCTAATCTATTCCAAAATACATTGCAATATTAATTATTGTTACTATATTAATATTATGAAAACCCGATGTGCTATATAAAACAAACAAGTAAACATGTTTTGACCAGAATTGTTGACTAAGAAGTCAATCACACAATGGCTTTTTTGTTCCCAAATTCCTCGATCAAATGTGTATGCAGATCCTTAAAAAGTATTGCATTTTATTTTCCAAAACTAATGCCTTAATTATCCTTATAACTTCAATTTAATCTTGCTTCATCCAAAGATCTTACAAATGCCACAGACGTGATAAACATTACGATATTTCCTTTTCGAAATAATTTGACAACTCACTACAAAGAAGTTTCATACTATACAAAATGATCATTAACAGTTGTTAAAATATTAAAAAACGGAACCGACCCCATCTGACTTTGGGCTCGAGGCAGACTTCACTCTTGAGTGGTTCCCAGTCAGTCACAGTCCGCACGTATGTAGTGACAGACAGATATTCATACTCCTTTTGTCACCGATGCTGCCTGCACAGATGTCAGACAATAAACATCCATCAGTGGCGAGAGATAAAATGAAAAGACAGTCATAGCAAAACGTTAGGCATCTTAAAACAAATTTAAAGGAAGTCGAGTGGCGTAACTTGAGTTGTTTGTCTTTGACTGTGTATTTTTTTTAGTCAACAGCTCGACATGTGTTTTTTGCGATAGGTACCTTGTCCTGGATGAAGCGGATCGCATGCTGGACATGGGCTTTGAGCCTCAGATACGGCGCATCGTTGAACAGGACACCATGCCTCCGAAAGGCAACCGGCAGACCATGATGTTCAGCGCCACCTTTCCCAAAGAAATACAGGTGTGTGCTCCGTGAATGCGCCGTGAACCTCTGTTCCACGTGCAACTTGCATGTTCCTAATCTCACTGTGGGGCAAAACCTGTAACTCCTGCTTGCCCCTTTGCAGATCCTGGCCAGGGATTTCCTGGATGACTACATCTTCCTGGCAGTGGGACGAGTGGGCTCCACCTCAGAGAACATCACTCAGAAGGTGGTTTGGGTGGAAGAGAGCGACAAGAGGTCTTTTCTCCTGGACCTGCTCAGTGCCACAGGTGAGACGGTCGGAACGCGTGATCGGTCTCCTGTCCCGGCCGTAACGGTACACGCAAACACCCGCGCCTGGAAAGAAAAAATAAGGCACACAACGTGGTTGCTGAACTGGTGCGAGGGCCAAGAGCATTAGTTGGTGTTGATGGTTTGGTGTGGTTTTATCCCAAGTCATCCCCAGCGAAGTGCAGGACAATGCTGGAGAGAACATGGAGAAGCCTGGTAAGCTCTATACAAGAGAAACCCGTATCCACAACGCTTATCCTTTATTATTATTATTTTTTGCAACGTCAACTTTGCCTACCTGCCTGCGATACTCATTTTAGTTTGGTTTGTCATCGGTTCCGTGCATCCTGGCATGAGTCGAACATGCCAACAGTTACTATGACAAAAGTCATCAGTTCGACATGTTGCTTTTTATCAGTGGTCATACCTATTATTGCACTTATTTTGATGTATTTCTGCTTGTGTTTATCCATACGTCCTGCAATGCATGTTTGTCATTTGTCGTCACCAACATGAGCAGCCATAATAGTTGAACAAAGCGAGCTCGCTAAAAGAATGTTGTTGAAACACGATCCTCACTTGTGATGTGAAGGTTGTTGCAAGTGAAATATCGCAATTAATTTTCAGTTGTTTCTTTTCTTTTGGTCGATTAGGCAAGGACTCACTGACTCTGGTTTTTGTGGAGACCAAAAAAGGCGCAGACGCCTTGGAGGACTTCCTGTACCGGGAAGGTTACGCCTGCACCAGCATCCACGGCGATCGTTCCCAGAGGGACCGAGAGGAGGCCCTGAACCAGTTTCGATCTGGAAAGTGCCCCATCCTGGTGGCTACTGCTGTCAGTAAAATTTGAATGTAGCAAAATGGAGCACAGCATGCATATGTTTTAGAAGCTTCCGTTGCTGCCACTCAGGTTGCAGCTCGTGGTCTTGACATCTCCAATGTGAAACATGTTATTAACTTCGACCTGCCAAGTGACATTGAAGAGTATGTTCACCGCATTGGACGCACAGGACGAGTAGGAAACCTGGGTAAGATTATTGCTTGTGTCACTAGGGGGTAAATAGTGAGCATACTCATGCTTTAAACCACTGGTTCTCAACTGTCGTCACCTTGGGAACTGCATTTTGCTATTTTCGCCAAGCCGCGACCCACTTTTACAGAAGAGCAATGAAGAACATGAATTGTTCAGAAATAAGTTCATCATATTTATCAACGCAACACATGCTTACATGTTCAAAGTGCTTTTCAGAACGTCTTATTAAGAAATGAACATAACTTCTTGTACAAAAATGAAGAAAAAAGTTTTTAAAAAAGCTACCATCATCTAAGCTCTGATCTCTTGCTCTTAGAAAAGTCTAAATATTATTTGATCAAATTAAAGTCAAGTCCAACCTGGGATAATTCCCTGGTCAGGCGGTCCTCTTATTTCTTTCTTTCTTTCTTTCTTTCTTTCTTTCTTTCTTTCTTTCTTTATGGGGCTTATATATGCAAGTCTATCACTAAACTACACTATCTTAATTACATAAGCTATTTGTATGCAAAACACTTGCCAAGTGTAAAAGAAGCCAATGAAATACATCAAGTAAACTGAGGGTGCCTTATGCCTCGTCCCGCGCCATTCATAACCTTGAAACATCATTGCATGTCAGTACCATTGGGAACCCGTGTAATTTTTTTTGGACTACCTCTTTGCAACCCACCCATTCAGAGTCTGAAACCCACTTGAGAATCTCTGCTTTGATCAGATGATCACAGCCTCAACGATATCAATAAGGCCTGTTTTCCTTCAGGACTGGCCACCTCGTTCTTCAACGACAAGAATGGGAACATCACGAAAGACCTACTGGACATCCTGGTGGAAGCCAAACAGGAAGTTCCTTCATGGCTCGAGAGCCTGGCTTATGAGCACCAGCATAAGAGCAGCAACCGCGGACGCTCTAAGAGGTCCATAAACACACAGAGTCTTTCCTCGGATTGATTATGATTTGGTGAAGACTTGCATGCAGTCCAAAAAAAAAATCCATTCATGCTGTGGTCAACGTTTCCTTGTTTGGATTGCGTTTGAAGGTTCGCTGGTGGTTTTGGAGCGCGTGACTATCGTCAGACGGCCGCCGGAGGCAACGCCGGAGGCTTTGGAGCGCGCGGTGTTCGGAACCAAGTGGGACATGGAGGAGCCCGTGGCTTTGCAGCAGGTGCGGCTGTGATTTTGGTGGCAGTTTTAGTTGTACAAGAGTACGCTAGGAAAGCGCCAACATTGCCTCTGTCTTTGCCCGCAGGTGGCTTTGGAACCTTCTACACAAGCGACGGCTACGGCGGCAACTACTCACATTCTCAAGTCGACTGGTGGGGCAACTAGACTCTTAGTTCTCTCTCTCTCTCTCTCTCTCTCTCTCTCTCTCTCTCTCTCTCATCCACATATTTTGTCCCCTCCCCACTCAGCTCTTTTCCTTTCTCAACTCTGCTGTCTTCACCCCATCTGCCGCCCTAGTCAACATTTAGAACCTATGTGCATGCGATTATAAATATACTCATAATACAGCACCCCCACGACATCCCTGGACAGTGTAATCTAAATTTAAAATCTCACAACACACGGAAAAGCGATTCTTCCATTTGGTTATTTTACTAGATTCCTGCCGCGGGACGCTTTCTTTGTGGCACTTTTCATATTTGAATTTTGGCTCCATGTTTTTTACTGCCTTCACTCAATCGCAAAGGCTTCCAGTGAGTCTCTCCGCACCCACGTGTCGTCTTTGTGTTTAATGCATGTCCGGCGTATGAGGGAAGAAAAAAAAAACAGCACTGAGACATGAAACAAATTCCAACATCGGAACTGGCTGAGGCCTCCGCTGGTAAGAGAGGCCACAAATCTTGCTCTTAGTTTTTTGTTTTAACCTTTTCTTTTAATTGAAGTGCAGATGTGCACAGGTCTTGGAAAGATGTCTGAGGAGACCCAGAAAATAATGGGATGGAATTTGGATTGCTAGCAAGCATTGTTGCCCATCACTTGAAATGTCAGCTAACAGAATCATAGGACTTTTGCTTTACTTGGCAAAAATAACAAGGTAAGATCATTTGTTTCTGTACTGTGCCTTTCAGAATTCGAGCATTGGCTTTTCTTAGTTCTGTTCTGTGAGAAACATACTTTATGTCATGTATTGGTTTGTTATCTTGATTTCTCTTTGGAAGGAAACAAGCTAGACTTGAACTAAATCAAACCTTGGCAAAACAAAACTAAACTGAACTTGGTAAAACTGCCATGAGGAAACTCAAACGCGGTTCCTCATGATCTGATACGGTTCTTAAAAGCATCAAACCTCTCGTGGTAGGCTTTGTGCTTCTAGAAATCACATGTCAGTCCTGCAGCTCTACTTTGAGCTTGAAGTCAAGAAGTTCCTCGCATAGTTGCCAAAAGTTGGTATTTCAGTAACTGGGCTGCTGACGGACTAAGCAGTGCGGCAAACTCAAAGGATGGGTTTTATTTTTCCTTCCTCCTCACCCCTCTTCAATCAAATGCAGACCGACCTTGCTGCCTCGGTAAGGACAATAAATTCCAACCATCAGTGCCCATGTCTGTTGTGCCAACTCTTGGCATCCCTATGCTCCCGGGAACCTGACTCTGCCTCCACCCACAAACTTTGAAGCCCTTTTTGGCCGAAAGCATCTTTCAAGGGGAAACCCAACTAAAAAGACTCAGAGATCCAAAATTCCCTGCTCACTCTATCCTGGAGAGTCACATAAAGAGTTTTCTCTTTAAAAAGAAAAAGAAAAAAAAAAAAAACATCATTCCAGTATTGCTTTGAGTGTTTTGGGATTAGTTGCAGTCGGGGATGAATGCATACATCGGGCCCAAGTGTTTCCCAGCAGGGCAGCAGAGGCTTGGAGGGGAGTAATAAGACAAACATGAGGAAAGCGATTGTTTCCTTTTCAAGGTTTGAGATATGGGGCCCAGTCTCTTTTTCCAAACTGCACTGTGATAATGGCGATCATGATAATGAGCCACATGGCGACTTGCCCCGCTAGACCTCAGAACACAGTAAAACGAGGACTTGCCACATTTGCACTCGGCCCTGCTGTGGAACCAGACCGTGTTTACGAAAACTCCACCACCTTGCGTTTGGGAGTGTAGCGGTAAAAGTCAAGGTGCAAATTTGTTTTATTTACATGGAGATCTTAAAGGAATTCACATGTAGATAACCTGTAAATAGTTGAAAATTGTTTGCGTGGAAATTTGCTTGTTAACTCAGTACTGGGATGGACGTTGTCCTGAGAGAGAGGAGTTCACTGGACAATTTGATTCCAATAGATTTTCTCGCAAAATTGCCCATGCAGCAAAAAAATGGACTCGGACATATGCAAGTGTTGTTGTTTTTTTTTGGTCAAGCAATTTAGACATGCAAAAACAAGTTTAGCAGGTTTTTAGTTGATGCTGATTTGTCTTTCTTTTTACCCCCTTTTGTGTGCGTGTGTGTGTGTGTGTGTGTGGGTTTTTTTTTTTGTTTTGTTTTTTTTTGGGATCTGTGTTACACTGGGAGCTAGTGTTGTGTAGTTTGTTGGGAGGTCACATTCAATATAGTAAAAAGTCCCTAAAAGCAGCATTTAGTTTCCGGGCAATGGGAGAGCTCATGCACATCATAATGAATCCCATGAAACGAGGTTCTCCCCTTCTCTAGTGGCGAGATGAGATGTGCTCAAGGACAGACCGATTCTGTCTGCATGTTGTTTTTACGGGCTGAAGTCTTTGTGGTTAAGCTGCAGTAGGTTTCGACCTGAGGGGCTGTCATGTGAGTGCTGCTCACTTGACACCGAGTAGACTGTAGGCTTGCATCTGACAATCAGTTCAGGACTTCATTGTCGTTTCGTCAGTCACGCCCCCTGAGGAAAAAAAAAAGGTTTTGGTGACACCTTAACATGCCTGTTGGCTGTTAGTCACCGTGCCACACACCCCACCCACTCACAATTAACATCCAGAGTTCATTCAACAGAGATCCTTTTGTGGTCGTAATGCACTTTGCTGTCATGAACACTGACGTGCTCTGTGCCTTCAAATCCTTCCTTCCAGACTGAAGCGTGTGTGGGGGCTCGGTGTCGCCCCGCACCTGCACACACGTGTACCTTCCACATCACTTCAGGTTCTCAAAAATATCTAAAACCAGTCACCTAACATTGTTTATGACCAGCAGGTTGGCCCTCTGGTTTTAGCATTTAGCTCCAAGCGCTGTTTGCACAGTTTCTAGCATTAGCTGGGGGTTTTTTTCTGCTTTTTCTGGGTCTGTCGTTTCCATCCGTTGATGAAGATTGATACGTCACACACAGCCTCCATCACAAATCATTTACCTTTTGATGCCTTAAATTCAAGACAGATAGTCCTAATAAAAGTGATTATAAGTTGTACTTGATGCTGTGTTACCGTGGAGTTCTTTGAATCGATAGCACCACCGTGGCAGAGAATTCAGCGCTTCTGTGAGAACAGATTCATGAGACGAGGATGTTTGTGTCGGGGAACAATTTAATGGTGCTATGCTCCCTTTGCTGCGGCCCGCAGGCCTTGCATTTGTAGAAAGACTGAACACGTTTTTACCAAGTTACACAAATGTCTTCTGTAGCACAGGTCCTCCCAACGCCTCGCAAGAGGTCCATGCGAGGGTGGGTCTGTAGTTGCCAAAAGGACTCCTCCTTCGTGGTATAAGAAATGTGTGTGTATGTGTTTGCGTGTGTGTAGGGAAGGATGTTACAGATGTGAAGCTCTGTTTGCGGGGACCCCGTTTGAGTTGTAGTTCGGAACAACGGCAAGATCCAGCTGATTGCACCCAAAGTTCTTGAATCTACTTTCGCTCGTTTGTGTAATTTATCAAACATTTTTGAGAAATATTTATTTTTATAAGCCTAGTGCAAATGTTTAAAAAATAAAGAAATAAAAAAAAAGAAGTGACTTGACCAAAAGACAGTGAACAAAAACACTGGCACATGAATGTTGAATGTCATTGGTATGAGTGAAAATTTCTATTTTTCTGGGGTAGTGTGAGCTTTTTAATAACGGCGTAATAAGGTTTCTCGGAGTACGTCATGTCACATGCTGTAATGGCACACTTTTACCATACAATTAGACCTCAAACGGCATCAGCAATCACTGGCCTTACAGCCGAGGTGACATATGGCGAGAAACCGATTACCTTGAAAGTCTCATTGGACTCAGTATCAGATACACCAACCTGTTTGTACAACAGGTTCCGATGCGAACCATGATGATGATGATAATAATACAACATTAGCAGCCATTTTCAATTGGCCCCAAAAAATTATAATTTGAGACAATTCCACTGAATATGCCAAGGTTTGGATTAAATTGTAAGAATCAAAAAACCGTTTTGTAAAAAAAAACCCCACAAAAAAGCAACAAAAAAAAACCCCCACCCAGTACAAACATGTCCAGATTTGCTCCAAGTCAGTTTTTTTTTTTTTTTTTTTTGGGTGTTGATTTGTTTTGACACTTTTCCTTCCTGTTGATACCCTTTGTGTGATTGTCTATCAAGTGGGGATGTTCAGTCTATAACACAGAAAATTAACTGTGGTTCTATCACTATGTTGTTGTTGTGATCTGCAAAGTTTCAGGCTGGGCGTTTTCATGCGCTCACTGCTGAACATCCAGCCAGTCAGGAAATGGGCAATCGATGGATGATGCCTCGATTTTCTTGTTTGCCGTCACAGCTCCTCTGCCTCTTTGCACCAGATTGTAACGGGGCCCACAGCTCATTTACCCCATTGGTGGCATATCAAAGATATCCAGCCTTTTATGTTCCAAATTTTGCAAATGTAGTAAGTTCATGGCCCCTCAAGTTGTTTGCAGAAGGCAATTTGGGGAAGAGAAAAAAATACCTACACTACAACACGCAGACTGAGGTGACTTGGCGACAACAAAAACTTTTTGGTTTTATTTAACTAGGTGATTTCAAAAATGTTATACTCCGAATGCAACGAAGTCTGATGTTGTCTCCAATGTTGACTGGCCAGAGTTGAGCGTGGACGCATGGCGCCACAAGCCTGCTAGTTAGTGTTTGCTTTATGTATTAGTTTAGCAGTTCTGCATGAAGAGGAGCACTACACTAAGGAAAAACAGTAGTGTGCATCCATTGTGATTTTACCACAATTAAAGGTTTGGATTTGCAAAACTAACCTTCTGTTCCTTTTTGGCTGTTTACGTGCTTGAGAAAAGCTATCAAGTGGTTGCGCAATTAAACTCTAGTCAAACATTTTCTTTGCAATATCTTCGATGTGGCCCCATGACTGTAAACGTGGCATTCTAATTAATATTGTTTCTGGAATATAGATTAATTCACTCAATCCCACCAATTTTCACTGAAGCAAACCCCTCAATCGCCCCCACCTCCAACCGTTTTACTGGATTTTGATTGATTTGCAAGGCCCACAGATGATTGTGTTCTATTGCGATATAATATAATCCAAATGTGGACGAGGATTTGACAGCAAAGTGGCAAAATGGCCGCCCCCTGTGATGGATACAAACGTGGATTTTTCTGATTACTCCATAGTCCACAAACGCAAGATGATTCAGATTGCCCTTTTTAGACTAATGGGGGGAGGGCATAGACCTTTTTGGAAAGAATATTTTTCTTAACTTGCCCTTTAGTGTTGTCGTCTAAAAACAAAAGTGCACAGTCACTGATTTACCATTTCTCGAAAGAAAAGAATACCCCCCCCCCCAGAATGCTGATAAATATATAATACTTGGAAAATGGGGGTTGGGGGGGGTAAATTTTTTTTTTTTGCCCCCTGCTCTTCAGCATTCACACAACTCTTCCAGAAATTGCAACTCTACAGTGTTTCTTTAAACAGAACTTTATAAAGCACTCTAAATACTTCATTTGTTTTAGGGGAAACAAGTACAAAAAAAACCAAACAAATAAATGCCCTCCTCCTTGACCAGTTACCTTATCGAAGGTGGAGGGGTTTGTGTGTCCCACTGATCCGAGTGTCGAAAGTGTCAGGTGCTTTATGCCCTTGACAGAAGCACCCACTTCCAAATCTGAGTTGATGGTCCTCAGTCAGAAAAATGTGGAGTGCTTTCACTGAGTAATGACAAGATCCTGCCCCAAGTGGAGGAGTTAAAGTGTCTTGGGCAGGGGTGGGCAACTCTGGTCCTGGAGGGCCAGTATCCTGTCTGTATTGCATGTCTTCCAGCTCCGGCAGGCAGGTTAGTGCTGCATCTCCAGTGACGGGAACTCTGCAATGGTCTGTCACGATGAAGGAGCTGAGCCGAAGGGTGACGCTCTCTATTTACCGGGTGATCTACGTTCCTGCCCTCACCTATGGGCCCCAAACTGTCGGTCGTGACTGAACGAACAACACGGCTACAAGCGGCCGAAAATAGTTTTTTTTTTTTTTTCTCCACATGGTGTCTGGGCTTTTTCTTTAGAGATAAGTTGAGAAGCTCAGTCACCAGGGAGAGCCTCGGGAGTAGAGCCACAGCTCCTCCACATTGACAAGAGCCAGATTATGTGGCTCGGGCATCTGATCAGGATGCCTCCAGGAGACCTCCCTGGTGAGGTGTTCCAGGCACATCCCAAAGGCACGAGGCCCCGGTGGCGACCCAGAACATGCGGGAGAGACGTCTCCCGGCTGACCTGTGAATACCTCTGGGGTCCTCAGCGAACTGGACAAAGTGGCTGAGAGAAATCTGGACTTTTCCTGCTACAACTGATGAGACCCAAACCCGGCTAGCAGAAGACAATGGATGGTTGGGAAACAAATACTAACGGGAAGTTAAGTAAGGGCAAAATCACACCACCTGTTCTTGTCACTTGTGATTTCAAGTTTACTTCACAGTGTTTTGGTCAAGTGAGGCTGAGGCTGAGCCCCCCACCACCACCTATTGGTCCAATAAGATGGACAGTACAGATAAGACAGCGAGAGTGCCAAAACAAGGCACCTATTGATTAGTTTCTTTGAATTTCTCTCGGGGCCTATGGTGTGTCCGACCAAAAGTCTGGGTGGTCCTGGTACCATTGGACTAAAAAAAATAAATAAACACATGGCAGAGACAGGCATTAATATTGTAACTCAGAAGTTGTGTGTATGGCCAGTATGTATGCGCCGGTTTTACCAGTCCGTTTGATGCCGTCCGGCCAGGGGACCTGGGCCTTCCAGCCCAACTGCTGCAGCTTCTCACATTTGATGGGGTAGCGGATGTCGACTTCCGGCCTGCAGAGCACTGCACTGTGACTTCATGACTTATTGAATGTTCACAATGTGACGTGGATGCTCAAGATCAGCGGTTCTCAACTGCTGTCACACTGAGATCCGCATTTTTGCTCAGTTGCCATCCAATTTGAATCGAAGTTCAAATCAATCAAGAAAATGTGTTTGGAAGATAGCAAACAATTTTTCAGGCTTAAAGGAAGATTAATACGACCCTTGAGTTCAAGTTTAATGTCAATCTACTGATTCCCGAACCACGAATTGAGAATCACTGGCTTAGATGTTGATAACTCATAACGTGAATGAGTGGAATAACGCGTCAATCCGGCCTTACCTGTCCGGCACAACTTCAAGCCAGTTGTTCAGCTCGGCATCTGGCACGTTTTGTACCTTAAACATATTCACACCAATGGCAGTAGTGTATTTCGCATGACAGAGGTGTGGTGTCCACGTCAACCTACCATCTTGGCAAGTTCCTTGGCCAATTGCACTATGGTTATCTCACAGTTTGACCCTATGTTGTAGACTTCTCCCACAATCCCTTTCTCCAGAAGCATCAGGAAGGCATTGACTGCGTCGTCGACGAACAGGAAATGACGAGATTTGGGGAGGGTTCCATGAATGGTACTGTGGCAGAGAGCAGACCGGAACAAAGTCAGGAGGCTGCTCAGTGTGACCTTTCAAAATAAAATGCCTACCATTTTTTGCCCATTTGCAACAAAGTGAGAAACTTGGGGATGACCTGTGACGGTAAGAACACCAGTCAATTATTACAATCCAACACTAGAATTACACATAAGCATTTACTGTTGAGCACAGTACTGAAGTAGCAATAGAGATACTTGTGTCAAGGTCGAACTGATTTAACTCTTGTACTTATTTTCTTCTCACCACCCAGGTTATAATAGTTTGGGATTTTTCATTAGTTATTTCATTTAGATTTTTTTATGCTTTGTTTACTTTTATTTTTCATTTTATTTTGCTCACTACTGCTATTGAGTGATTCTGTACCTTCTCAATGTATTGCTGGGGACCATAGATGTTATTGCTCCTTGTGATGATGACGGGAAGCTGAAGAGAGCAAACTAATTCATGCATTGTGTCCAATTTCTACTTCACAGGAAAGCAACTTCTTGGTACCTTATAATTTTCCCAGTACAACCTGACCAGGAGTTCTGCAGCTGCCTTTGAAGCAGAATACGGGTTGGAAGGCCTCATTGGACTGCTCTCATCAAACACCTGCAAAACACAAACCCTAAATTTATTCAGTATGACGCCTTTTGTGCGCAATGATTTATGGTGGATATAAAAAGTCTACCCCCCCCCCCCCCCAAAAATACAATAAAATTAAGACCAAGCTATTCAAAACAGTTTCCACTCGTGATGTTAACTATAGCCTGTACAACGCAACCGAAAATAAGAACTCTTAAGAGGGGTCAGTAAAAATTTACAGTTGAGATTGTGTCATTGTACAAATGCGCACACCCGCATAATTGGGGATATTGCTGTGTTCAGATGAAGGATTGATGAAACACACCCAATCTTGTCAAATGGCTGTTAGCACACACCATCTAGAGTGCCTCTGATTAAATCCCAATTAAGTTCTGCTGTTCTGGTAGAATTTGCGTGACATTTCCTTTGCTTCTGGGCAGAAACCTGAAGGTTTTTGTGCCAATACTGACAAGTATTTAGAACTATTAATAATTTGCACTGCCTTAACTAAGCCCCAGTTGCAGCTGAAGAAAATGGTAGGGAAGAAAAAAAGATTATTTTTCTTTTTTTAAATCACAAAACTTGGCATTTAAACAGGTGTGTTGACTTTTCAGACCCAGCAAAATACCTGGTAAACATAACAACTAGATGAATAAACAAATGCTCCAAACCTCATCTACACTTGATCCATACACTTCATCGGTGCTGACGTAGATGAAGCGCTGAAGCTTGTGGCGGGCCTGACTGGCAGCCGATAGCAAAACTCGCGTACCGTGGGTGTTAACATGCTGGAAAATGGCTGGGGTTTGGAAGGATGAATCTGAGGAAAAACCCAACAAGACAATTGTAGTTGATAGTGTTTTGGCTGCCAACATCTGATTTGCTGCTCACCAACGTGGGTTTTGGCAGCCAAGTGGAAGATAACGTCAACATTTTCTGTGTCGAAGATCTGGTTCACCAGCTGGGAGTTACTTATATCCCCCTGTTACACAAATAGGTAAAGCTGTACAATAGAATTTCAACAGCTTTGTACATACTGAGGAGGGAATCATATGGCAAAGTTATCAGGTATCCTACCATAAAAGAAAAAGGCAACTTATTACCTTGATAAATGTGTAGTTTGCGCTGTTTTTAATGCTCTCCAGACACCTTGGGCTGCAGCAGTAATCTAACTGAAATTAAAAAAAAATCACTTTTTCATAGCGTTGGAAGCAGTTTCAACCACAATTTTAATATGTATATTGACTATATTTACAATAATTTAAATTCATAATTAAAGCTTACATTATCCAAGTTATAAATTTTCCATTCGGGATAGCTTTGAACCAGGTAACGCACAAGGTGAGAGCCGCTATTTGGACAGAGGAGCAAATCATTTACGGCAATGTAAACGAAAATACCCCAAAACATTTTTAAAATAATATATTTTTTGCAACAGCATAATTTTGGTGGCGTGAACTCACATAAAACCACACCCCCCAGTCACCAAAACAGTTCTGATGGAGTCCATCGGTCCATTCACAGACTGTCATTGGGTTTCACTTAAAAACTCGTAATCTTGGACGTTTAAGACACGACATTTTCACACTTGTCAGCGCGACAGTAGGCGATCGTTTACGGTAGTGTTGACACGTTGAAAATGGGTGGAGCATATGTGGCCAAATTCGGCCACATTCATCTATGTGATTGGCTGAACATTTGTCATTTTGGAGGAACGTTTTTCTGATTGGGTGGATTCTAAATCTGATAGTTTATTAACAGTAGCGATTGGACAAAGTAATAGCACAAAGCTCACTAAATAAATACAACTTCCGTAAACTGATGTCAAAATAAATGTCTATACATTGGTAACAGGTAATGTAGAATATTACTACCAAGGACTCAAGTATACACGTTTTGATTAGGTTTCTTTTCTTTTACCATTTTATCGCTTTTCACATTCATCCAAATCCTAAAAGGAATAGTTTCAAGGATTTTTAAGGACAATATTGAATGACTTCCGCTTTGTTTGTCTCCCTGCAATTAACTTGATGCTGAAGGGATGTCCACTGGTTTCGTGGCTCAATGAAGTGATGAGCTAACCTTGATTGGTTTAAATCGTAAAGATTAGTGTCTGTAAAATGTCGAGATTATTAACCGCGTTTACAGCCGCAGTACTATTCTCTATGCAGGCTTTTGGGAAAACTGTAACGGGACTTTTTCAGACCGAAGTAGCGAGACAGCATCAAGGCCAATTCATCACAAAATTCATGTATCAAGGTAATTCAGTTGTTATCATTTATACCGATGATGTCAGGATTTCAATGTTCACCCCTTCGCCCCTCAACGTCTTTCTAAAAGGAAATTTAATATTGGCAGCCTTTGAAATTTCAAACGATAAACTGTTGGAAAGGAGGACACATTGAAAGGTTTCCCTTGTTGTTTGACTGTCTACCTGTCTGTAGGTGCTGATGGTTTGTTGGTCTGTCAAGTGGACAACCCTTCACTAGCTGCAGAAAAGGAATCCCGGCTGCTGCTGTATCCAAATGTGGACGAGGATTGGGACAACCTCAGCTGTTCTGAAAGGCTCAGCAGAGCCCATTTCATCAGTAAGAAATTTGCTACCAGTGCTACCGACCCAACGTTATCAACATTCGCATGCACATCGCTAGTCATGCCCACTTCAACCTCTGAAAATATCAAAATAATCGCCAGAATATGACAGATTTTATGGCTATTAGGCCCCCCTCCCCCACCCCATATACATTAACTATAGAGACAGGGGCAGTCGTTCTGATATTTTAAGAGGTTGAAGTGGGCATAAATATAGATGTCCACGTACATCATTTTACTGATGTTGAGTGAAATTAAATTTTTACATGGACATGAGTTGTTTTAGACTGTCCCCCAAGGCACGATTAGTCAAACTACATATACACTCAGTCGCACACTTCGACATAGTGTGTTTTTCCTCCTATTGCTGCAGTTTCTCTCAGTCAAGAAGAACACAACCAGACGATTCCTAAATATTCATCCCCTACAGTGTGGAACGCTCTCTATGCAGATCGATACACATGCCAGGTAAATGTTGAATCATTTCCCTTGGCACGTGAATATCTCCCATGACAAACGAATGTGCCGCGGGACAGTGGTTGAGAATCACTGGGGTGACCAGTTGTACTAATAACACAGCGTGAAAGTTTGAGTCTGCTTATGTTCTCTTAACTCCAGGAGGATACAGTGATCCCTTCTCATGATGACCTCAGGTTTACTGTCCTGCTGCTCAATGCTGATTCTGCAGGAAACCCCCTGGAGCATTTTAGTGCTGAGGTGGCAGGTCAGACATCCCTTTGTTCAGTGAAGTTCAGAACCACCGCTGATATGGATTTTGCGAGAAAAACTGCGTAGTTGAATGCTGAATGCTTTCACATGATGTATATTATTATTTTCTTTTCTTCTCCGCTAGGTCTCCACACATTTTACTTCCTCCTGCTTGTGGCGTACTTTGTAGCTTCCTGTATCTACATTAAGCCACTCTATCAGGCTCTGAGGAAAGGTGGTCCCATGCACACAGTCCTGAAGGTGCTGACCACAAGTCTGGCCTTGCAGGGATGCTCTGCCCTTTGCAACTACATTCACATGGCCAGGTAAGAGAAGACATCAACTAGCCGAAACCAAAGTAGCCATATTCATCTGGCCTATGGCTATTAGAGCCTTAGAAAGATGCCATGACATTACATCTTGTAAGATGAGCATTTACTGTCCCAAATGTCTATAGAGGGCTCCGTCCTTTTAGCAATTACCCACAATGCACTACCGACGGCCAGACACGAATAGACTTCGTGTATGGTTGTTTATAACAGCCCTCCAATATGGCCGCCGGTAGTGCATTGTGGGTAATTGCTAAAAGGACAGAGCCCTCTATAGTAAAGAAGTATAGTGTGTCCTGGGGCAGTCTAGGGACTGGGGTGGGAGGAGCTTGATTCTGTGTCTGGTGAACCATTTCTATTATTTTCAGGATGGACGTAAGCTCCTGCAAGATAAATTGAATTCATTTTAAGGCTTTTAACACGTCTTAACCAGGGGTGCCATTAATTATGGAGAGCATGACAGTGTTTCCTCACTTTTCATGGGTGATATGTTCTAGGCCCCATCAATAAGTGAATTTCTGCAAAGTATACACTGGCCTCTTATTTATTTTTATTTATTTTATTGGGGGGGACATTTACGCCTTTATTAATCCTTTCAGGGACAGTGGTTACTATAATGGCCAGTTTATCATGTTATCAGGTTAGAGGGTGCATGAAAGGGTTAAGCCATTACACTCCACCGCTGCACACATACACACGGTTCCAACTCCTCCAAACACTTGTTACATTTCATTCATTCATTTTCCGATCCGCTTATTCTCACAAGGGTCGTGGTGGGTGCTGGAGTCTATCCCAGCCGTCTTCGGGCAGTAGGCAGGGGACACCCTGAAACGGTTGCCAGCCAGTTGCAGGGCACACAGGGACGAACAACCATCCGCGCTCACACTCACACCTAGGGACAATTTTGAGTCTTCAATCAGCCTGCCATGCATGTTTTTGGAATGTGGGAGGAAACCGGAGTACCCGGAGAAAACCCACGCAGGCCCGGGGAGAACATCCAAACTCCACACAGGGAGGCCGGAGCTGGAATTGAACCCGTTACCTCTGCACTGAGGTCGACGCGCTAACCACTGGACCACCGTGCCGCCACTTGTTACATTTATTAAGTGTAATTTTTAAAATCCAAAATGTAGAAGGATTACAAACTGCTGATTATAGGCAACGAGCTGTCTAATTTTCATCGTCTTGGTTTTTGTAAAACAAATTTCCCCTTAAAAAAAAAAGACAAAAAAATCCAACTAAGAAGGAAGAAAAATAGCAAGAGAACATGCTAAAATAGTGACGTCAAACTGCAATGAAGTTAGTGTCACAATGAAAAATCCGCAATAGAGTGAATCTGCAATAACCGAACTGCAAAATAGCGAGGGACCACAGTATATGTTTCCAGGATTTTAGCTAGCAAGATCCAGCCGTCTGCCTAGCCATACAAATTTTCACAAAAAGAGTATGTTTCTACAATAAATTTATATATTATACATATTTTTAATTTTTTTATTGACAACTTTTAACACATCTTAACCAGGGGTGCGAATAATTATGGAGGGAACTATATATTGTGTTTTACAACAATACTTAAAGGGATGGTGTTGTAGCAATTTTTGATTTTCCAATGTTCCTTAATTTAAAAACCCACAGTTGATTTCAATAATATGTTCGCATTAATGTACATTTTTTAAATATAATCATAGGTCTAGTAATCTCTAACTAATGACATGCATCTCGAGGAGGTTGACATATTTCGCTGCTATATTTCTGGCACTGTTGCGGCGATCTATGGGGAGGTTTGCCTCATGTGCTGGTGACACCAGCCTCAACACTGCATGCGCTTAACAGCGAGTGCACACGCCTCCACAGCGTAGCGCACAGGCGAACACAAAACCTAATGGGGAGCCCATGCCAGCACCCCAGAACAGTTTGTTTGCTCAGAACTTTGTTCAGTGTCTTTGCAGAGCAGCTCGTAGCATCCAGTGAAATTGCAAACCAAATCATTGGACTAAAACACATGGGAAATAGGCAACGATCACAGAGGCTACGGGTTTTTCACCTTCCTGTTTCTGGTCAATAAAATCCACAAGCCCAGTGAAATCCTCAGTCTGGTCAAATCCTTCCCTTTTCAAGTGTTGTAAACTCATGTAGTTGAAGATAGCATTTGTAACAAACAAAAAATCCCCACAATGGTCCAGTCTAAGTTAGGTTCGGGTGCATTGCATGGTGTTCGGCAAACTTCAGAATTAAGCTATCAGAATGTAATGCATTTAGCACTGGCGGAGTCATCATGAAACATCGTTGGCATAAAACACACTTCATCTTACAGGTACTCCAGAGACGGCATTGGCATTCCACTGATGGGCAGCCTGGCTGAGTGTATGTCCTCGCATCTTTTTTGGTGGGAAACTTCCGAAATAAAACACCAAGTGACTTCTTTGGCTTGTTGTCCCTGTGCAGTCTGGGCTATGGCAGCTCAAGTGTCAATACTGTACACGTTACTGAGCCTGTGCGCGAGCTGGAGCCTGAGTCGAGGCCGTAAACCTCAGTCCCGACCTCTGCAGTGGGAACAGTCTCCGGCGTCCACGGCCGTCGCCGTCTGCGGAGTCGTCGTGCAGGTACGCCCACTTTTGTCAGGTGGCCCGATGCAGAAATGCTGATGGTGTCTCTTCCAGGGTGTGCTCCTGCTGTGGGAGCAGTACTCTGCGTCCGAGCGCCAACATCACAGCCAGCAGAACCTGGCGGGCATTCTCCTCATCGCCCTGAGGGTGACACTGGCCCTTCTGCTGGCCTCCGTTCTCTACCAGATCATCTCCACCGAGAGGAGCACACTGAAAAGAGATTTCTACCTCTGCTTTGCCAAGGTTACCTGCAGCGGCATGCGACTTGCTACTGCTACTGTCACAGCAGCTCCTCACGCTTGCGTTTTCTCCGCAGGGATGCTTCCTGTGGTTCCTTTGTCATCCTGTCCTCGTCCTCACGTCTGTCATCTTCAATGAGCACCAGAGGGAGAAGGTTTGGAAGCCTTTTCCGCTTCATTAGCAGATGTGTCAAAAGTACTCACACTCTGTACCAGGGGATTGGGGGGCGGGGGGCGGGTGTCAATGAGTCAGGGGGCATCCTCAGCACAGAAATTACCTTATCTTCTCAAATAAGGGGGCGGGCCCAGGGAACATGTTGGGATTTTGGTAAACTAGTGTTAGGGTTTAAACTAGGTTAAGGGTTTCAAAGTAGTGCTTTAAAATAGGGTTAGTTCGGGTTACAAAGTAGGGGTTTAAACTAGGGTTTAAAACTAGGGTTACGATTTCAAAGTAGGATGTTAAACTAGGGTTAGTGTTTCAAATTAGGGTTTTAAACTAGGGTTAGGGTTAAAAAATAGGATTTGAAGCTAAGTTAAGGGTTTCAAAGTAGTGCTTTAAAATAGGGTTAGTTCGGGTTACAAAGTAGGGGTTTAAACTAGGGTTTAAAACTAGGGTTACGATTTCAAAGTAGGATGTTAAACTAGGGTTAGTGTTTCAAATTAGGGTTTTAAACTAGGGTTAGGGTTAAAAAATAGGATTTGAAGCTAAGTTAAGGGTTTCAAAGTAGGGTTTTAAACTCGGTTTAGAGTTTCAGATCTGAGTTTCAAACTAGGTTTGAGATTACAAATTAGGGCTTTAAACTCGGTTAAGGTTTTCAAAGTAGGATTGAAAATTAGGGTTACGTTTTACAGTAGCATTTCAGACTAAGGTTAGGGTTTCAGTGTTGGGTTTCAAATTAGGGTTATGGTTTTTAACAGGGTTAGGATTTCAAAGTAAGGTTTTAAGATAGTGTTTAGGGTTTCAGAATATTGTTTTAAACTAGGGTTATGTTTTCAAAGTAGGGTTTTTAACATGGGTTAATATTTCAAACTAGGGTTTTAAACTAGGGTTGGGGTATCAAAGTAGGGTTAGGGTTTCAGAGTTAGGGTTGAAAGTAGGATTTTAAACTTGAGTCTGGTTAAAAGTTTAATGTCATAAAAATAAATACTCAAGTGATCTCCAGGTACTTGAAAAATCTACCCAATTACATTGCACTGTATTTGTACTCTATTACCCCCCACCACCCACTGATCATTTATGGTTGAAAAAATGAAAACAACCCGTTTTTGCTTCGTCTTTTGTGCAGGTGGTCACCATTGGTGTGATTCTGTGTCAGTCCATTTCCATGGTGATCCTCTACCAGCTTTTTCTGTCTCGTTCCCTTTACTGGGAAGTGTCCTCACTCTCGTCCGTGTCACTACCACTCACAATGTCCAGAAACAACCAGAGGGGACGCTATTGAGTGACCCTGCTGGCTTTTCCACAGTATCCCGGACAGAGCCGACGGGAGGCGTCGTGCTGCAGGGCCGCTTTTGATCTTTGTTGTTTTCTGCGAAGCAATGGAACAGATTGTTTCGCATCGTTTTTCTTCCAGGGAATCAAAGACGGCACCACAAGAGAGGGGCCGCCAGGGAGGACAAAGACAGAAAACAGCAGGGGCTTGTTGTAGAAGTTGAGTTTTATTTGGCTTTTTTTTTTAAACATATATAGAAAATATATTACAGAGTGCAGGGACTCTTAGTGGAATTTATTTCAAGTGGGAATCGGCCTGAGCGTGATGTGGGATGAAGGTCTATAAGAAAGTCATTTTGAGTATGACCATACAGAAATGTGAATTTAATTGCTTGACATAGAGTCCCCTCCAAAAGTATTGGAACAGCAATGCCAAGTCCTTCGTTTGTGATGTATACTGAAGACATTTGTGTTTCAGATCGAAAGAGCAATATGAGAAAGAAGTTCCAAATTGCAGCTTTTAGTTGATGGCATTTACATGTAGATGTATTAAAAAAATGGACAGCAGCTTTTGTTTAAAGCCACCCACTTTTCAAGTGAGCAAAGGTATTGGAACATGTGACTGCTGGGTGTTTCTAATTGCTCAGGTATTGCCATTTTGATTGATTGCTTGAAGATTACACGGTTGTTGTTTACGGCGTTGGGTTTCACCATTGAGAACTGCATTTCCTGTTAAGCAACTATGAAGACGAGAGAGCTCTCTATGGGAGAAAAGCAAACCGTTTTGAAGCTGAGAGAAGAGGGTGGACTACTGTATCAAAAACTATACACAAATGCAAGCCATTCATCAGCAAAAAGAATCGGAAGGCCAGATTGGATTTTGCAAAGAAGTACAAAGATGAGGCACTGACGTTTTGGAACTAAGTTTCATGTACTAAAGAGACCAAGATTAACTTCTATCAAATTGATGGAAAGGCCAGAGTATGGAGAGGGAAAAAATCTATTTATGACCCAAAGCGCATAAGCTCGCGTGAAGCATGGTGGAGGTCATGTCATGGCTTAGGCTTGCATGGCTCCTTCTGGAAAGTGCTCACTAGTCTTTATTGATTATGTACCTCAAGGGGGTTGCAGCAGAATTAATTTTGAAGTCTACAAATCATTTTGTCTGACAATTTAGAGAAAAAGGCATCCAAACTGATTTGGAGAAGCTTCATCATGCAACAAGACAATGACCCAAAACACCTTTCCAACATGACAAAGGGCCTAATAAGGGTGAGGCGGGCGGGGTTTTTGACTGGCTAAATCAATCATCGGACATTAATCCAATAGAGAATGCATTTCACCTCCTGGACAGGGCGCTGAAGGCAGAACCCCCTCCTCCCCCCAGAAATGAACAAGAACCGAGAGAGGCTACAGTAAAGGCCTGGAGGGTGAATGAAAGGGTTCACTTCACTTCATAATGTCCATTCCAATTCTTTTACTCAGTTGAAAACTTGTTGGCTTCAAAACAAAAGGTGCTCTGTCCTGAGTTGTTTAACACAGCTCCATGTAAATACCATGAAATAAAAGCTGGACTTTAGAATTTTTGTCTTCGGGAAGGAATTGCCCTTGATGGTTCAATACTGTACTTTTGAAGGAGAACAGTATATCATATTTAACCTATGTCTGTGGAGGCCTGTTTGTCTTTCCTCTTGTCAGCCTATCTCAAAGTCTTCATCAGCGGATGAAAGACAGTAACCTCAAACTTTTAAAGCGAGTTAAGCTATTTCAAGTTTCTGAATGCATGCCATTCAAATATCTCCACCTCATTTCAGACCTGATGCTTGAAAAAAAATGTTTCTGTTGATTTTTTTTCAAATTTATGTACAGTTAAAGAAAATGTAAAAGTGAGCAGTTCACTATTGTTTCATTCTTCACAACCTGTGGAAATATGTGACCCGAAATGTTTCAGGGTAACAAAAAGTGCACATCCCCTTAAATCTTTCCCTTGTTAAATGTTTGAACCCGATGCTGATGACACCCCCGACCCACGCTCCCGCTGCATCCAAAAAAATCTCTCTCTCTTTGTACACCAACATGACAAAACAAGAACTTTTTGATGCAAATGTAATATAAAAAGGAAATAAAGAATTATACATTTTAGTGTGACACATTATCCTCCTTTTTGAGATATTTGTACTCATTGAATGAAGTTGTCCTGTGTTAAAATGTTGCTGGTGTAGTCCTCGTGTGTCTTTAGTCCAGCACAGGTATAACAAAGAAGAAATCTGAAGCTTATGAGGAAAATGTTAAAAGATATTGCATTATTTTTGTAAACACCGTTTTAAGGTATTCAAAAAATAAAATGAGAACTTGCCATTTAAGACATTTTTTATTGTAAAAAAAAAAATATACTTTTCGTTTAACATTTTTAAAGTCGAATGTTACATTATACAGTTATTGGCTATTTTTGTTTGAAAAATGAATGTCAATCGAATATTTAAGTGTTAAAATAAGAATGCTACAGGATGTCGCAGTACTTAAATTCCAGTTAAAACATATTTTTCCGTATTGGCTATTTTTATTCCATCCTTGATTGAAATGGTAATGTGTTACAAGAGAACAAAATCATTTTTAATCTTAAAAAATATTTGCCGCACCATATTTTAATTTGAATTACAAAAAAACATTTCAGTATATCAGACTAGTTTTTTGTAACACGTAGTGAATGTGAATGTCACAATATATTGACTATTTTTACTGACAAAATGAAAAGTCAGATTCAGAAGTCACTTCAATGGTACAAGATAACAGATGCACTAATACCAATTACCTTCTGCTTTGTCTCCGGAACACAAAACTCGCCTTCAATACCATTAACTAAGCATTATCTATCTATCTATCTATCTATCTATCTATCTATCTATCTATCTATCTATCTATCTATCTATCTATCTATCTATCTATCTATCTATCTATCCAGCCTAAAATCTGTGATGAACTACAAGTCCCGTGATGCATTACTTTGTTACACCCCGAGGAAGTTGGAGAACTCTTCCTAAACGCCAGTTTAGACGCAGTTTGAAGGTAAGATGCTAAACGTTTTATGAAGCAACAATCGATAGCAACCATGGAGCTTTTTGCACAGTCGTTCGTTGCCTCTAGAGAACTTTATGCAACTTGTATTAGCATTTAGCACGGCAAAGTACATCCTTGTCACAAACGGGATCCACGTGGTGTGAAGATGTGTATGTGCGCGTGTTTTGAGTTTGCGTCCATTTAATGTTTGTGTGTCTCATTGTGCGTGCCGTGCCTGGTCTTTTTTTCTTCTTCTTCAAGTCTTCTGGCCGCTGAAAGCAGAGAAGACGTATCCGCCTCCCGACTGGGATCTGGCTAATTCCAGCTTTATTACAAATCCTCAGGTTAGTGTTACTATGATTCTGGAATGTAACAAGTTGCCTTCTAACATATTCTTTTGCAAGCATAGAAACATTTAATGCAAACTAACAGTAGAGAGATTAAGTGACTTCTTATTTTGCTGTGTGATGGTTTTTTGATGTTCAATTCTTTTGTTCAGTACACATGGCAACATGTCTCACTCTACGTAGTCGATATACAGTTAAAACAAGACTGATGAAAGCTAAACTTCTTCAACGTCTGCACTTCGGTAAAAGTATAGACTCTGAAATCTGCTTAAATAGAAAAATGAATGTATACTATTATTGATATTCAAGAGATCTGAAAATATGTTTTATTTTTCTTCTTTTTTTAAACTAAGAGCTAACTATCATCGGCACAATTTTTGTTTTTTTTGCTATCAAAACAATTTGTCAAGACAATATGAAGTGGCAGCAACTTCTCACAATTCTCTGAAATAAGGTAATTGTTGGCAATATCCTGCTTCTCTGAATGTGTTGTGCCATTCACACGAATGCTCCCTGGTTCACATTCCTCCGTGTCGCTTCTCTCCCTTACATGACCCGAAGATCTTAATCAAAGGATCAACCATGGTGAAATTTAGTCATTTACCTCTTGCTATTTATGTCTTGTCGACATATATGGCAGTTAAAACATTGAGAAGCCTATTTTTACAAAGTAAGTAGTAGAAAATCCATATTTGTAATCCATATTTACTACCACTCTTGTGTGTGTGTGTGTGTGTGTGTGTGTGTGTGTGTGTGTGTGTGTGTGTGTGTGTGTGTTTAAATCCGAATGTCTGGAGTAGTCAACCTGGGATGAACTCTGACCCCACAATTTTGACTTTTCGGTTGATGGGTGTGATCGGTACACACTGATACACACAAAGCCTGAAATTGTTGTGTTCCGGATAAGGAAGACAAATTGCATCAGTCTAATCGGAGCCTTCCAGTGATGAGATCACATGGTGGCACACAAATGTCACAAGGGTCCTAATCATTGTGACTGTCA
Organism: Hippocampus comes; assembly: GCF_001891065.2. Taxonomy (NCBI): domain Eukaryota; kingdom Metazoa; phylum Chordata; class Actinopteri; order Syngnathiformes; family Syngnathidae; genus Hippocampus; species Hippocampus comes. The sequence continues at coordinate 2,379,756 of NW_017805983.1, forward strand.
GCACTTTGCTACTTAATGAATTATCAACACCAGGATGCAACAAACTAATACTAAGTCAAGAAAACAAATCCAAAATGTTTACTCCAGTTTTCTTTAATAAAGTCGTATAAGCTTATACGCCTGGGAAGGTGCTTGTCATTTTGCTTTGTGTTTTTGTTCTGCCTGATTGGGCCCATCTCTAAGTGTGATAATATAAGACTGGAGTTGTTTGAAAAGGTCAGCGCTTCCTCGCCGCTTGACCTTTTGTTCCAACCAGTTTGTGTAATTTGACGACGCGGAGTGGTGAAAGGTCATTCTCCCATCTCGCAGGTGCCATGGCTGAACGGGTGCTGGTGGTTGGCGGAGGAGGGAGGGAGCATGCACTGGCGTGGAAGCTGGCCCAGTCGCAGCACATCCAGCAAGTCCTGGTGGCGCCAGGAAATGCTGGGACGGTCAACTGCGGCAAAATTTGCAACTCGGGTAAATGTAACTTTAGTTCCTTTGAAGAATATATTATACATCCCAATGTACAGGTAGTATTTTTATTTCCAATTGCATTCAATGAATGGGAATTTTTCACTTATCTCTTTTCCATAATAATAATCTTTTTTTTTTAACCAGGCATGTAAAAAACAAAGTATATTAAAGATAAATAAAAAGACAATACAACTCACATATCCAGTGCAGGGGGAAAGATACAAAATATCCGATAGTTTTCAAGTCATTTTGTTGTGGTGTTGCAATTTAGTGTAATGTCCAATTTTGTTTCCATCCATGACCCTCAAGCAGTGCCCGATTCGCTGGTTTATTGAACTCATCTCTCCGGTGACCAGTGGAACAGTTTAGCACGTGGGAAAAACAACTAATAGTTGAATTAAGCGTAGCTCCATAAATCAGGTTTTGAGCTGAGGTAGAAGGCTGTTATAATCGAAAAGTGACGGTTTTTGTGTTACCGTCTTGGACACTGCACTTGTGTCTCACCTGCAGAGATAAACAACTTGACAGAAATGCGTGTAGTCATTCGTGCGTGAATGTTTTTTGAGGGGTGAAAAATAGCCATGACCAGTTCCTCTTCACGCCGTTCCCACATAACCATCTAATTAAGATTCATTCATACCCTTAGACATTGTGAAAAAAAAAAAATAAATCCATGAACTGGTGAGCACTTGGGTGATGAATTGCACATGTATAAAATCAACAAAAACAAACAAAAAAAATCAGCTGGAATAACGGCGCACACTGTGATGTCTTCCACAGGAAGCAAGCTAAAAAAAAAAAAGACTTTTTTCACAGAACACTTTTTTTTTGTCACTGAACTACGCTTTACACAAAGTAAAATCTGACTGGAGTTGTTCAAAAGTTTTGAACCTTTTTACCTCAAAATCAAAGCTTAAAAAAAAAAAAGCACATGTTCAACCATATATTTGTGCGGGCATTGCCTAAACGGTGATGTAATCAAATGCTCATTCTCATCTACAGAGGTGTCAGTGAATAACCACGCCATATTGGCTCAATTTTGTAAGGACCATCACGTGGGGCTGGTGGTGGTTGGGCCTGAGGTTCCGCTCGCAGCAGGTAAGTTGAGCGTTTCTGTTCAAGTCTACCGCTAGTGCTCCTTAGCCTCACCATCGGCCATGCTTTCCGACCTAGGTATCGTGGACGACTTGATGGCGGCAGGAGTGCGGTGTTTTGGCCCATCTGCGAAAGCCGCCCAGTTGGAGGCCAGCAAGAGCTTCTCCAAGGCCTTCATGGAGCGCCATGGCATCCCCACAGCACGCTACGGCTCTTTTACCGACGCTGAGGAGGCATGCAACTACATCCGCACGTCAGTACACCTGATTTTCTAAAAGTAAATTTTTACTGCCTCGACCTCTGCCTTTAACTCTTGGAGCGCAGTTGACGTGAAAAAATGTCAACAGGGAAACCAAACAGAAGTAGTCTACGTTTTTTTTGTTTGGGTTTTTTTTTTGTGGGGGATGGGCACAGAAAAGCCTTGATTGTTAAGCCGGGACAGTTAAAGAGTACCAAAAAAAGTTTTTTTCTCTTTCTCTCTCTCTCGCTCTCTCTTTCTCTCTCTCTCTCTCTTTTTTTCGTCTCCCAGGGCAGACTTTCCGGCGCTGGTTGTGAAGGCCAGTGGCTTGGCGGCAGGCAAAGGAGTTATTGTGGCACAGGACCAAGAGGAGGCCTGTCGGGCTGTGATGGACATCATGAAGGTGAGTTGCGTTGGATGTGCGATGAGCAATGTTGAGTGGATTATTGTAATCTTTCATTTTGTTTTTCCACTCTTGAATTGTCAGGACCGGGCATTTGGGGCTGCAGGCGACACAGTGGTGGTGGAGGAGCTTCTAGAGGGAGAGGAAGTATCTGTGAGTTCTCGCACAGCTAAAGTAGCAAACACAACAGCGGTCCCCAAGTGTTTTTTTTTTTTTTTTTTTTTTTTGTGTCATGGACCTGTTTCACATCCAGTAAAGCAATATTTTAATAGATTGGCATAAAATGTGCAAGCATTTCGCTGAATGTGGTTGTTGTCATCGGAGCCCTGCGCTTGTTTTACTCCAACAAGACATTCCATTTTGGGATAATGGGAGACAATGAACCTCCAGCTGCACCTGATTTTTAAACTAAAACTCATGTCATTGTCTAATGATCAAATTTCATGTCCTGAAAGAGAACAAAACGCATTGCACTTGCAGTGTCTGTGCTTCACCGATGGCTCCTCGGTGTCGCCGATGCCTCCAGCACAGGATCATAAACGTCTGCAAGATGGCGATCGGGGGCCAAACACAGGTGGCATGGGAGCCTACTGTCCCACTCCTCAGGTATGATGATGGAAAAACATATGCAACAAAAAACAAACAGACAAAAAAAGGATTTGGCCTGCCATACTGAAATGCCGAGTCTATTTTGGCAGACGTTTCCCAAACGTTAAATCTCAGTGACCTAAAATGCAAAGCCATGTTTGTGTGACGTGTCCAGAGACTGCTCAAGAATTTGCTTTTCAGGTGAGCGAGGAGCTGCTGGTCCAGATCCGAGAGTCTGTGCTTCAGAAGACTGTGGACGGGATGAAGCAAGAGGGAACTCCTTACGTTGGCGAGTGTAGATTTGATACCAAACTTAGTTTGCGATTGATAGGCTGCCATCAACATCATTATGATGTGACTCTCCAGGAGTTCTGTACGCCGGGTTGATGTTGACGCAGCAGGGTCTCAGAGTTCTGGAGTTCAACTGTCGCTTTGGAGACCCGGAGTGTCAGGTCTTGCTTCCTTTGCTAAAGAGCGACTTGTACGAGGTCATTTTGAACACCATCAACAGCAAGCTGGCCTCCAGCCCCCCCGAGTGGCACCAGGACAAATCTGCCGTTACGGTGGTGATGGCGAGTTCCGGTTATCCTGGCGCCTACAGCAAAGGGGTGGTTCTCACTGGTAAGTGGTTGGGGTACTAATAAAGTTATATAGTAGGACCGTATTTTCTGGACCATAATTCGCTCCTTCGTACAAGTTGCACCAAATTTATTTGATAAAATCCAACACCAAGAACAATCATGTCATCTTGAAAGGCAAATGAAAATAAAAATACAGAGAACAATAGGCTGAAAAAGTGTACGATATGCTCACGTTAGAAGACGCATAAACAACTTAACTGAGAACCTGCCTGGTATGTTCACATAACATATTAGGAGTTATTCAGATTAACAAACAGAACAACTGAAGTCATTCGCAGAGCCAAAAACAAAAGTCGCTTATCAAAATGACTAAAATCAACATACGTTGACAACATCTAAGCACATTTGCAGCCAAAAGATTTAAAGACATTTAAAAGCAAAGGAATGAAATAAACTTAAAAATTCAAACAGGATTTAAAAGCATTTGTACTTGGGCCTGACTTCCCTTCCGATGGATACTTGTTCTATTTGCGTGCGGCATAACAGCTAAATGCCACTTCACCATGTTTGCTTTGAAACCCGGGCTCCACTAGTTGACCTGAGTCTGCAGACGTCCGAGTTTAAACTGAACATACCACAAGCTATGATGCGGAAACATTTCAATTTTGTACAAATGATTTCACTTGGGCGAAAAATGCACCGCTTGTGAAGACTCTCCTTCACTTCCACTAACAACTCAGGCTAAACTTGCCTCCTATTCTTCCATCCTGTACTCCTCAGGTCTGTCCCAGGTTGAGGACAAGGGGATTCAGGTGTTCCATGCAGGCACAGCCCTGAAGGATAAGCAAGTGGTCTCCAGCGGTGGCCGCGTGCTGACCGTCACGGCGGTCAGGCCGTCTCTGGAGGCCGCGCTGCAGGCAGCCAATCAGGGCGTGGCGGCTGTGGGGTTCCCCGGTGCCGTGTACCGCCGCGACATCGGCCACAAGGCCATTGCCCATTTCAAGCAACGCAGGTGTGTTTGAATGCGGCTCTAAACATTCCATCTTCTGTACGGTTGCTGGCTTGTTTTATAAATAAATGAATTTTGGATGATCTCGTTGTTGCTTCTTCACTTGGAATGACCATCACTGATAATTTTATGATTTCCAACACAAAAAGAAGCATTCTTAGGTGAGAGGTGTGCAATGACAGCCCGCATAGTGATTTGACCGTGTCTCTGACAGAGGCCTGACCTATAAAGACAGCGGCGTAGACATCACCGCTGGCAATAAACTTGTGGATAGAATCAAGCCTCTGGCCAGGGCAACTTCCCGTCCGGGTAACTTGACATTTGAAAGCAATCTTTTTTCCATATGTGGAAAATATGCGTTCTCACCTATTTCTCTTCACCAGGATGTAATGCTGAGCTGGGAGGTTTTGCTGGACTCTTTGACCTTAAAGCAGCAGGGTTTATCGACCCGATCCTGGTATCTGGAACGGATGGAGTCGGGACCAAACTTAAGGTGTGATTTAGCCATTGCCATTCCTTTTTATATACATTTTCAAACTTTATGCACCATACCATACTTTTGCTATTCTGCATAACGCCTGTGAGGTTTAAGTATCGTTTTTGTGCACTTGGGTTTGCCATCCTCACATTCTACACTGTACTATCTGTCACGTTGAATGTGTGTGGGCCTAACCTGTTGAGCGATTATGTAGAATTGCCTGGCTGTTTAACCTCCTAAATATTAGCCACTCTTGTGTTCAGTGAAAGCGACAGTTGAGGCCCATCAGCAGGTCGTCTAAGAATGTGCTGTTGTGTTGACTGTATTTTGTCACTGTTTGTTCAACAAAGCCATTGGAAGGGCCTAAGAAGCTGTGTCTACAGTCTATTCCTTCTGTCTTGAACACCTGCGTAGGGACCGCAATACTTTCTATTTAGCAGTGTTCAGATATATTGAATTAGCTGATGATTACTTTAACGTGGGCGTGCAGTTGTGTAACTTTGACGGTTGTAATTTGCAATTGGGACATTTCGCTTTACTTAGGAAATAATCCCAAAAGTATCAACCCAATGTCCTTAAACGTTTGAAGAGTGTGTTACTTTAAAGTAGCCCTCAAGTTAAAATAAGAACAACTTTGCCGTTGACCTAAACACTGTATTCTGATCAATATTACATTCACAAAAGAAGAGTTAATCCGATTAATCCACTTAACCAAATGTCCTCTGGCTCGCATTGCAAACATCACGGCTCACCTGTTTTCCGTGTTTGGTCACGTGATGTTGACAATTGAATGGGGCGCTGCGGAGTAAAACGTCAGCCTCATGAGAAGGCTGAAACAGGAGGGTGAATCTGCTTGATGCGAGTCCCCCTTTAAAAAAGTGAAACTTCTCCCCGTGTTTTCTCTTATCACACCCTTTTTAAACATCAAGTGTCATCTCAATCATGTAGTAAGGTGCTGATATTTTTTAAATGATTTATTTTTCTTCTAGCCGCCAAAAGAAAATATAAAACCTTTTTATTTATTTATTTTTTTGTTCGTATTTGGAATGAAAGTGTCAAATGATTTTCTTTTTGCCGTTGTTTGATTGAAAAAGCGCTCGGCCTCTTTCAGATTGCTCAAGCGTGTGGGCAGCATGGAAGCTTGGGTCAGGACCTGGTGGCCATGTGTGTGAACGACGTGCTGGCTCAGGGTGCCGAGCCGCTCTTCTTCCTCGACTACTTCTCATGCGGCAGGCTGGACGTAGATGTGACGGCCACGGTTGTCGCGGGAATCGCCAAAGCGTGCGAGATGGCCGGTTGTGCTCTGCTGGGTAAGGGGAGACACCGCCGTCAAAATTTCCGGCGTACTGCGCTGCCGTATCGACCCACCAATCTTTGTGAATGTGCAGGTGGAGAGACGGCAGAAATGCCTGGAGTCTACGTCGCGGGGGAATACGATCTTGCTGGGTTCTGTGTGGGAGCAGTGGAGCGGGGAGCCCTGCTGCCTCGGCTGGCGGACATCACTGAAGGAGACCTCTTGATCGGCATGGCGTCCTCTGGTATCCATAGCAACGGCTTCAGCCTGGTCCGCAAGGTCTTGGAGCGAACGTGTCTTAGCTACAGCTCACCGGCACCTTTTGGTAACCCAGGACAGACTGTTGGTAAGTGTGGGGCTGATTGTTATATGGTTGTGCCCTGAGATACAAGTAACACACACACAATTTATTTTTTTGAGATAAGAGCTGTCGATTGGACAAATGTATTCATTCACTTGTTTTTTCACTTTGGCAGAGGCAATCATTATACATTATTTAAAAAACAAGGCTTAAAGATGTTTATTGCACTCTCAGCTGAAGGTTATTATCAAACTAAATAAAATAAAGAAAATGACATGTCTTGTATTATTGTATTGTAGTAACCACGTAGCCTCCACTCCCCTATGCTAACGTACAATAGGCAATTTCATTGGCACAAAAGCTAACAATTAGTTTCTGTCATATATAATTATTTGTTATACAATAATATACCTGTATAAATATAATAAAGATAAAAATATATAATAATCTGTTTGATTGCAAGTGTAGTTTGTACGCGGGGACTCGGTGTAACTTCTTGCTTATTTTCACAATGACCTCCAGGGGAGGTTTTGCTGACGCCAACTAAGATCTATAGTCGTCTGCTCCTTCCAATCCTGCGGAGCGGTGCTGTCAAAGCATACGCTCACATCACTGGAGGAGGACTTTTGGAAAACATCCCTCGGGTTCTGCCCCAGGAGCTGGCTGTCGATTTAGGTGAGGCACACGTTACATGGAATCGAGTCATGGGACACATGCGCTATGTCAGTAATCGTTCACATTACTTTTTTTTTTTTCCTCTCTGAAATTTAATTCAGATATAGAACAGGCCTTCTAGTCCAAGTGGCACTCATTTTCTTCCATTTTAACTTCCTCTACCATAGATTTAGTGGTAATTACATTTTGAATGACTGGAATTGATTGATATTTACACATGCTTTTTCTTTTCAGATGCATCTCGTTGGAGCATCCCTCCAGTGTTTTCCTGGCTGCAGATGGAGGGTGGCCTGAGTGAGCGTGAAATGACCCGCACCTTCAATTGCGGCTTGGGTGCGGTGCTGGTGGTCGCCCCCGTGGACGCTCAAAGGGTCTTGCGGCAGCTGCAAGCCCACGAAGAGGCCTGGATCGTGGGTGCGCTCGCTCACAAGCCACCTGGTGAGACAACAAGCGTCCGGAACCTCCATGTGGGAGTCGCACACAATACACACTTGCAATTTCAATGTGGTACTGCAGGTTCTGAGTCTGTGGTGGTCCGAAATCTGAAACACAGCCTGTTAAACACTGGTCCAGCCTCCAAGAATGGCAGTTGTCTTTGTGATAGCGGCATTCCTCACAAGAGGACCAAGGTTGGGGTTCTCATCTCAGGCACAGGTTTGCTTGTTTATTATTTCATGAAGTGGGTTCCTAAAATGGCACAGACTACAAACTCTGGTTCGCTTGTTTCCTCCAGGGACCAATCTTCAAGCCCTGATCGATCAGGCCAAGCGCCCATCTAGCTGCGCAGAGATTGTGGTTGTCATCTCCAACAAGCCCGGGGTTCAGGGTCTCAAGAGAGCGGCATTGGCTGGCATCCAGACACGGGTACTTGTCTTTTAAGAGTTTCTGTAATTACAAATACAGATGTTTACATAATGCTCGCATCTCTAAAATCGCTACTATTCAGAAAAAAAAGAAAAGGCAAGTCAGCTTTTTGAAGCACGTTTCGTACACAAGGCAACTCAATGTGCTTCACACAAGCAAAGACACACCAACTAAAAGGATTGACAACCAACCTCGAACGACATTCAGATGCAAAGCAGAGAAAATGAAAGGAAATTACTAAAAGAATGTACGTTAACATTTAATCATATTAACAGAAGACTTTAAAAACATATACACTGAAAAAAAGTTATTTTCTAAAATTACAAAAAGAAAAAAAAGATTCAAAAATGTCGAAAGGACCTTGATCAAAGGCATGGGGGGGAAGGAACGTTTTTAACCTGCATTTAAAATCATTGACATTCAAAGGTTTGTAACCTACAGTAGCTATTTTTTTTCACTTGTCTTATAAAAACAAAAAAAGAGTCCAGACTTTCAGTCTTGAGCCCTCATGATGCCACATGGCTCCCGCAGAATGAGTTTTACAACACTTACGCATCCAAGAGTAAATAGATTTGTTTTCAAGCTATTTTCGACACCTCTAATTGGTCCATAATGTGTAAAAAATAACAGATGGTGTGGGGACAGACGAATGGTATTGATTTGTGATTATTATAAATTAGGAAATTAACCTATTTGGTCACATGAGCTTTCCATCTGACAGTGATGCTGTGTGTGTGATTAAAACTAGGTGGTGGACCACAAACTATACGGGAGCCGAGCTGAGTTTGACGGCACAATTGACCGCGTGCTGGAAGAATTTGGGGTGGAGTTGGTGTGTCTCGCTGGATTCATGCGAATCCTCACAGGGTCTTTCGTCAAGAAATGGAACAGTGAGTTGAAGAACTAATGATATCAATCTTGAGATTTTTATTTTTTTAAAAATCGTCTCATCTTAGGTAAACTTTTGAACATCCATCCCTCCCTGCTGCCCTCCTTCAAGGGCGTGAACGCCCAAAAGCAAGCTCTCCAGGCCGGGGTGCGGGTCAGCGGCTGCACAGTACACTTTGTTGCAGTAAGTCGGCCACGTTGTCATCCGAACATCAGCACGCCACCAAAGCCAAGACGAAACTTCTCATTTGTCTGTCAGGAGGAGGTGGACGCAGGGGCCATCATTGTGCAGGAGGCTGTACCAGTGTTGAGCGGCGACACAGAGGAAAGTCTGGCGGACAGAATCAAAGAGGCCGAGCACAGGGCCTTCCCGGCGGCTATGGAGCTGGTCGCCAGTGGGGCCATCCACCTTAGTGAGGACGGACGCGTCATCCGCCGGTCCAATTTGCAGCAGTAGTACTAATACAGTGAAGTAAAAGTGTAGTATGACACTGTAGCAAAGTAGGGCCTTTGGGGAAATAAACATTCCAGATTTGCATGAATGGTGAATGTTTGCTTGAGGGCGTGACGGCTCCCTGGTGCCTGCGGGCATCCTTGTGGGTGACCCCTGAAGTCGAGTCAATATAACAATGTGAAATAAGTACAAGAATGTAAAACACAAGGAATTTGTCTCTGGTAGTAACAAGCAATAACGAGCAACTACGATAAACAAAGACATAAGTATAGAAAGACTTGCCGTAATGTAAAGGAACCATTGTTCCAACCAATGACGGTTGTGCGATGTGCACTCATTGAGCAGAGTTGACATTTCTCCATTTTACCCCCAAGAAGTTAATATTCCCATTGAACTTGATGTTTATGTTAATTTCTTAGGCTGTTTGAAATGCATATTGGTCAAGCTCCCACACTTTGAATTGACTGAAAGCAATTTTTGCTGATATTTAATGAGCACATGGTGGCCCTTCACTGAGCAACATGATTCAGTTAGCAAGCTGAAGTAATGTTTTACACATTTCAAATTTCTTAAAGGTTTGCATATCAATACATCACATTTTAAGCTTGTCCAACTATAAGCAAGATGAAAATGCTTTACGATTGATTCGGTAACTATCCACTGCTACAGCCACCTTTAAAGAAAGAAAATGCTGGCCATAATGTCATTGAAATTGGTTTCTTAAAGGGGCGGTTACCCCATAACAGGATGGTCAGCAATTTCAGGAAGATCCATCCATCCATTTTCAGATCTGCCTATCCTCACAAGGGTGGCGGAGCGTGCTGGAGCCTATCCCAGCTGTATTCGGGCAGTAGGCGGGGGACACCCTGAACCAGTTGCCAGCCAATCGCAGGGCACACAGAGACAAACAACCATCCGCGCTCACACCGAGGGACAATTAAGAGTGTTCCATTAACCTTTCACGCATGTTTTTGAAACCTGGAAGGAAACCAGCGTACCCGGAGAAAACCCACGCAGGCACGGGGAGAACATGTAAACTCTAAACAGGAAGGCCGCAGCCGGGATCGAACCCACAACCTCTGCACTGTCAGGCCGACATGCTAACCCCTTAAACATTTCAGGAACATATGCAAAAAAAAAACACATTTGATCATAACTTGTCAACGATGAAACCATAAAAAAGATGCATCATTTAAGAAGAGCATGTTGGATGTGAAAATCATCTACCGTACATGGGAAAAAACGGTCTAACTTTAAAATTAAGAAAACAATACGATGTCACATTTTACTGGTATTGTGCCAATGTTTGGCCACTCTTGAGAACTCAGTGTCATGATTCTGTTACATTTTCATGATGACTGTGATTCTGATCAGGACACTTGACAGTGACATTGACCCACTAATTTCATGCATGTTTGCACCAATGGAAGCACAGGACTGTGAGCCTCTCGTTTCCAGCTCTGGTCGACAGGTGTGGCTTTCCCTGCAGGCCGTATCCACTCAGTGTCTGGATGATCTCCTCTAGGATTTGAAGGAACAACGGGTGAAAATAAATGGGATGATTTCAATCAAGTGAGTCAGCAGCAAAAATATGAAAGGATCACGGAAACCACTAAAATTTCTCATGGGTGTGAATAACAAGGGCATTTTAGTTTACGTTATAAAACAAACTGATTACAAAAAAAGTGTTTAAAAAACGAAAACTAACAACTACATTTTCTGTTTACAAAACTATGATATTAGCAAAAATGTCAATTTTCATCTTTGGCAATTTAATATATGAGCCTTTGAGGTAGATTTTTATCTTGCACACAACAAGACTAAAGCTAAAACAAATAAAACCTTAAAAAAAAGCATTTTAGAAAAAAACTATTGTACGAACAATCCCATGCTGAAAACTAATTAAAAGTAAATAAATAAATTTTAAAAACTATAAATGCAAATTCCCAAACAAATATAACACAAGTGAACAGTTGTGTTGTGACAAATAAATCGTTCATCTTTCTGCCAGTTACATATTCTGTTTTTTTTTGCCTCATGTAAAATGTGTGCCTTGGCTCCACAGTGACCTGGGACAGAGCACCCCTCCCCCCTTGCCAACTCAGCAGTGAAAAAAAAACAACCCAGGCACCTGGATCATTCTCTGCTATGGTGACCAAGTAGAACAGCCCTCGACTGGACAGCAACTGGGATACGATTGGTAGAAATCTGTTGGTGACCTCACGGCCTCGTCTCCCACCGGCCCAAGCAGCTTCGATGCCTTTGCTGCCCACCTTGATGACACATACACGCACAAACCCCCCCAACTTAACTCCTCCATGATCTCACTTGGGTGACATCTTAACTTTAAGGGGGAGAGCCACCTCACTGGATGGTGTGACCACATATGGAGGGTTAAACAGGAGCACATCCACTTGTCCACTCAACCGGGGCAGGAGACTTTCCACCTAAAGCAAGAGCAATGGTGAAGCGGGCAACTCAAGATTTGAAGTTGAGCCGTATGCAGGTAAAGCAGCGCCTGACCAGGTCTGTGATGATGGGCTCCAACGACACGGTGTTGCGTGACGCCGTCCTGGCGGTGCACAGCGCTGCCGCACGATTCACGTCTGTACAACTTGTAAACACACTCTTGGTCACATGGAGGGGAGCAGACGCGACGACAATGTTGAGACACTCACAAGTAAATCGCAGAGGGTCCCAGCAGGGACGCGAGGAACGCGGACACCACTCCGGAGCCGCTACCGACCTCCACGCACACACACGGCCTGCTGACAATGGTGACAAGCGTACTGCAATGGACATTCTTCAAATATTTTGCAATATTCAGCTTTCGGGTGAAACTTCAGCGGTAAACTGAAATGCCTTTGCAGGCGAACTTGACTGAACCTTATCTAAACTTTGAGCAGTTGTTCAGTGTTCTTTTTGTGGAAATGGCAACAGTAACAACAAATTTAAAAGTTTGGAGGTCAAATTAACATTGATTTTAGGTTAATCCTGAAATTTCACTCCAAAACTGGTTATATGAGTGACAGTCAGGGACATAATTCAAGATTGCCATGCACACACGCACATAAACACAAAACTGAAATCTTCCATACATGATACTGAAATACACTTATATTCTTAGGAAGATACACGTTTCGGGGGTGTATGTGGGAGCAATTCAGTAAGGTGTGAGAGTTTCACTGAGGTGTGTGAGGGGGCGCGTTTCAGTGGTGTGTGAGAATTTCTCAGTAGTATGTGTTTGTGGGCATATCAGTGGTGTAGTGTGTGATAGTATTTCAATCACATGTGCGTGAGAGTAATTCAGTAGCATGTTTGTGAGCCTTTAATTTGTGTGTAAGAGCACATGGTGAAAGAGTGTTTTGGTAGTGTTCCACTAGAGTGGGTGTGATAGCATTTCAATAACGTGTGTGAGAGTAATTCAGTAGCACATTTTGTGGCAGTATTTTTATGTGTTTTAGTAGGGGTGCGTGAAAGTTTCATTGTGTATGAGAGCAGTTTAGTAGCATTTGTGAGACCATTTGTGTGTGTGTGTGTGTGTGTCACCTCATGTGCTGGAGCTTGCGAGCATCCTTTTCCAGCGCATCAATGAGCAGGAAGGAATCCTCCGACGGCTCGTAAACTTGGCTGAAGTCTCCGCGTCCGGCGTGATCGTACAGAGGCGTGGGGTAGTTCGCCGTCATGGTGAGTTAAACGCATACCTCCCTTCTCCTGGGGTCAGTCACGTTCATGTCGCGGCACCAATTAATTTTAATGAATCGTGACACGTTTGGTATTTACTCGTTGAAAGATACAACGCGCCCCGGTTTACTTCCTATTACGTCGTACGTACGTACTTACGTAAGTGTTTACGTCAGTCTGCGTCTTAGTCACTTTTGAGATGTAGCTACCACCTTGTGGACATTATTAAGAACTGCACTATTTGCTTGCCTTGCTTCGAATGAATTCTTCTTCAGTTCAGTTTATTGAAAGCGATCAGCTCAAAATCTAACGGTCATTAACAGTCTTTTGTGCAATTTTCTTCTCCTGTAGTTCAGCAGCTGTTTGTCGAGTCGTATGAATTTCAAGTGCAGTAAATAAATATTGGTTTAGATCTCCTGCTCGACCTGTTTTTCTGCTTCAGTTTTTCTGTTCTATTTCACTAAGTCAATGACAATAAGTCATTTTGAAACGAATGAACTGGCAAGGGCAGCAAGACGCAAGACAAACCGTGTTCAGTTAGTTTCATTTTTGAGGTTGTCATTTTAAACTAGTGGTCTTTTTCATTCAAACTTACAGGGTTTTTTGCAAGACTTTTCTTCGTGACTGTCAAATTCACAAGACGTTATTTTCACTTCACAGAGGAGACTTGAGATAATGGTGCAACTGCTCAAAAGTGGTTCTGAATCCGGGCTCTGGCCGACCTTTGTGGAGTTTGCGAATCCACTGCGCGCTTTCTTAGGTCACTGACGTGTTCATGCCTGATGAAGCACGATTCCTCTGGAGTCGGATAAAAAATAGGTTTGCAAAATAGAAGATTAGTCTATATTTAAATTTAGCCCTTCATTGAAATATGTTTGAATTTTTGAATATGCTTTCAAAGCCGTTAATTATGCGTCAGTCAATTCCATACTGTTCAACAATGTGATAGCAAGAAAAACAAGAGTTGTTTTTTTGGGGCGGGCCTGATAAGCGGTTCAGTAAATGGATGGATTGATGGTTTCTCTAAAAAAAAAAAAAAAAAAGCATTTTGTCTTCCCTGTGTATTTAATTTTTCATGAAAGACCCAATTACGACATTTCATAGATGTCTTGAATATAACTGCATGTCTGATGTTTCTAACATATCAAACCTTGTCAAATGATGCGGTGATGAATTTATTGGCGCCAAACATGCTGGCTCAATACAAGTGAGTGGAAGAGATCTCGTGGACTGCCGATTCTGCAGGTCCTCAACCAGCCAAGGCTTCTCTAGTGGTTACAGTATGGATGTCGATGGCCTTCTACCCATTGCACCAATGGAGCACAGCATTTCCACATGTTGGCAGAGTTAATGTACTTTCTTGACTCCAGCCTGCACAGTTGCTTTTCTGGCCTAAAAGTGGCTAAGTATGTCACTCACATTCATTTAATATATTAGACAGACTGTTGAACGCCAGCCTGTGCAGTGGATGTGTGATAAAACAGGTTGATTGTCGATCGAAAGGCAACCAGCACTGTCACATGCCCACTGCCTGAGTCGGCCATCATTGAGTGCTAATCACTGGAGGCATGGAATGTTTATAATACTTGTCTTCACTCAGTAACTGTTTTGTTAAGTGCTTTGTTACAGCTGCAGCTGTTGTGAAAGCGCTATATAAACAGGCTGTATTGATGTATTGTATTGTGTGCCCATATATTTGAATAGGATCTATGCCCATGCAACTAACTATTTTAATGATGAAAAAAATGGTAAATATTGGATTGCAAAAGAAAATTAATGTGAAGCATGGATCATAGAATGAAAACGGAAGATAATATAACCATAGGTTATATTATCTTTTATATATATATATATATATGCACACAAGGGACAGAAGGGGGTGGCACTGCCTCACTTGGCTACTCTGAGAGCACGTCCCTGGCCTAGGTTTTGAGTTTAGAGAGGCTCAACGGAAATTTCATGATGGAGTCTAAGTGTTTTTTTTTTTTCTTCATTGGCCCTAATCCTCTTCCGTAGTTTTCACTTTGAAAAAGGTCAGAAATTCAAAGATTTGTTTCTCTCTGCTCCTTTTCATTTGAATTTTGTTTTGATGTAAACATATGTCTTTGACTTCCTTCAGAACAAAAATACTTAAGTCAAAGTAAAAAGTATGTCGGAATAAAAGTACTTTAACAAGTAAATTTTATTTAAAAAAAAGACTTAAATAAATGGAGTAAATATAGCATGTTACTATCTCCGTCAAGTATAGAGCGAATTGGGACATCTAAAACAATGCCAGTTGGTGGAAAAAGCCAAAGATAGGCCTCATTGTAGCACATTCTAAAATTTCCACTTGATATTTTTTAAATGGATGGCTTCTAGCACCATACAAACTAGGAGCCTGTCTTCTGTGTAAAAGAACTTCGATTTGAGCACTGTTGACATTACCAAGTCCCCCCGGCTGGATTAATCTCTTGTCTCTGTATGACCTAGAAGTTCCCCCTTGACAAAATCTTCGCCTCATTTCAATGCTAATGTGCTGTTATGGGTGTTTTCAAAGCGTAGCTGCTATTTATTATGAATCAGCTTATCCACGAGGCAGCAGTTAATCCAGTCGATCCTCGCAGAGCTGCCTGCCGTGCTCCAAGAGGTCAAGAAGATAGTGTTTAAATCGACTCGCCTCATTTTATGATTCTGAGGGAACACTAATATGACCTGCACACTGTATGAAGCATTCCTCCTTTTGCTGTTCGGGGCTACATGAAAACTGGAGTCCCAGTTGACTTGTGGTGACCCTGGATCGACACATTGAAACAGACAACCATCGGCACTCACGTTTAGTCAGAAAATACAGTTGGACTGGTTATGCTTACCTTAAATCTTATTGCAGTAGAAAGTCCAAAACCTTCGAGAGCCCAGAACAGAGGTGTGGAACTAAATTGGTAGAAGGGGCCACAATTTTCCATCAGTGCCACTCGGACCACATAGGACCACGGACTTCATAACCAGATGCGTGACAAAAATGCTATTTAATACAGAGACAAAATACGTGCATATGTACAAAATAAGATCCATGATAATAACCCAACAGCAAAAGGTTTGAAGCAAACAACATAATAATAATAATAATGCATTTTATTTAAAAGCGCCTTTCATGCCACCCAAGGACACTGTACAGACAATAAAAAATACAATATAAAAATTGTTAAGCAAGATATTATAAAAACAAGACATAAAATCATAAGATATAGGAGATGGAAGGGCTATGTATTGTAAGCAATACTGAACAGGTGTGTTTTTAGACGGGACTTGAAAGTGGAGAGAGGTGTGCAGTTTTGAAGGTCCGAAGGTAGATTGTTCCAAAGCTTTGGGGCAGCGCGACTGAAGGCTCTGGCTCCCATGGTGCTCAGACGGGCAGCAGGCACTGACAGGCGGAGGGAAGACGAGGATCTGAGGGAGCGAGTGGGGGTATGCACCTGGAGAAGGTCGGACAGGTAGGGAGGGGCCAGGTTGTGAATGGCCATATATGTATAAAGGAGCAGTTTGTAGTTGATGCGATGTTGAACAGGGAGCCAGTGAAGCTGTTGGAGAACGGGGGTGATGTGCTGCTGGGAGGATGTTTTTGTGATGATGCGAGCGGAGGCGTTTTGAACCAGCTGGATTTTATGGAGGGACTTTTGAGGTAGGCCGAAGAGGAGAGCGTTACAGTAATCAAGGCGGGATGTGACAAGACTGTGGACCAGAATGGCAGTGGTACGGGGGGTGAGGGAAGGGCGAAGTCTGGTAATGTTGCGGAGGTGGAAATAAGCAGTGCGGGTGATGGTGTTGATATGTGAGTGGAAGGTGAGCATGCTATCCAGGATGACACCCAGACTCTTGACCTGGGGGGAGGGGGACACTAAGGAGCTGTCGATGTTGAGGGAGAAACTGTTTACTTTAGATAAGGTGGATTTGGTGCCAAGAAGGAGGATTTCAGTTTTATTAGCATTTAATTTTAGAAAGTTTGTTGTGAACCATGTTTTGAGTTCAGAGAGGCAACCACATACTATATATTTTTTTCCCTGTGCTAAGGACTCGCTTGCATAAAAATGACCATTCAAGGACGACATAAAACCACTGAACAAGATAACAACATAAAGTGCAAAAAATAATGTACATTTTTTTCCATAAAAAAACTAACTCCGAATTTTAATATTATTGAGGTGCTATGTTTTTCCTGCACATTATTCCAAATCCACAAAACATGATTATGTCAAATATTTACATTTGTTTTTGTCATGTTGTCAGCTAAATCTTGATTCAGAACTACTCAAGATGCTTTTGCGTGCTGCCATATTGCGTTTTTGAGAACCAACTCCTCACAAATCAAGCTTTGGAGTCCAGACTTTTTTTTTTGATGATATGAATCATCCCTGTAATTTTACCTGGTTAAATAAAAAATATATATGTATCAAGTGTATAGAACGAGATGCACATTTTGTTCTGTGTCGATGGAATTCAAACTATTACACGAAGGTTAGAGGGGAACAAAAGAATGGATACTGCTTATAGCCAGCCATGAATGAAACAAAGCTCTCGGCAGGAGGGATTGACAGCTAATGGTCATGTTGCTACTAAGAGCTCCTGCTGTCTTCACACTAAATGTAAGGCAACACCAAATTCCAACAGCGAGACCCAAGTTTGACAGCAGCTTTGCATCCTTGCCCATGAATACAAATGCCATCACTTGCCGCTTTCAATTACGTCTTGAAAAAAAAAAATGCTGTTTGGAAGAATTTAGAAGGATGGGTATGACATGTTTTATTAACGGTGAGTGCACGACATTCAGTGTACGCATGAGAGCAGCTGTGGATTTTGGGTATGAATGCTATTTTTCATGCAGATGCCATCAAGTTGTTATCCTTTGTCAACATATTTGCTTTGGGTGTTGATTTGCCTTTTGGCATGAAAATAATTATCTTGCCTTTCTCCTCTATTTCGTTACCACCTAGCTTGTCATGGCTGGCGCTCAATCACCAATGCTGTGACTGAAAGGTGGTCTTTAGCTTGAGACTCCAGCGGCATGCAACCTGCTATTAGCTCATGACGCCCGCTCTTCACCTGTCACTACAGCTGAGCGTCGCCACGGCAGCAAGGCTGAGACGTTTTCTCTGCTGGGACAGCAATCGCAGGTCCTCCAGTGACTGCAAAACACCTTTCCCAAACAAATACGAGGTCAAGGTGACAAGAATGACACACCGCTCATCGTGACGTTATGGTGGCCATCTGTCATTTTTGTTACCTCAGACAGCTGTTAGCAGGGCTGACAACTGGGATTTTGGATCCTTTAAACCAGGGTGTCAAACATACGGCCTGCGGGCCGGAACCGGCCCCCAAGGAGGTTCGATCAGGCTCGCAGGATAATTTAAAAGTGAAAAAATGCATAAAAGACACGGAATGAATATTTTTAATAAGGTGAAATTCATGAAGTGTCCGCTAGAGGCTGCTCAACAGCAACAGCAACAGCAGCCTCAGTCTGTCACTGAGACAGACCCAACACAGCAGATAAGTTGCAATGTATATATGTGAATGATAAAAGTAAATTGCACATTTGTCTCAGGAAATCTAAAGTGCTTCATGAAATGTTTTGTAAAAGATATGTTCATTAAATTTCAACATTTTCCTAATGTTCTTGTGCTTCTTTAGACCAAAACAAAGGAAAGACATATTATTTTGGTTATTTATAGCAGAGTATGGTATAATTTTAATGGTCCGGCCCACTTAACATCTACTGAGGCCGTATGTGGCCCACAATGTGAAATGAGTTTGACCCCCCTGCTTTCAGCAAATAAACAAACTAAGTAACTAACTAAAATTTCCTTCGGAACTCTCAATGTAACTTAGAATTTTCCAATAATCCTGTCAGTCATGGTCCCTAAGAATCATCATTAATAACGCCAGCCTGGCGGGTGACAATTTACAGCTTCATCCAGTTGCAATGTTTTTTTGTTTTTTTTTTGGAAACTGTTGTTAGCTATTTGCAGAAAAAAAAAGGTAACCGTTTGGATTTTGTTTTTTCAGTGTGTGTTCTTTCTGTAATGCCCTTAGATTCAACAAGATGGCACCAAGACCCTGGCAAAATCAGAACATAGTAATGGTTGTATAGTGGATACTGTGGTCTCATGGGAAATTAAAAAAAAAAAAAAAACAGTACACCATAAAAATTCCTGGTACATTAGAGACTAAAATTGACAAGTACAAAGCTGCGTACTGGCCCACTTAAAGCACTGACTTCAAGTGAAGATATTTTGCAGATTTGATATTTTAGCAAGCAACATGAAGTTGATGCACATGGTATGCCTTCGCGGGCCATGCGCCCTGAGTTTGACACCAGTGTGCTATACAGTGGTCAACTGGCTCGATTAGTTAAATAATAAATACTGTTGCTGAGCCATTAAAAGATGTAATGACAGTGTTAACCACAGGATAGCAGACATCGCTCACCAACGCCTCTAACCCAGAGGTTGTAATGTGCATCAGAGAAGAAGAGTGTGTCATAAACAAGCTGATGGCTGATAGAAAAATTAATTGGAGACAACTTGAAAGAGGCGTTTCATTTCCTCAACTCGGCAAGCAGCCAATCGTATTGTGTCTTGCTGTGATGTCCCTTGAAAAAAGAAACAAAGAGCTCCTTACTGGTGACGGCCAGCGTGAGCCGTTATTGAAACGTTGACTTTTCAGAACCACTATAAACTGTCCAACGGGTAATTGGCTCATGCCGAGTCCTGAAATATCAGAAACGGTTTTGTCTTTCAAGCACACACTTTCTTCATTTGCATACACGACATCCTCGACAAGTGAAGTTCCAGTTCGAGTCATCCTTTTGCCAAACATGAAGCATCTCCTTAGATCTCTTTCTCATCATGTTCTCCTCTCATAGTTCTGAAGTTATTCGGCCTTCAACGAGCAGACTCTGGGAGCCTCTGTTTACTTGTGTGCGTGTGCGCTCGCAGGGATTGTCTTTGAGATCCCCCAATCTAGAAGCAATTTCTATGCAAATGCTATGACCCGATTTAGAGTAAGCTGACTGTGTTTGCCGTCTGTGTAGCAATACAGGCCACATAAACTTACGTCACAGATGCTAGTAATTCTTGTCGGGTGTCAAGTTTGAGTTCAGTACAAACTGAAGGCCACGCAGCCGACAGAGGGCACCAAGCATTAAGCGTGCGGTTGTCTTGGAAAATGTGTCTGTTGGAAACAGCACAGAAGCTTGTGAAATAAAATGTCTCAAAGGCCAAAAGGGTCATCCAGGCAACAAATCTCCAAACAACGGATGACTAAAACAACTATGATTTCTTTCTTCTTCTTTTTTTTTTTTTTTTTTACCCGGATTCAAATAAGATTAAGGATGTGCTTGCACTTGATAGTTTTGATTTGGTTACAAGGAACTCTGCTACTCTTTCTGTGTGTGATAAATGCTCTCCATGGTGTGTAAAGAAAAAAAAAAAGAGAAGAAAACTAAAACCATGTGGGGCTCCATCTGAATGCAAAGTGGCGCTTGTTGGCCAATTCTGAGGAAACAAAGAAAGGAACAAATTACAATAAATGAACTGTAGTCAAGCTGAGTCACAGAGAAAACCATGTTGAGCTTTAATCCAATTAGTGCTGTATTTAAAAAAACAAAAACAAAAACAGGCATTTACCTTTCAGGAATTACAGGTACACCCACTATTTGCATTGACATCACAGGGGTTAGGCCACCAAGTGAAATCTGTGACATAGAAAAGCACAATTTGAATATTCACTATGCATGTATATTATTGACTGCACTTAAGGTCTTTAAACACATTTAAAACAATACAAACACATTTAAAAACATATTGAGAGAGACCAAGAACAATTGAGAAGACAAAAATACAAAACAGGGCAATCAATTTTTGGGCAATCCATCAAACTTAATCCTCTCACAACGTACGTCAATAATTATGCCCAAAGATGTACATTACTTACATCACTTTCTATTGGCATATCATCTAAAAAAACCCCCAAAAAACTATACTAAAGAAAAGATTAAAAAAGGGTTTCACATTCAGTGATCTCCAGCAAACACTCGGTTGAGCTAAAATTCTTCGTGTTTCCACTCTTCTTCCTTCAAATTTACACAGTGTCAAAAGTAAGAGTGTTGCCATGTAGTGGCTGACACTGTAATTACACCCAAAAATAAAAAAGAGACTGAACAAAATATTTACAACTGTACCAAAAAAAAAAAACATACAAAAAAATCTGCACCTTCTTTTTCAGGGAATGTTAAGAAAAGATGTCTGATCTTGCCACTACAAAGCTTCTATACTTTGTGTCTAACATTGCGGACCAGCTCTAAATTGCGTCACGACCTAATTATGTTCATCATGCTTTAGTACAGCTGTTTAGTTTTGTCGTCCCCAGCATGAGTGCCATACCAAATGACATTTTGACATTTTGAAACGCTCATTTGGTACCAACGGGAATCACAGCCTATTACATGAGCCGCTCCTGTTCCCTGGCGTTGTTTTATGACCATCCTGTTTAGTTTGTTTTGTTGTTTGGGGTTGGCCGCCAGTAACATAGTGTAAAAGGAGCCTTAGTTTGGGAATTTTCTGCTTGTCTTTTCATTGTGGAGTCATTCCTGCATACCATGGCTATTTGTTTCAAATAAATAGACTTTATCTGGAGTCCTCTCTCTTATTCTCTAAAGCCCGCAAGGCTGTCCCAAAGTCAGACAAATTCACCATAGCCGTCAACAATTCAGCTAATGACTACTTTCATGTCGCTTCATTGACAACAGCCCAAAATACTTGGCACTTAGCACTGACGTCTCACTTTCAGACACTTGAGGAAGACGCTGAGGAGCATTGTCGCTCTCAGCCATTTAGTCCAATTGTCAAAATAAAATCAGTAATTCATTTTTCCCCAGCTGGACCTCTTCAGTGGTGGCTGCGCAAGGAGGAGAGCTAACACAGGAGTCAAGCAAAAGGGAATAAGAGATGTTTACGAAGTTATATCTTTAATGAGCTCCCAACTCGGGAAGCTTTGTGTTCCCCAGGCATGAGCAAATTGTTTTATTGAGAGTCAAAGCAAGAACCTCCTTGTCCCTAAACTCTCTGAAAGAATGTTGTGACCCTCTGCCTACTGTCCTGAGCAGAATTCTTAATCCTGTAGCGTTTTTAGCAGAATACAATAATGTGGCGGTTGCCAAGCGACCAGTCACAATGTGTTCACTGTGTGCATTCAAGTAGGAAACACCAGAGGGATTATTTCTTTAATTGAATAGTTTCAAACAAATACACGGATTACAAGTTAGATGAAAAAAATGATCTGTAATGCCCTTAGATTCAACACACTTTGCATCTTTGCGCTTCCAAAACAAGTCCTCAAAATGAAAACAGGAAGTTTAAAAAGGTCTGTATGTATACAAAAAGTCCATTACAGCAACAGAGAAAACAAACGCGGAGGAGGCGTGGCAACATACTTTGACAAAAGCCTCATTTCTAAGTGGCAGCTGACAAAACAACTGCAATTTCGAATCGTAATTTATCAGAATGTTCTCTAAACTCAATGTTTCTTACAGGCTTGATTTTTTTTTTCACTGCCCCAGCGTTTCTTTCACACAAGTACTAGAAAAAAGTTTTTGACACATTAGGTATGTTCTTTGAACAAGCACATGCATTCATCACTCCCCACTCCTTAATGGCTCTCATTAAGTAAATTGCACATTCAACAGTTCAAAAGAAATGGGCATTATGGCCATTCAATGGTCTAAAAAAAGATTGTGAATGCGTCCATCCATCCACCCATTATCCATACTGCTTTCAAACCCAGATAAGTGAAGGCAAGAGGCAGGGGAACAACTCGGAGTCAGACTGGGCACTTGTCAATCGCAGGAAGTACAAATCTAAAAATTCACATCAATTTAGCGCATTCAATCAACCTAAGATTTTTTTTTTTTTTTTTTTGCAGTCAACCTAAGATGCGTGTTTATGAGAAGTGTCTCTGTGGTATAGGTCATTGTTGCCAAAGAAAGCCTTGGCTTTGCTCATTTTAAGTAAGAGGAGGAATGGGAGGAGATGAGCAGCAGAAAAAAAGGGGAACAAATGCATCTTTTAAAATGGCTCGGGAGAGAACTTGTAGAGTTTGGTTGCTACGTTTACTGTAGAAATCAGCCAAAATAGTACTCATCAGCTTTCTGATGTCACCGCGATACAGCTCTTGCATTGAGCACATTTTAATTTGAGGTGTGTCGCGGCAAACGTTTTCTGTGGTCCCGCTCCCTCAGGTTATACACAAAGTTATGCACTAAGTGCAGTGTGAAAAAAGGCCTTCATGATTCACAAACTGGCGGCCCGATGGTCGACTGATTAGCGCTTCAGCCTCATAGTGCAGAGGTGCAGGGTTCGATTCTAGCTCCGGTCTTCCTGTGTGGAGTTTTCATGTTCTCCTTGTGCATGCGTTGATTTTCTCCGGGTACTTCGGTTTACCCCCCCACATTGCAAAAACATGCATGGCAGGCTAATGGAACACTCTAAATGTTCCGTTAGCCTGCCATGCAGTTCCATTAGCCTCGGCGTGAGTGTGTGCGCGGATGGTTGTTCGTCTCTGGATAGGCTCCAGCACCCCCCGCGACCCTTGTGAGGACAAAGCGGATCAGAATACGGATGGATGGATGGGTTCACGAACTTGGGTTGACACTGTTGTTGTGAATGTTTTGCAGTTGGATTGAATTGGTCCCTCCTTTGGAATAAGAGTTGCAAAATGTCACAGAAGAAAACAAAAAGCAGAATGAGTCCGTTGCTGTTGGTTGAATTAAGTAGTCCAGCAACATAGGATGGCATCACGCATCACATTCTACGTGATGGCCGTTTCACAATTGTGCGACTTTTCTGATCCACCACTTAGAATATGTTTTTCTTAAAGGCACCTTGCTGGTTTGCAGTACAGCTCGAACCACATGATCTAAAACCCAAACAAGTTGTTTGCTGCACACCATGCTGGTGCTGACAGCGGCGTGGCAAGCCACAATTGAAATTCAACTCAGTCGAACGGGCCTCCTCTGGGATGCCCCAAGTTAGTCACCCCTGTATGAAGCATGAAGAGGTTGTTGACATCGTGACGCTCCAGCGATCCAGCAAGGGGAAGTCCACGCTTGCCCAAGTGCTGTTGGTCTCGGTGTGTCGATGGGGATTGAATGGGAACGCGGGTGGGAGTTGCGTGTAAGTAGCATGACTTTTCATTGTTGACCCATGACCCACGCCGAGGGACAATATGAAAACATCGAGCTAAAAGAGTGCCTGGCAGGCACGAGGTGGCACATTGGGAGCATGTGATAGCCAACTCCATTATAGTGAGCGCAGAGTGAAACGGGAGGAGGTGGTGAATGTGAATAGCTCGATGTGATGGCGGCCATTATGAGACCGAGATGGAGGGGCTGTGGGGGCAATTCCGTTCTTTGTCAATGGTTCATCCAATGTTCAAGCACCTGCACAGAAAAAGCCACAGAGAGAGAACTCTTGACCCCTCTCCATCCATCCAACCATTTCTGACCGCTTA
This sequence comes from Hippocampus comes, assembly GCF_001891065.2. Taxonomy (NCBI): domain Eukaryota; kingdom Metazoa; phylum Chordata; class Actinopteri; order Syngnathiformes; family Syngnathidae; genus Hippocampus; species Hippocampus comes. Next base: position 2,404,305 of record NW_017805983.1, read on the forward strand.
TCCTCTTCAGGGTCACGGGTGAGCTGGAGCAAATTGCCCTTGACACAAGTGGACCTGTTGTCAGTCAGTCACAGGGCACATACAGACAAACAGCCACTTGCACTCACATTCACACCCATAGGCAGTTCTGTGTTCATGTATGGTTGGGAATTTAGAGTAAACCACCATTATTTGGGGTCGAAAGAGGAAATAAGTGAAAAAAGAAAAACGTGCCTACCCAATAAATATAGACAATGGCTTATATTAATAGCTGAAACCATAAATTTACCACAAACTACTGTATGTACCCAAAAACACATTCATATCATGTCAACTCATGACTGCAAAAAAACATAAAGGTATCAGAAGTGCAAAGACTCTGGCGCATATTTTGCCTTCGCAACCTGTAAAAATACATGCTGTCGAGACCGTAACGAGACCTCAGTTGGTAGTTGGCTTGAGATTTTACATAGCCACAAAGCAGAGCATTAACATACACATGCGGTGAAGACTTTGCCCTTTCTGGAGCAACCCAGTCTAAACTCAACTCCTTACAAAACCAAAATCTCAGTCTGTCAGTTGTGATCTTTCACGTCCTCGCCCTCTGAAAAAAAAAATGGCCAGTCATTTTTTTTCACTTTTTATTTAATTTTTTTCCAGAAAACTTGAAAGCGAACCAAATTCTGATGAGATATTAAAAAAATATTTCATTTAATAGGTGGAAATGAATAATTATAATCGTAATAATAACAATACATTTGAATTGTATAGCGCTTTAAAAAAAACCCTCAAAGGCACGCTGCATAGTAAAAGACAATACATAAAAAGGAACAGGAAAAACAAAACAACCATGATATTAAAAACTATATACATACAACAGTGTTTAAAATAAATACATAAGAAAAGATGTTGAGAGATTGGGTGGCCCGGTGGTCGACTGGTTAGCGTGTGCGTCGGCCTTCCTGTGTTTGCATGTTCTACCCGTGCCTAGGTGGGTTTTCACCGGGTACTCTGATTTCCTCCCACATTCCAAAAATATGCATGGGAGGTTAATGGAACACTCTAAATTTTCTACACTGTTGGCACTGCTATCAGTTGCTGCACTATTAGATCCACAAAGGGCAAAAAGTATAAATGGAGCAGTATGAATAGCCAATGAGAAATTGCAATATACAAGCCAGAACTACTAAATTGGGGCCACAAGTAGTTGCTTCGGTGAAAAGAATGAATATAGAGAAAATAAAACACTCTAACTTTGACCGAGGGCCATGACACAAGGAAAGGTACATGACATCACTTTTAGGCACTCCTTGCACTTGTGCACTGGGAGCCGACACAATTATTGCAATTCAGATGTGTAACGAGTGTGAGGCAGAGACAGATGGGAAATGTAATTACTGGATGTCCCCCCTCCCCCACCCCCCTCAAAAACTAAAAAAACCTGTCACAAACACGGAGAGGAGACAGCCACATTTGTCTTGTAAGTCTGGAGAAATTGAAGCTCCTTCCGCCTGTTGATGAAGTGGCATCAAACGATATGAAGGGGCATATTCATCGGTATAAGTCTTGAAAATCTCGCGTCCTTTTTTCAGTTTTTATTTTTGTTATTTTCCTGCAGTTAAAAAGTGGTGGCAATAATGTGTGCAGGTACTAACCCCCCAGCAAAAATCAAAAATGGGATTGGAGGCACCCCCCCCCCCCACCTAAAAAACAAACACAAACAGGACTGTGACCCTGACTCTTATCTGTTGGTGGTGAAATCCCCTTTCCCACTCAACAAACTCCCCAACCTCCTGTCATGACATTCTGTCAATCTTCACGTTTTGACCTTTTGCAAGACCCACTGTGCCACCACCTCACCCAGACGCGCGCACACACACACACACACACACACACACACACACACACACACACACACACACACACACACACACACACACGCACACACACACATACACACGCACACACACACGCACACAAAATAAGAGTCACAGAGGGGCTGCTAAGTTGTTTGGAAGTTACCAGACGCATTTGTGCATCTTCCCTTGACAAGCAAAAGCCTACTCTGTACCACGGGAAAAAGTGCAGATGAAATTAAAACATTTAATTGTGCTAAAATGAACTAGATGTTACATTGGTCATTTTACACTCTGCACCAGCAGTGTAGTGCAGCAGGCTAATGCTTTTTTTAAATTTTTTTTATTGGCATCATATGATGGTTTTGCGATGGTCGTGTGTGCTAGTGTATATCACCACAACTGAAAGCAAAGCTCCGATGCGCAAGAACTGAGTAATGATCGTGATGACTGCATCATGAGCAGAATGGGCTCGACGTACGCTGTCACACATCATCAGTCAGGCCGCAAGAAGAAGCATCCGGTATCCAACACGGAATCAATCAATTGAAAGCGAAGTACAGCTATAGTCCAATCGACCAATGACCAACTGACAGCGTCAGTCAAAACTGTCGTCATTTTCAAGGCAGACACTCAAGTGCATTTGAATGAAATACAGACGCTTCTGTCAGGGCAACATTTTGAGCCTCTTCAGAATTTTACAGTTGTCGTGAATGCCAAGTGGCTTATTGAAGGCGGGTGATTTGGTTAGCATCTTAATAAATGTACAGAGGCCGTCATTTTGCATCGTTTTGTGGTTATCAATGGCACGCAATAAACTACTTTGCACTGCTTGCAGTGTGCAAGCCAACCAGAGTGAATCATCTTCGATTATTTTGTTGTTTTAGCCACCTATTACTACGCCCTCAGAACTGACGTTTTGTTTAGCTGGTAACTTGTTGCGCAAGTCCATTTTCCGTGATGGCTACAGAATTAAACAAAGTAGGAATGCTAGTTGTTGCAGCTCAAAAGAGAAAACATTTTTAAATCCAGCTTCCGACTAATGTGGCGGTCATGTTTTATTGTAAGCGGCTGAACACCATCTCATTTAGTTTAAAGCAGTAAAGGAGCCAGCCAAAGCCTTCTTCCCACCGCATGATAACCACGTCACATCCAGTATGTGCTCAAAAAAAAAAAAAAACAAAGCAAAACGCGGTACATCATAACGGCTACAATATTAACGCGGAATGCGATGAAAATATTGAGTCGCCTCACAATTTAGTATGCCTTCGCTGAAATAATTAATTATTCTTACTGACTACCAGTCCAAACGCACATTAACAACTGTCATGAGAGAAAAAAAATACATGTTGTTGCCTGACGAATGTGTTTCCCATTCACACAAAAATCCTATCCCATGTTTTTGTGATGTCGCTCTAAATTTTTAAGTGGCACCTGGCGAATCTGCTGAGAACTGAAGCGGTTATCACGACACCATTGTCTCCTCGTCTGTTTACAAATTCTAGCTTTAAATGTCTGGTTGCATCTGTGTCCTCGGAACGGAACTGTGTCACGAACCAAGGAGCGCCTTTAAAGGCAACTTTTGCCATGTGACCCTTGACCTCTCTATGACCCGAGCACTCTGCCTGGTAAATCCCAAACAGAGCTGGATACAAAATAGCACATAATTGCTGGTTTGGTGCTTTGGTGTAGCGAACCTGTCAACGCATCCATGTTTGAGTGTATGTTTGCAGGCAGTAAAGGGGAATCAATGAGGCCCCTCTCATGCAAATGGCTCATTGACCAATGGGAGTAATGGCCCGTGGACAAGCAGCCTTGGATGCTCGCAAAGACAGATGGGGGATGAAATCAGGGAAGGAATTCACTTCTCTCATTCAAAGCTTTTTTCGATCGAAAGCCTCGCAGCTGCACGCTGTGATGACAAAGTCAGATACTTAAAGCCGAGAACCAGTCAAAGCTGAGGGGTTAAGCAATTCAGCTCATTGCGCTGTATGCTATTCTTATCTCATAGTGGTACCAGGTGGCCCAATGGGTCGGTTAGGGTAAAATTATAATTTTCCCTCAAAAGCTTATTCGTATTCATTGTACTATTGGACCCCGTGTGGTCGTGCTGCATATATTTATGCGCGGCAGGCCGTAAGCGAGTGCCGGGTGCAGCAGGTTGGACGTGTGAGATGGCATCCTGATAGTTGTTCGGCCAGAGCACTCATTCGGCCTCATTCGGCTTATGGATAAGATGACATCAATCTCAGTTGACTGGTGGTGAGAAGTGGGGTACACCCTCCACCGGTCTCTAGTCACCGAAAGGGAACGTATACAGCCTGAAGACAACCATTCGCACTCACACACTGATGGACAATTTAGAGTTTTCAGTTGCGTGTTTTTGGAACGTGGGAGGAAGCAGGACGGCCTGAGCTGAGCTTCAAACCCAGAACGTCGGCACTACTCCACCGTTCTGCACTGCCAGCAGTGCCTAGCATGCGAATGAACTAAATGTTGCAGCAATGCGTCAGGCTTATGTGTCTGATTTTTGTGGTTTGAGCAAAAGGAATCTAATGTAGCACACTTACAAGCACATTTGGAGATATTTGCTTGAGTGTCCTTGCTTAGCAGATCAGCAGAGAGGTGCATTCATTCTTAACTCTGTGGGAGGACCTGCAAAATCCATCTCTGTCTTGCCACCCCTCCACAAGAGCTGAAAGGTCACTCAGCTGTCAGCAAGTAACAGTCGATACCTCAACCTTTCAAGCACGTCTCTATACTGTGTGTCACCGTCACAGCTGCACAATCTCTCACCCGGGCGGCTCGCTCGATGGAAGTTTCACGCTCCTGGCTCTGACAGTTCACATCCTCTCTGACTGCCAGCGCCAGCGTCATTGAGAGCAGGTTACTTACTCAAGAGCCAAATGTGATGATGCTACGGAGCCAAAAAAATCAAGGGGCACCCTCGGTTAAGACTTCTAAACATTTCCTCTTCCTTACAAATGCTGACATTAATTCATGATATGGACACACAGTTGAAGTGTGAAGCATCAATGACCAGCTCACTAAAGCGCTGCCACCTCACAATGGTCAAGTGGTCACGCAAAGGTGGGATGGTGGAGCATGTGATTCTGCACATGCGCCTCAGTCAATTAAGGGCCTCTGTGCCGGAATCTCGTGGTCTGCACGCCAAGGAATGCTGTGTGCAGTATGAGCTTGGCATAACCGCTGTGATAACATGTCTGCATGTGCACCAAATCCAATGGACCAAAATCGCATCAGACCGGCGGCGCCAGTCTCAAGACGTCGTCTGAGCAGGTCTCAGTTTAGACTGACTTTCTGATACAACCTGGCGCACCTCCAAGGACACGCCCATACTGCGCCAGAACACACATATTCAGATGGAACTGCCAAATGGGCAAACACACACAGTGAGCCTTACGCTCCAACGAACATCAGGCTTTGCAGCACTAACATGTGGAGTAGACATAAGGTAACTTCGAGGGTTTTTTTCTCTACTTTTATCTTTTAAATTACAATAACTGAATTGGAAAAAAATATGACTATTTCAAAATGAGTGTCGTGTTCCCTTAGAAATGGTTAAAAACAATTTTATTTGATTTCTTTTGGAAATGCGTGTAAATCATTATGGGGAGAGCTGACCCTTCTGCATTCGCTAGGGTCGGCTCTGCAAAAACTTAGACGTACGTTAGGTTGTTGCTTTGAAAAAAAAAGGCTGTTCGGGAGGAGAGGACGACATCACGGTTGATAGTTTAGCTAGTTAGCTTGGATCCAGACCCACGTGTACTTTAAAGGCCATCAGTGAAATCTTCAGATAATTTGAAACCAATGTAACGCTGCAAAATTTGGTTTGATGTCACCTGTTCGACCTGTTGCGTAGCTGTCGCACTCTCTAGTGAGATAAACAGCTTGATGGAAACATGGCTTTACAATACAAGTTGTAAATCAGCCCCAAGTTCCTTGAATGGCAGGGCGTTCATCCATATTGACAGACACTTTCATGGGTCTCTGTTGTATGTCTGAGCGAGAAAGCCAAAGTGACAGCAGCACAACAGAGTTTGATAGGGGTTCTTTGATCGTCAGGCATGACACGCGCCTTCCGGACCGCTTTGAAGCCTAAGGTTACAGAGAAACGTGACAGAGGAAAAGAGGAGACATCAAAACAGGCAGCATTCAAATGGCATGAAAAGAAATGCCACTGTGCAAGTGCGTCTCGTCAGTCTGGACCAGACAGACTTTCAAAACAACGGTGTGCATAGCTCGAAGAGCAACGCGTCGGAGGCTACCTACAGTGTTCTGTTTTATCGTAGGAATGGACTGGCCGTCTTTGGGAGAGAAACCCGCCACCCTCCATAAAGTTTAATGGGAAATGGGAAAGGATTTGGTGGCAGAAAGTTGCTCTAAACCTGACGCCTGCTCAGACTAGGGAAGGGTAGACAGCTGACCCAACGCGTATTTCTTTCCTAAACGTGTGAACAGCGGGCATCAAAACCTGCAAACCGACACCTTAAGGGGTCGCTGAAGCCATTTGGTTAAATCAGGTTTAAATAGGAACAGGTGAGTGTGTGTGTGTGTGTGTGTGTGTGTGTGTGTGTGCGTGTGTGTGTGTGTGTGTATGTGTGTGCGCCACTCATGTCAGTTTCCGTGGAGTTCCAGGGTGACTACGGGCTCACGCTATGCTAGCTTCAGGCTTGAAATTGCTTGATCTTTGTTTTTATGTACTGTTTATCATGCGATGCAAGTAGCAACCATGTTTATTTTTAATACTTGTCGTAATGGTAGGCCAATCTTGGTGCCAAGGAGGAACCCTGTGGAAGATCTGTCGCATGGGTGTTCTTGAGCAGCACTGTGTGTATGGTGTCCACGGCATGGAAAGTACAACTTTTTATTGTTTTAGTCCTTTTTGATGAGGATTAAATACATTTTGAAATTGGTTTTGTATACCTGTATTTGTAATTATTGTGTGTTTGTTTGCTCTGTAGGATTCACGAAAGTAGAGCCCGTTAATTGAACGGCTCTCTGTCAGCACCAAGCAAAACTGCATGACGTGTATTAAATCTGGCCTAAGTTTTGTGTAGGATCATTGATTGTATAGGTAATGAGCTTTCCAATCCATTATTACAGTGCCCCCTTCTTGAGTAGAGGCTGTGACATTGAGTGGGCAAACTTGGTCCAGTCACCACTGCCTAATCAAATCCCCCCTGCGACTATTTCACGGCTGGACGCTGGCTTGACTGGAGGGGATAAGCCTATTGGAGATGAAGTCCCTTCCAAATATTGGTGGAACAATAGAGGGGGGCTTTCAGATCATTCAGAGCAGCTTAGACGGACCCGCAGCTGTGTGTGAGTGTGTGTGATTGTGTGTGTGTGTGTGTGTGTGTGTGTGTGTGTGTGTGTGTGTGTGTTTACATCTGCCTCTTGTGGTAAAATGAAGAAACACCGGGGAGAGGAGGTGGAACCGGAGGACAATAGGCCCAACAGGACACAAGACGAAGAGAAGGATAGGTTGTGGGGAAACAGGATGAAGATAATCGCCAGGGAGGGAAGAAGGAATAATTGAGAGGAACGGGAGTTCAATGCTAAATGTGGAGGAGGGACGGAGTTGTGTTGAGGACAAAGTGCTGCATAAAATCACTCGCACACATAAAAGGAGTGAAAAGATGTGGATGAGAAAATTGGGTTGTGCAGGCAAAGAAAAGGATGGAGAAGAAGAGTGAAAATTCCTCTGGGAAGCGAGCGAGTTTGGCTGAACAATTGCGGAGCAATGCGGCTCTGATTGAACCGGCGTGGCGCGAGATGACAGAACTCGAGCTCCTCGAAGGCGACGTGCACTCAGCGAGACGCGTCGGCACCGACCAGCAAAGGGCAATCAACCCGACCACCTGCTGCCCGCCAACAAATGCCATCCCAACGCTCCGCCAATTCGGCTGCACTGAAAAAGAAAGACTGCTGAGTCAGAAGATCAAGTCATCATCTTGTTTTACCCATAATGCACTCAATTGCTGCGCCTCATTTCAAGCTACGAAAAACAAATCACACAGGCAAGTGTGCCTGCCTCATCGATCGTTTTATTACTTGTACGATGGAAGCTATCATTCCTCAAAGGGTTCAAGGAAAGTGAGTCAATCCATCTTCGCGACAGGTCCACCCCACCAAGCCGTGATGGATGGGGGCAGATATGGCAGCGTGAGAGATTAGAAACACACGCTGCATCAATGGCGGCCACCGAGAAATTGGTGGCTTGAAGATTTTGCAGGCTGTGGGTACTTTGGAATCTGACGTAAGGTTATTTTTGGATCGTAAAAAAGAAAATAACATTCTCTTAATCCAAGAGAGAAATAAACCACTCTAACGTTGAACATGCAGTAATTCTTTCCGGGATGTTGCCTGACCTTTGATTTGTTTGGAGTTGAAAAAAAAAATAAAATTCACATAGGAAATAATGGAAACCGCCACAGTGGTGCCGTGACCCGGATTGGGAGTGAGGTTCTCTAGGAATGAGTGCAACAAATGCTATCTTGCGCAAATCTAAATTTAAGTAATATGGACGGCGGCCGACATGGGCAGGAAACGTCGTCATCAATGTGGGGCTTAATGTGCGGCCTGGAATGGACCGACCGTTCTGGAATCTTCCGAAGCTCCCAATGGCCACCACCTCCCTGTGCCCTGGCAGAATTTCTGCACTATGCACCATTTCTCCGATATGTACCATTCCAAAAAAAGTGATTCAAATTAAGCTATAAGGCAGTGGTCCTCAACTAGAAATGCTGTAGGTCCACTTTTTTTTTTTTTTTTAATAAGACCAAGGTCCGGTCCCATGCACGGCGGTCATGGGGAGCAGGGCTATATGCCCATTTAGTATGGTTAAGCCAAGCTTATACAAATCAACACTCCTCACAACCAACCAATAATGGGGTGCATGAAAATAACAATTATTCACTTTGCCAGTACACAGCAAATAATGAGAGGTATTGTGTTGAGGCACAGGAACTCTTTTATTTTGTTAAGTTGTGCCTGCTTAATAATAGAAATAGCCCTTTTAGGGAAATAAGACATTTTTACTTTAACTTTGTTAAACAGTAGCTGTCTTTTTTTCCCCTTAATTTAACAAAAACAAAACAAAATACTCATTTTACCAAAATAAATACTAAACATGAAAACAAAAATATCCTTTTCATTTGTACAATTCCCCTTTTCACATCCCCTCTGAAATCACTGAAACATATCAGAAGAGGAGTTAAGAACCATTTTAAAAACTGACACAAGGGAGCACAGGAATGTGCAGTGCTGTTCTTCCACTAAAGGTGAATGCAATGTCTGAGGCATGCAAATATTATTTGAGGACGCCATTGTGATGTTCATTTACCATGTTGCGGTGTTCTGCTGTTAAACAGCTGCAAAGATCCCAATGCGTGTGTGTTGGGATAGACGCGTGCTGACGCTTATGTATGGGCACACCTTAAGTTCGGAGGAGCCAATCAGCGCATCGTTATCGCCGACATGCCCTGCTCAGCCAGGGTCTCCAGTTAGTCAAACATTATACAACACACAGTCGCGCTGCTGCGGTCCTCTGCAATACATCTGTTAGTGCACGCAAAGAATAAAACGGATAATTTTAACAAGCGATCGCGGTAATGCGCAGATTATAGTCCACAAATATAAAATGTATAACGTAAAAATCGCTTTATAATTTATTATTTTATACAATTTGCCGAGGGTCCGGACAGAGGAGGTCCGGACAGAGGAGGTCGGCGGTCCGGTCGTGGATCGCGGTCCGCCAGTTGAGGAAGGCTGCTATAAGGCATTACTGAGTAGCACATTATTAAACAAAAACTTAACAATCAAGAAAATAACGAGCCAACTTTGTGATACCTCTCAAAAACAAAACAAAACAAAAAAACTGAGAGGTGCACTATCAGTAGCCAGTATCCTATTAGTAGGGCTATTGCTCATGATTTACGCCTACTACTAACAATCATAAATATACCGGTGGTAAGACTGTTTTGTGTTGATGATGTCATGAATGTGTGGTTTCATCACCAAAATTCATTACTGACGAATGACGTTACCATGACATGCGAAAAAATCCAGACAGGGAGATTGAGAACAAAGAGTTACACACTAAAAACAAACATAAGGTCCTTGAAGGAAGAAATAAGATAATGGCTTTTTTTCGGCCATTTGGGGATTTTCAGTCGAGCTTACACTGAAAAGAAGTGTCCCCTGTCGCAATTTCTGCCTTGCCTTTGTGATGCTACACTACCCGCATGTCAGTGTTGCAATATGACCCGACCGAGTTCCGTGTCTCACCTCGCTTGTCACATATGCCACTCAAAGCTGCGGTCCAATTTCCTGGTGCTCATTTTGTCCAACTGACCCCCTTCCCCTGTCAGCCTCCTCCTTTTCCTTTCCATTCCACTGAACCTGTTTGGACCCAAACAAGGCAAGTTGCTCATACCGGTGAGAGATTGCTGTAAGATTGCTGAACTGTCTGTTTGCTCTGTCTGATGTCACACAGTCTAATTTCTTCTGTTTTTTTTCCCCCCCAGATTTTGAAACAGCGTCAACTCAACGAGAGCAAGTTTTCTATGGGGACTTATCTGGTCATTACGTTAGTTCCTCTCCTGACCCAACTAAGCCAATCGAATCGTTAATTCAGAGAGTTGTTGAGAGTTAACCAGCATTCACGAAATGTAGTCTTCAACTGACGACAAAACACTTGGCGTTGAATTATATGACATGATATACTATGAATATATTTTCCTGATGTAGGCCTAACCTTTGATTGATTTAGTAATTGTTAACCTGCTGCTCTGTCAAATTGATTGTGTCCGGTTCATGAACATCGATGATCTTTTATGCATGTTAAAATGAACGTGGCCGCTAATTCTCACTTCCGCCCTCCCAGTGAATGTCTTGTTCAAGCCATGTACACGTGTGCACCGACCATCTTTCACTCATCCATGTTCTGAAAATGTTCTGGTGAGCTGAACTAAAGCGTCATGACCCTGAAGCAGAAATGTGTCAAAATTGTTTGCCTCTATCTCCATTGTGCAGCGTAGCCAAGCGTCTCCGACAGACCTCATCCGCACAGTGGCCATACATGAGTGGACAGGGGAAGAAAAGAGGCAGTTTTAATCCAATATTACCAGCGCGGCAGCATTGCTGTGGAAAATTACTTTTTTTTTTTTTTTTGCATGGGAGAGATCAACATTGTTGGCCTGATTGTGCCTTTGGGGACTCTGGATTTCAGTTTTTCTCTTCCTTTGGTCCCTCAATGGCTGCGCAGCTTGAAAACAATGGATTTATTAAGCACAAACATTTGTCAACACACGGCTTTAGAAAGGTAAGTGAAATAATTGGGGCTATAGAAATAAAAACGTTCCATATAGCGACAGGAAGCTGATTTGAGGGGGCTTTTCCAAAGGCTTAACAAAGATGCGGTTGGCAGCCGGCAGTCTCGTCAGAGCTCTGATGGATTACAAGCAGAATGCTCAGACCCTGTGACTGGACTTTGGAAAGGCAGATGTGAGGCTCATTCTCAACATATGTTTCATGAAGGTCTTGGATTAGCTCGAACTCTTCAACATGGCAGCAGTTCACATTGTTGAATTAAAGCTGCAGAAACGTGTCCTCGGGGACTTGTGCAAAACCAAGTCGGTCTTCAACCAGGCCAAGAGCTCAGCAGCACACGTTCACTGTCACACACTCGAATGGGCTTGAATATTTTCATTAAATAGCGTGGCGGAACACTTGGAAAACGGTTTTGCTTTAAACGGCAGAAGTAATTTCATGCCGATTTGGCATGTGCGTTGAAATGAGCTTTTCTGTGCTGTAATGTGAGGACGCTGCCCAAGTTCTTTTTGATTCTGCAAATTGCCATAGACACTGATGATTCAGTACGTTGCCTGCGGGATGGACGCGGCGGAGCAGCAGGCGGTGCCATGAAAAACGACACAAGGAGGGGCGCCATATACCATCGACCGGCCGAACATGGCGTCATTCATGAGCATCACTCATTAGCAGCGTCGGCTCTTCTTACATGACAGCTGCATGCCAATTAAAAGAAGACAGGAGACCTCCGCTTTGGCCACATTTCCTCGAGTCTCCATTTTGATCAGTTATTCCAACATGTACAGGAGAAGGTCACGGTGTGTTTGGACTGCTGATAAGGCAGAAATAATTGTTCGGTGAAGCCAGGCTTTCACAAAACTGCGTCTTTATAAGGATTTGATGGTTTAAGCCTCAAATGGGATTTGACATGAGGTCCAGTTCTACCTTTCTCTCACTATAAATTATAACCTCACTTAATTTCCCGCGATATGCATTTGTGAAGACTGTTGGTGATATGGTGAGAAGCCTGTGGCAATGTTGTCATTTGAGTTACATGTGTGTCTGGAAATGGACACCTTAATTGGTTTCCTGACAATGAATGAACACCACAGGGACAGACCTGTTCAGGATTAGCAAGCTGGATCCTATGCCAGTCAACACCTTGGACTGGTCACGAGGGGAGTGGTAACTATGAACTCACACAACTTGCTCCAAAATCTGGCAAATGTACCAGTAAACTGTCGGCGATTGCATGATGCCATCCCATTTCAGAATGCTAATTAATTGGAAGGTGTGGCAGCAATTGTCACCGGGAAGGAACCTTTGACCATTTTGGCGACGGACAACACATACGGTCACCTTTGTCAGCTCTTGAAGACATCCTGTGGAAAACAAACACATTGTCGATGTTCAATATTTCTACAAATGTTTTGTCTGGCTCTCCTGGAAAAACTCCCCCAACTTGTGTGGTGGAATGCTGGCAAGGTACAAAACATAGCAGGACCGGTGTGGTCTCATGCAAGGACGAGAGCCCAAGAGCTAAAAACATCTTCCTATTTAAGCCGAATTAATTAGGTCTGTATGTCATTACCAAGAAACATGCAAGGGAAATGAACAGGCCTCACTTGCTTAATTAAGCTCCATGAATATCTGATGACCTTGTCGGTTCAAGATCGATGGCGGTAACATCACTGCATCAGCAGATAAAGAATGCGGCTAGCTGTCTGCCGGCTTTGGTAGATAAAAACATTAGTCAGATGAAAAATGACAATCTATTTATGCATCATATCAGGCTTGTGTCTATCGTGTGCACATTTACTCTTGCTTGTAAGAGATATCGCATCCCCCCCAAGACCCAGTCATCACTCCTTGCTGCGTCCGTCACCTAGACTCACTTTCCTCTGCCTCCTTCCTCCTTCGCGGTCGCACTTTGTCGGCATTCAGTCCCACTGACAGTCAGTCAGTCAGGATGTCAGTCAGGCGAAATTAAATGAAAGCGGCGGTGACACAGCACTTTACTTGAAGGATACAATTTCCACAATGGCCTTCAATCCGATGAAACACTGTGATAGTACTTTGAAATATAATATACATTAAGACGGCTCTTAAAATGGCTCCTCGAAGGGATTGGCCTGCTATTAAATGACTTTTAAGATTTCACAGACGTCTCAGTCTGGTACTACAATTTTCCTGCGCCGATGCTCATGGTTAATCTTCCTCCATTCACCCCCTCAAAAATACACCATTATGCCTTCAGGGGTACACTGACGTTTATTTGGCTTTAACCGGGGTTGTACTTTTCAAGGTTTTGCTTTCCTAATGAAGTCTGTATTAGCCGATGTTTTCTATATCAGAACCTTTACCATCCAAAAGTAACAGCAGAGGGTACATTCCATTCACTTTAGACGTCGTGGGCGTACCAATCGGAGTGATAAACCGGATAAGCAGAGCCTAGATACAGGAAAGTCAGCAACATCCACACAATGTCAAGATAGCTGGGGGGAAAAAATGTAAGAGTTACTTTTGGATGGTAAAGGTTCTGATATAGAAAACATCGGCTAATACAGACTTCACTATGTGATGCGTGACTTGACTTTTACATCTTGGGATTATACCTGTAACTATTTGGAAATAGAAATAAACCATTCCAGGGTCTGTCGCCATCATAAAAATCATTCTTAATGGCACAGGAATAAGTAACGGCGGCACGGTGGTCGACTGGTTCGACTTTATTCAGTGCAGAGGTCCAGAGTCCTGAGATTTGTTCTACTGAAGAGTTCCCGATGAGTCGAGTTCCACATTGTACCGTCTCATTCTATAACCATAAAAGAAATTTTTTGACAGGCAAACTTCAGTCATCCCGTTCGCTGTCACAAGTGGAACAGGCCAATATGTCATTAGCCCAACCACTGAGCTGGCTAATAATATGGCTTAGATGAGGGGGCCTGAACCAGCCGGTCCTACTTAACTTTCTTGCTGCAATCATCTGAGAGAGCTGCTGTTATATCAGCACTGCGCAAGATGGAGGTCGTGTCAGTGGGACGAGTGAGCTTTTTTCCCCCCAAGAAAGATAGAGACTTGACGGAAACACTGATTGCTTCAGCCTGACTGGCAGCTGCATGGGACTCAAAGTCTGTCCTCCCAGTTCTAATTGATTCCCGACAGTATTGCGCGGCACACTGACACCAATAACGAGTGAGAAGGACAAACGACACGCTACTTTTTAAAGTTCAAAGCTTGGTGGCAAGATGACATAAAAGCAAAGCGGCTCCCTGCCTGTAATGTGTTCAAAAGGCCGTTTTTCAAAAGGATCATCATCAAGGAGGTGCTGGGCCTGCTTTTGAATGGACAGCCAACAGGTTGAGGGCTATCACAGCTACCCAGCAACCAGGTGGATGTGAGGCGATAACATGTACAGCAACAGGCAAGGTGAAGAGCTTCCTGGTAAAAATGTCACCTCAAGTTGTGTACTCCACAAGAGGAGTTTCAGGTGGACAAAGTGCATGTCACATATACTGATGTTATTCAGCCAATAATAAGCTGTCCGAAGCAGCATCAGCCCTTCTACGCAGATGAAGAAAACAGGCTTTTTTTCCCCCCTCTTTGTTATTCAAACACCTCACCAAGATCGATTTGTGATGCGTGTAAACTGAAGAACAAACTCTCGATGTTTCACGCCCTTTCTTTAACCTGTTCTATTTCATTTGCTCTTCTCTGATTCTTATTCACAGCACATCACATGGACTCCAAGCATATCTTCTGTGTGCACAATGCAGCTTGGCGGCTCAAAGCGCGGATGATAGGAGTGGGTCCGCTGCGGGGAAATGGACTCCAGAGTGTCAGTGGGCAACGGTGTGCCCCAGGGCAAAAGGAGACTGAGGGGTAGATGGGAAATCCTACTATGTCCTGTCTGGCCCCGGTGAGATTACCAGCGGAGTAATAGGATCGTCCATTTTCTGTAATGGAACACAGAAAGGCTAAGCCCCGACTTGGGTCTCAATCTGTCCCGGATCACTACCAAACCAACAACAACAAAGAAAGAAGCTTGGCCAGTCGTTGCTGGCATGAAAGGAAGCTTAGTTGCCTTCAGATATAAACACAGACCAGCGAACAACAACAACAGAAGAAGGCCACTGGGCAGTAATGCAACAGCGTGACGCAACGCAATACTGTACTGCAGGTGGTTTGACTCAGTATCATCTGACTTTTTAAAAACTACCTGTGCCAACTGACTTAGAGCAAATAATCAATTGCTCACCTCAATTAGGCGGGTTTGCTCAAGCTCTGAGGGTAGCTGCGGTCAAGCCCCTTCTAAAAAAAGAGAACGTGGGAACGGTGGGATGCTTCCTTGTTAGCAAACGATAGACCTGTCTCAAATCTCCCTTTCTTAACCAAGATTGTTGAGAAAGGGGTGTTTAATCAACTCTGCAGTTTATTGAACTCAAATGGACAGGTATGCAACCATATCACATGACAGAAAAAAATGCTCTTATTAAATTACTAAATGATGTAATATTGAACACTGATTTAGGAAAGGGCGTCAGTTCAAGTCTTATTCGATCTTAGCGCAGCGCTTGATACAGCAGATCATAATGTATCACTGAACAGGATGGAAAACTTGGGTAGAACTAAATGGAAGGGTCCTAAAATGGTTCAGATCCTACTTGGAGGAAAATTGTTATTTTGTGACCAATGGAAGTTTTTTTATCTGATTCAACGACCATGACATGTGGGGTCCCTCAAGAGTCAGTCCTTGAATTCTTTTTTTTTTCAGTCTGAATATGCTCCCTCTCAAAAGAGCATCAAACAGCTGCAGCTCGGGTACAAAGAGGTCAGAACAACATTACTCCCGTCTTCAAGACTTTATACAGGCAGCTGTAGAATCGACTTTAAAAGGAAAGCAAAGTCAAAAGTCTTCTTTGCAATAATATGTTCTGCACAGCCCGACTACTCTAAACTCAGTTTTCGGAATAATCTTGCATTTTTGGAATATAAATTAAGCAGCAAAATCCACCCGTTTTTAATCCATCTCAGGCGCCTGCCATTTTGCCACTTGCTGTCGACCGAAAATGACATCAATCACGATCAATATCAAGATCAAGATCAAATCACTTTATTACCTGTTAGGAAATTCATTTGCAGACAGAGTGGCCCAGCACAGTGCCGAAGGGTTCAGCTTGTGAATGTCACATGACCAAACGCTGAAACAAAGGTGAGCCATGATTGGTCATTACCTGAGCCCTTAGACACTTTGATGTCATTTTCAGTCAACATTAAGTGGCACAATGGCCAGCTTTGATTAAAATTGCCTGTGGGCCACTGTTGTTGTTATTATTTGTATGTTTGTCATTTGTTTGGGTTCAATTACCAATCTATCGATGGTTATTCTGATGCTCAGCAAAAGCACAACTGCACCTGATGTTTGAAGCCCAAGATATATTTCCTTCTTTTTAGTGGTTCTTTGTACTTATAATAAAAACGGCCATGTTCTTAACCTCCTTCTGCTATATTTATTTTGGATTCATTACAGGGGTCATGTGTTCTGTTGTTTTGAATGAAAAGCATATTATTATTATCATCATCATCATCATGATTATCATTCATTATTACGACTGTTTTGTTGAACACAACATCAAAATAACATCAGAGGACGTCTGTGTTTTATTGCAGTTTCAAAAGGACTACTTACATACCTTTAATGTGGTTCATGAACAGATTTTTTTTCTTGTAAAAAGATTAAAGAAGGTATGAATTATTCTGATAATACAATGCTTTGAGGTCTACCACACAGTTTAGAGGCAGAAAAAAGCAAAAACAAAATTATTGTGTTCTCCTAAGGCACTTGTGTCTTCATCAAGTGTTGCATTGAAGGCTCTTCACTTGAATATGCAGTCTTCAAATGTCTACTATATTTACAACATTTTTTTATAGTCTGCCCATCGGGGAACGTCTACAGACTGAGTGCTCCCAACAGAGAGAACCATCACCTTTTTCTAGGGTTCCTATGGTGACTGCATTTCATCCTCCACACAAGATTGCGTAAAGCCAAGAGGGTGAGATGCTTAGAAGTGAGGCTTGAGGGCAACTGAAAACAAAGTAAGTGTAAATAACGTGCGAATTAAAAAAAAAAAATATATATATATATATACAATTTCGTCTTAATTCAGCGAAGCAAACTTAATGTTAAAGTGTATGGAACAGGAAAAAAAAGTAACCCTAAAAGCTTTTCAGAAAAACATATCTACCCTCCATAGGATCTTCATTTAAAAACAAAAAGTCAGCCAGCCTGTCCAAAAAAAAAAAATAAGGAAACAGGCAAATTAAGTCCAATTCGAGTAAGAAATCAGGTTGATTTTGCATCTTGCATTGCCTTTATTTGATGTTAGTTTTTAATCAATAGCAACTGACCGTAGCATAGCATGATACCTGGACTTGGCGCTGATCCCATTCCGGGTTAAAGAACTTGATTTGGTCACTTCATAACGGATGCAAGTTTGCCTCAGTATAAAAAAGTGGAACGAGTGTTTTCTGAGCCAAACAATGAAAGTGAGGACAAAAACGAACAGATTTAAATTCAGGTGGTTCTCTGCTCAGGAGTATCGGGCCCTGACCAGTGAAAGCACATAAAACACATAAAACATGCATGATAACCATGATTATAATAATAAATAAAAACATCCAAAGTCATGTAATAGTATCAATTCATTTCGTGGGGTTTAAATGTGTTCTTTTTGTGTATATCAATGATGGTTAAAGGCCAGAAAATAGTTTTCGAAATTATTAGGTTGTAGAAATTGTCTCATAATTCATGAGTTATTGGGACATAACTGCTTTCTCAGAGCGTAACACAGAAGCAAAGTGGCTTGAAGTCCCCAAGGCAGAAATGTTGGGGAAAAAAACAAAACAGCTTGTGCAAATGCAGCTGGGATATTTTCATGCATGAAAACTCCTTTGACCTCGTGCATCATGCATCCGAAAATGAAATCTCCAACTGCCAGACAAGTTCCAGGTTTCCAACCGATTGTCTCCAGCCAGCCCACTCAGGTACAACACTGTATAATCTCTGCTCTGATATAACTGGCCTCTGTAAAAAATGATTAACTGCTGTCTGACAGTGATGTCATTTTAGGCGGCATCCTGCATGTGCAGGTTTTTGCATTGAATCAGACTGTTCCTTTTCCTCCAAATATGTGTGTTATTTATTCATTCAGGCAAGTGGCCATGATTACCTCCTTTCTTGTCCTATGGAAGTTAAACATTGTGATTCGAATAAATCTCTCTCTTATTGAAAGGTGACCCTTCCATGCGATTCACTTGGGTTTCAAGAGTCTTGAAACACCCCTCCGTGACCTTACCGTAGCGGAGGGGTTGGTGTGTCCCAATGATACTAGGAGCTAAATTGTCTAGGGCTTGATGCCCCTGGCAGGGCCACCCATGGCAAACAGATCCTAGTTGCATGACCAGACAAAGCACGGCTCACAAACCAAGAATGATGGAAAAGACATACAGTTCCAGTTCTCCCTCTTTCTTTCCTGATCTGCGTATCCTCACAAGGGTCGCAGGGTGAGTCGGAGCCTGTCCCAGCTGTCTTCAGGCAGCAGGCGGCGTAAACCCTGAACTGGTTGCCAGCCAATCGCAGGGCACACAAAGACGAACAAACCATCCACGCTCACACGCACACCTAGGGACAATTTTGAGTATTCAATCAGCCTGCCATGCATGTTTTTGTAATGTGGGAGGAAACCGAAGTACCCAGAGAAAACCCACGCAAGCACAGGGAGAACATCCAAACTCCACACAGGAAGGCCGGAGCCGGAATCCAACCGTGCACCCCCGCACTGGGAGACCGACGCGCTAACCAGTCGACCACTGGGCTGCCTCAAATGAAAAAGAGGGATCTCCCATGGGCTTTCCACACACTACATGCTAATTTGCAGCACTTGGTGTTTTGGACTGCCCGATGACAAATGAATCAGGGCAATGTGTCAGTTTTCCTCATTTACATTCTACGTTTCATGGTTGAATGCTCTGAATTAATCATCCAATTATGTGACAAGGTAAAGAGCTGCACCGGCAAAAAGGCTGCTCCGCATCATCCTTTTTTGTTTTGGTTGTTTGCTGGCAAATAAAAGAGAGAAAGCAAATATCTTGTTCGGAACTTGGGCAAAAAAGAGCTCACCGCAGGGTGTTCGCTGTTCCAAAAGCGCTTGTTGACCTCCATCTTGTTGCGTGTAACAAGCTCCTGGGAGAGCAGCACCAGAAAATACATCTATTTAATGTTTGACTTTCATCTTCCGAGCAAGGAAGTGGGTTAGAGTCTTCTTTATTTACTTAGTCATTCAATAATTTGAAACCACAGGGCGCTTCAAACAAGAAGCAGTTGAACTTTGACCTGCCTTTGATATTCCCAAATAGGTATTCATTATTGGAAACATTTTGCTCTCCCCTGTATTTTGCAAAGCAGGACTTAATTTTTTTTTTTTGTTTTTTTGCTTGTATCTTCAGAACTACCGCAATTGCGCATAATCACAACACACCCCTTGATTCCACTTGTATTTCCCATGGCTGTTCTGTCTACAAGAGAACAGACTTGGCTGATTGGAACGCAATCATTCAAACTATTCATGTGCATGCTGTGTAACACCACTCATTATTCAGCTCAGTATCCCCAAAACGCCCTACAAATCACCGGTTTGGCTTTCATACTTTCTTGGAGGCTGTTCACTTGTGTGTGACATGTTTTTAACAGAAAAAAAGATCACAATGATCAAAAATCTAAAATCTCGGACACAAAAAGGCCAATTCGGGGACCTCTCAAATTCTTTAGTTCTTCTCAGGAGAGTTTACCAGACCTTCAGTGTTTCAATTGCTACTTTTTCAAGACTCGTACTGTCTTCACTTTTGACCTCAGCAAGAGAAAAGCATGCCTTGTATACAATGGGATGTTTAGGCGGATAAATGGCCCTATTTTGTGAAACCCTCCAGGGCTGCAACTAATAATTATTTTAATCAGCAATTAATCTGTTGATTAGTTGTTGAATTGTCATTGCACCTCCCGTAGACTCTTTCAGCGGTAAGTCTACATTTCAATCATTTTAAGACTTGATGTGGTTGCACATGCTGCCTTACAAGCAGACAGCTCAGGTTTGACTCATGATCGGTGCCTCAATAGAGAGCGTCTTCAAAAAAAAAAAAGAGCATCAGAAAGGGCACCCAGGTGTAAAACTGTGCCAAACAAATCACCCAGGTGATTTGCTGTGGTGACAGCCCAAAGTTGCGACAACATTCCAAATCCATTCTAGTGGTGTACAAAACATGAAAACTCAGTCACTGTCTCGAAATCTCTGGACCGAACTGGAGAGGTGACATTGGACTGAATGGCTGCCACGTGCTTGTTGTGACACTCTGAAACATCTGCTTTTTTTCCCCACCTCTATATAAGGGTGATAATATGCATAATTAACTTTTTTAATCATGCTATTGTTTTACTCTAATGAAACTCCCCATTTGAGTAATAGAACTGACATTTTCGCATTGAAATAGCAGACGCATATATAACGGCATTTATGCTAATTGTATGTCGACACTGAGCACAGTGATTTAAAGAAGTATTTTGGAAAAACAATTAACCTCAAAACATAATCAAGGCATAAGGATTGTGCCAATATTTTAAGCTTCCGATTTCTCAGTGAAAATTGCATATATGATTTAGGACCTAGTATGGACCCTTGAGGTACCTCGTAAGCGACGTTTAATGCTTATTGAACTGTTTATATTGATATCCGTCATCCAAGTAACTTTGCATCCATTAATGTGCCAACAATCCTATACCATAACGTTACATTTTTTTTGTCCATTAGTATGCTATGATCAAAATGTAAATAATGTGTATTTCTGCTACAGCAGAGCATATTTTTCACAAACGCTAAATTAAAAGAGAAATCACTTTTCATTTGATTGTTAGTGGCCAGGATGTAACAAACATCTTTCAGCTTTTATAACTGGATTTTGGAGGTCATGGCAGATGGGCCGTGACAGTCACAGTGAACAATCTAATAAGCTCCAGTCTTCGAGCTGTTTTTGTCAATTAATGGCAAATGAATTGCTCATTATATTAGTGAATTATAATACGTTCCGTGCAGTTTGTTTTTATCGCCGACTTCTCCATACACGGCATCGGTTCTCTCCTAACAAGCAGCGTACAGGACAGGGCAACCGGCAGAACTTATCACCAAACATTAGTTGCCACATTTCAAAAGATTCTGCACTGCTTACTGCTTGTTATTTTTGCAAACATGTACTAACAGGTACATGTTTGTCTAACAGGACTAGAGGTTGCGGTGTCTTTTAACTTCTTTGATGTTGAATCTCAGACACGGACACCAGCTGTGGTGCAGCAATTCAGTCAGCACCGTTGACCAAACCATTCCTAATCATTTTCCTTTTTAGGAATATTTATAGACTCCAGCAAAAATTTTAGACCAGAGCAGTGGGATATAAATTGCAGCAGAAGTGACTTGGGAAGTAAATGCCAGAAAAATCAGCGACTAAAAATCAGCACTGACGACAGGGCTGTGTTTGATTGTCTGACGAGGAGCATGCAGAGTAGCAACTTGAATGTCAACATGAGAAAAAGAATGTTTTTGAGACCTGCAACGATTCCAACACAAAAGGTTGCCTGAAAAACACACCTCTCTAGGATTTTGAGACAGCTCTACGATTGGATTTTGTTTGTTTGTCAAGGCGGTGTTCCCAACCAGGGAGAGAAGTTGTCCAATTTGGCTTAATTTGTCAGAAATGAACCTTTATTACTCACTGATAAGTCACTGATAGTGTTCGGAGACCGTTGTCAAACTCAAGGCCCGGGGGGCCAGATGTGGCCCACCAGACAAAACACGTCACCTTCTATGATGCTCGTTAAAAATCGGGACCAAAATTTCAGTTTGTCATATGAAACAAAGAATATTGTTGCGATATTGCAATCATTTTCTTGTTACGTTATTACAGTAAATAGCACAGAAGTTGAGCAAACTATTATTCTTGATTTATGATTTCAAAACTTGTTAAAACTGGTTCCTAGTTAGACCACAAAATCAAATGCAATTGTAGTACTCTACAGAGTGAATAAAGTAGAATAGAAAGCATTTCTTGTCACCATGCTGTGCAGATGAAGCAAAATTGAGGTTATGAAAACATAACAGACAACCAATAACAAATGTAGAACAATAACAAGCATACAGTATGAACTGTCGGTCGAGGATGAGAGTTTCTCGATCCCGGTGAACGCAGCTTTGTCACGGGAGGGGCCAATGGCGGCGCGTTGCTCGCCAGGGGAGCAAAGGTGTGAGAAAGAGGGATGGACTTAGCTTCATCCGTCACCCTTTCATTGTAGTCAGAAACTAGAGTGCCTGGAGAAAACATGCAAAGCTCCAAATAAAGCTAAGATTTGGACCCAGAACGTTTGGTTGTGAGGCAGATGTGCATAACGCCAAATATCTCTGCCTTTCATATGTGACTTTGAGCGAGCTATTCAGGAACTGCAAAGTTAGCAGAATTATTATTTTTTTTTACTGTGATAAGACAGGCAATGTCTTATCGCATTGTCTTATCGGGCCCCTGAGTGGGCCAAGCAGTGCAAACAACGAGAGGCCAGTGAGGCAGAGAGGGGCATCTGGCTTTGTCACATCACTTGTTACCGTGTGTGACCTCGGGTTCATGTGGGAGCGAGGCAAAGAAGCGACTCCAATAGGTTGTCCTCACAGCTGTCCTAACGCTCCACAACTGCGATACATTCCGCACAAACTGCCGTAACGTAATCGTACACGTGAGTATTGATGAATCCTGTGAGCTGGATGCTTTCTCTTTGATAGTCCTCCGCATATTCATTAGCAGTGACATCCACCAGAAGGCTATTATCCGGAAATGTCACTTTATAATTAATTAATCCTGTCAGCTGCTGGCTCCCCTTTTCTGGGTAATGAGCCAAATCAAGCTGATTGTATTCACGCGCATGTGTCCAAACATACAGCTCTATTTTGGACTCGGATGCCAGGATATTTCATTTCATTAGCCGGTGTAAGTGCCGGAGGGCCTTCTGATGGGCAGCATCCAGCTTGTTTGGCTTGCTGGAGTAATGAGGACATGTGAGACAGCGCGGTCAAAAGTGAAGCCAAGTCATGGACGACAAGAGAGCAAAGTTTACTCACACTTGGGTAAGGATCACCTTTGACTGGTGATGAGGTTCACTCTCCGCAGAGGCAATTACGGGGGCAATTTTGAGCTGTTTAGCAAATTGATTTTTTAAAGCTCCCCCAGAGGCACACCCATTACTATTGGTTGGAATTTTAAGAAAAAATCCAATATGAATTTGCACAAAGCCGGGAGGAGTAACTCCCGCATATTAGGCTAATAGAGAAGAATACTTTGTCTCCGAATGGCCTGCAAATGATTTGACATTTACCCTGCCATGCGCTCAATTATTGGGAGAGATTTTTTTTCCTGAGGCTCTATGCAGTTATGCTTGGTGCATTCTGCAAATGGGTGTAATCTATACAGGCTTTAAGGGACTCTGGCTGTGATGATGCGTGGCTGGGCTTCGTAATTGCTAGGCGGCATTTCAAATGACCCACATCGGCCACTCAACTTCTCGTACAGCGCAGCTTCTCACACCTGAAAATGTAAATATGGACACAAGTACGTGCGCTTAAGTTGTATGCGGTTGAGTTGCATTCTGATTTCGCAAGGAGTCACTGGAACGGGGGATTGAATTCATTTGTTGTTACACACACACAAAAAAAAAAAGATTAGAAAAGTTGTAGAAAAATTAAAATATCACCATGCTATCTGTTATCTCAACATAAACCACTGCAAAGTAAGTTGACATACAGCGGTGCCTTGAAATGCCAGTTAAATTCATTCTGCGATTACGGTCATACCTCAAATCTTCTTTTCCCTTTGAAATAAATGACAATGCCATCAATCCGTTCCACCCTCCGCCCCCAAAAAAGTGTGTCATGTTTATGAATGAGAAAAACAACAGTCTATAATATTGTACATTCAAAAAAAAAACAAAGTCCTGACACCATTAAATTTAATGTGAGGATTTAAACGGGTTGGTCATCATTCTGGGTGTGACTACGCCACTGAGGTCAAGCCGCATAATTCCATCATGAAGACACAAACAAAGAAGACTTTTACTACTGTAAGTGACGCCATAAACTGCATTAATAATAACTGTTTGCTTACATGTGCTGATGCACCATTGGTGTTCAAATATCCTAAAAGGGATATAACACGACAACCATCAAACCTATTTGTTAGTCCGTTCATGGCCTTGTTTTGCTTTGTGTATTTGCATTAAACTACAGGAAGGCAAAGTTGTGTGTGTTAAAAAAAATGACACACAACTTTGTGTTCATCTTTAGTTTGACAGAACACTCCAACTAGGAGTGGCATTAAAAAGCTGGTGTCTGAAACTTATCCTCATAAATTGGGCCATTCATATCTCATGGCACCACCTAATGAGAAAACAAAAAAAAAAAGTTTTCTTAATTATTTGATGCAGCTGATTAAATTGTGAACGTGTACCTAACATGGCCAGTAAACGTGGGTGTGAACTGTCCTTTTCACGAAGTGCTGCAGCTGCAGCCGCAGCGTGGTCACAAATTAAACCATTAAACCTTGACATGTGACGGATAATTACAAATCAGTCCTAAAACAGTAATTCAAATGAAGAAAAAGTCCATTCACAGTGTGTTTCAAGCAGCACAGAGCTCACCTGGGGCGCAAATGGACTGCGGAGGAGTCATTAGCACTTCTGACGCTGCCACATGGGAGCCATCGTGTTGGCGGTTGTAAGGCATGCTATGCTACTACCTGAACCTTCGGTCAAGTTGCTCCTCGCTGATTAGCGGCATCATGCTGTTAAAGCTGCTTGGATGACTGAAGTGGTTCAGGATTTATTATGACGTCTTTCCTCACCACAGAGGTAAAAGAAAGGTGAATTTATTTTATGTCAGTCTAGCGTGGACCAGAACATAGCCCCTCCTCGATGTTTCACACATCCTCGCCTGTCAGCTCAGAGGCGAGCTGGACCTGTGCTGGGCGACTTGGAAATCAAGCAGATTAAGAAAGTGGACCTGGCAGAAAGCTTGCAGCTGGATTTGCCCGTGCGGAAAATCTCCACCTTCAGTGCACGCTGGCAGAGCTTGAGAAATTAATTTGCGTGCGGCTGTCACTGTGGAATTGTGCGCAGAAGTGGCGTCAAAGTGCACGTCTGCTTTTGTGCATAAGGGAGCGAAAACTTCCAACAATAGCGGGAGGTGTTTTCCCAAACTTTCTTGAGTAGTTGGGATTAAGGTGCTGTCAGAATCATGGGGGACTCTGCAAAGACTGAGATTAGGGGAGAAACATTACCTCAAGGCTTATTGTGCTATCTCTTTTTTCTGCTTTATGACTTCCTGCCAGTTAGCTAAAACAGTTTGACTTGACATATGTGAGCGTGTGTGTGTGCGTGTGTATGCGTGTGTGTGAGTGTGTGTGTTTCTGTGCACACTTACATTACACAAGATGTAAGATTTAAAAACATTTTTTTTTTTTTTTTTACTTCTTGTTTAGTTTGATTGTGTGCTCCCTTGTATGGCTTTCCCATATCTCATAGTTGCACTTGCTTTCTGTCTTTGTCACTGTCTTTCAGTTCTCCCCTGCGTAATATGTGAAGTGCCTTCAGATAACTTCCGTTGTGAATTGACACACTGTAAATGAAAGCGAATTGATCTCTTGCGCCGGTAGGGCTTGTTGTCTTTTAAATCGGTGTGCATTGAATTCATTGGTGTCCAAACTATGGCCCAGGGGTCACTTGTGGCTGGCCGTCTGACGGTGTATACTAAAAATTACATTTGCATATTTGATGTATGGACTGCAGTTTTTCTAAATATGCAAATTAACCATTGACAATTAAACTAGTGACAACATTTCTCTTCATAACACTGTGGCAAATAAAGATACCACATTTTCCGGACTATAAATCACAGTTTTTTTTCATAGTTTGGCCTGGGGTGCGACTTATGTGTGAAATTACTAACACATGATTATGTCATTTCACGTTATTTTCACATTAAACCACAAGAGGACGCTCTCGGCCTGTGTTGATAAATGAGTCTGACGTAAGCGACGTAGAAGAGGAAGCGGCGCATCTTCTACTTCCCGAGTTGGGGGAGTTGTTTAAAAGTAACACAGAGGATGAAGATTTCATTGGATTTAGTGATTTGGAGTGAAACTGATAGTTTGGTAAACTTGTTAGCATGTTCTTTATGCTAGAGTTATCTGAATAACTCTTAATATGTTACGTCGTTACTGACATTACCAGGCATGTCAGTCATGTAACGTTAGTATACCGTACACTTATTCAGTCTCTTGTTCTCTATTTTATTTTTATATTAAATTGCCTTTCAAGATGACATGTATGTTTTTAGTGTTGGATTTTATCAAATAAATTTCCCCAAAAAATGCGGTTTATACTCCAGTGCGACGTATATATGTTTTTTCCTTCTTAATTGTGCATTTTTTTGGCTGGTGCGATTTATAATCCGGAGCGACGTATAATCCGAAAAGTACGGTAATTCATTTTTACAAGCAACTCCACTTTCCGCTCTGTGTCAAGGTCCAAATTGTGACGATATCAAATGAATGATTTGTGTATTAATAGAGATGTATTGATGAATTAAGTAACTGCCAAAGAAAATGGTCATATTCTGATAAATTGCTTCTGTTTTGATATGAATGTTGACATTCTGCTGCTGTTCAGTGCAGGGGCAAACACTTTGTATTTTCTGATGGGTTTCGGTGTCCCCGAAAATCTTTCGTATTTTGGTGTGCTTGATAAATTGAATTTGTTTTTCAAGCTTCCTTTGCATCCCTCAATTTTTCTGTTTGTGGCCCTCGGACGTAAGAGTTTGGACTTTGTTTTCGGTCTTCATGTGGTCGTTGTCTGTACCCCTTGTTATTAGCCTTTATTGATTTTTCTTTTGGCTTATCTTAAAAGGAACACATCCCTCCACTGGTTGCTTGTGCTGATCATTGATAATATTAAGATTCTACTATTTGTTTTCAAATTTCTAAATCACAGGTGTCAAACTTGATGTTTTTTGCTGAAATACCAAAATTGCAAATTGTCTTTTGATATTTTTTTGTTACCAATCCTCAGTTTTCACTGGCCTTTGATTTCAACACTAGTTCTTTTTTGTTTGTAGTGAATGTTTAAAAAACATTTTTTTGGTCAGGGTTTATTCATTGTTGCAAAGATGATCGCCAGACATTCCCAGACAGTTTTAATGATTCCAAACAAACTGATTGAGACCATTGAAATGATTGTGGAGTAACTTTATGATCGTTTGCAACCTTGAACAAACCCTGACGAAAAATAAACATTTGCAAAGCTTCGCTGCTCAGTGAGATACGGCCTTTACAACGATCCCTTTTTGTAAACACTTGGGTAACATAGGCTCGTATCTCAGCATTGTCTGACTCTTCTTTTTGGTTTTTGAGAGCTCACGTGTCATCAAGGCGAGATTTCCACTTTGGAGCAGTTGTTTCAAGATGAGTGGCGCTTGTGTATGGTGCACGGTGTTGACGTTACGAGAGCAAACCACACACACAATACCGCTCAAACTCTTATATGCCCAACTTTTTTTCCTTTTCTTTAAGATGTGTGGGATCTGTCATAGATTTAAGAACATGAGGTTTTCTTTTTCTATTACTGGTCCCAAAATATGGAATGACCTGCCGGTGCACATTAGACAAGCACCTTCGCTGTTCTTTTTTAAAAAAGGGATAAAAACTGATTTTTATTCAGACTCAGGCCCTTATTTTATTGTGTTATTATTTTTTTAATGATAACTTTAAAATGATGTTACGTTCCATTGTCACATTCAGTACACAGTATTCCACTTGTTGCATGATGGCACTCAAATGTGTATTGTTAAAACAATGCCACACAAAGAACACCATTAAAATAGTGTCAAATAGCTCCATTTTACTTCCTTTCCATTTCATTTCACTTGGCGCTCATGCTTCACTTGGATTTGTCATCCAGGCGGGAAGCATCAATTTAGATGCAACACAGCTTCTGTTTGAAATAATGGTTGCTTGGGAATGACCCTGATGAAAATAGCACTTTGCCCTCCGGCGAAGAGAGCAACACAATTGTCTGCTGACCGGTTTAAAAAAAAAAAAAATGAGAAGAAAAAGGCAAGGGCTGTGGTGCGTGTTGCCGTGTTGGCTTCCATGTCGTTGTCCTTGAAACACCTGAGAGAAAGAGTCACATCTCAAAACATGGTCTCTTCTACCAGGACATGTTTATTCACAGCTGCAAATGACACAAGTGTTGCACAGGTACATAGAGAGAGACATCAATATTCCCACTTCCTGCACAAAAGCACACTCAGCAGGGAAGGTCCAAAAGGGTGCAAAAGATTTGGGAACAAAGAGGACACGCACTGTACACTGAGATCACACGCACCCATTGAACACCCTGCCCGCCCTCGACAGAAGAGGACATGGTGGACTGGTCACAGGAGGAATGAAGAGTAAATTTCCGACATCAAATACAAAAAGAACACGTACAAATCGTAACACCAGCTAGGCACTGTTCACTCGCAATTTACAGTCAGCGTGATAGGCAGAGGAACCACGACATGGACCGTCCTTAAGATTCAGGTGCATTGGCTTTCTGTGAGAAACCATGTTCGGACATTAAAAAAAAAAAAAAATAGTCGGGGTGGCGAGTGTTGTTGTGCTGGCAGTCACTTAAGCGCTGCAGCCTGTGAAAGTGAATTACTGTCCATGAGTGAATATTCGGCGAGTCACATTCATGGGAGGTCATGGTCATCTCACCATGCTTCAACTCAAAAATACAGCAGAAAAACAAACAAAAAAAACACAACAAAACAGAATCAGTTGCCAAAGATTAAGTTCAATTTAGTTTTGAAATTAGGAGCGTTCCGAAGGGCATGCAGATGCAATAGACAGACATGCAACCCAGTGCATGGAGATTATTCATCTGCTTCCGCACGTACAAAACACAGTTGATAATAAATGCATTGAGCTGTATGCGGTGTGTCGGAAAAGCTCTCGGATTGGTGTCACAAAAGCGATCTCCGAACCCAAAGTACAAGTTTTCTCTTTCAATGTAGTCCAGACGATCAACAGCATGTCCACAAAGAGATCCTGCTGTGCTTTATTCAAGGCCAGACAACTAATGGCTGCTTCGGTCTGACCACACGGCTGCTCACAATACCCTGAGCATCTGACAGTTTCTTCCTTCTGACCTTGCAACCTCCCCCGCCCGTGTTCTCGAGCTCAAGGGGGTCATCAAGATGCTTGAGGATGCGGACGACATCAAGATGGCTGTGATGACGGCACTGCTGAGGATCCTGGAAGAATCTTTCCAGGAGTGCATGAAGGAATAACAGACAAGGCTGGGAAGGTGCATTTCAAATTTTTGAGGGGAAATTTGTAGCTTGGATTTGGAATGTTTTTGTGACACCACCTCATATGTCAGCATGAATAATCACCCCATCAGCGTGCAGTTGTGCTGATGTTCTTGTCATTGTTTAGTACATTTTCCACAGTTCACAGCAGCGCAAAAACATTCAGCTCCCAAAGAAATACAAACATGATCCAGAAGTGTGTACTGACACTACGGGAGGGAACAGATGTTATTACTTTCTTCAATTGAAATTTGCTTTCGGCTGCTGATTTGACTTGACAATCAAAGTTGAACGAGCACTAAACTTTGGACCAAATACAACATGACAAAAATAAGAATCTGCCTTTTGAAAAAAAAAAAGTCACATCCTTTGTGGTGTATTTACATAAAAGCTCTGCAAAATATTTTTTTCTCACCTATGTACAACACATGACAATGTCAGCGAGCAGACCGACAAAGGAAAAATATTAAGGAGACATCAGAGGCACAGGGCGCAAAGACATCAAAGTAAATGTTGACTTGTGTCTCCATTCCGAGGTTCCCTGCATTTCAGTTCTTCCAACAAAAAGCTTTGATCGATCAAAACATTCACAGTTCAAGCTCCCAGGAGGAGACCGACATAAAAAGGAAAAAAACAAAAAAAAAAAAACATCCAGCTGTATGATGAGAGATGACACGAGATGACAAAAGTGGCAGCAATACTCATTGTCAATACTTTTTTAAAATACTTTGTTAAAACAATAAACTCAACGCACATATGCTACTTGACACAATATTCTTTTTTTTTTTGTCCTTTTTTTTTAATGCTATTGAGATGCTTTTTCTTCCCCCTCTGGCAACACACAACGCTTTACCCTTTTTGAGGACTGTTCTGTAGAAAATAGGTTTAACGTTCCTTACTGAAGCTAATAACCTCGCCTGGCCTGGCCCGGCTAAGACAGGCAAATTAAGAGGTTGACATCATCGGTATACCGGGATGTGCGTGTTAGTAGTGTGAGCTTGTGTTGCTAGAATTGCCCCCAAGTGTGACGGTGAGAGGTCAGCTGAGGTGATGGGGGTGGGGGGTGGTTATGACTGAACTGTGGTTTCTTTGGGTATGAAACACCCTGTGGGATGGCGCTGGAGGGTGAGGGGGACTCTTAAAAAAAGCATCATGTGAATCATAACCAGACACAACAAAACAAGAAATATACAATCATTTTTCACTGATGTCATGTCAGCACCCACGCTTCAATCTAGTATTTCTATTTACACATGCCTCTCACTCATATTTCTCTCCACTATGCTCGATTGCTGTAGGTTCTCTAGGTTTTGGTCTCGTGATCCGAATTTTCTTGTGGGCACAAAAGAGGGAGCCCCCTTTTATGCTTTGCTGTCTTCCGGCTTTGCGTGGATGCTGTGGTCGCCCTGCAATTTGATTTCAATCGTATCCGGCTTGAGAGACTCTTTGCCATTTTCCTCCTTCAGCGGCAGTTTCCTGCAAGTTGAGAGCACAGCGTGCAGGTGACAGAAGTGCCAGTGAGCATAAACTAAGAGTGTGATGGGAAGACGGAAATGATTTGCGCAGGCAAGGAGGATGTTCATGAGACGCATGGTCGCATGAGTCACAGACAGGAATCAATGGAAAATGGCCGGAGGAGGCTCACTTAATTGAAATGAGAACACAGCACTGATGGAAGCGCATGTGAAAAGTTCACATTCATTCTTCTGCTCGGACAGACAGAATCCTAAAATGGACTGTCAGTCAGCATGGCTTTGCAGATAATGCGCAGATGTATCTATCGATGTCCCCAAGTGACAACAGTTCAATGAAGCTGCCGTGTCATTGTTTCATGAACACATCGGCAAAAAAAGGTTTA
This sequence comes from Hippocampus comes, assembly GCF_001891065.2. Lineage (NCBI taxonomy): Eukaryota > Metazoa > Chordata > Actinopteri > Syngnathiformes > Syngnathidae > Hippocampus > Hippocampus comes. Next base: position 2,435,822 of record NW_017805983.1, read on the forward strand.
TGCTGTCATTACCTATGGGTCATAACAGAAGACTTTAACATCCATGTGGACAACAATTTGGATAAGTTTGCTAAAGAACCTTCGACAAACTGGAAGAGTCCTAAAATGGTTCAGGTCCCTCTTGAAGGAAAGGATTTATTTCGTGGCTTTGGAAGTTTTAAATATGATCGAATGGCCATGACATGCGGGGTCCCTCATGGGCTAGTCATTGAACCCTTTCTTGGTTAGCCTGTATATGTTACCCTTGGGTCAAAATCTTCAACACGCCAATGTTGGCTATCATGGCTATCCAGATGATATGGAGCTACACCTGTCAACCTTGTACCCAAGTGACAACAGGTCAGTTAAGGTGCTGTGTCACTGTCTAAAACAAATTACTAACAGAATGAAACAAAAATGTTCGTCAATTTGACCAAAACAAAACTGAGGTAATTGTTTTTGTCAATAAAGTAAAGAGGATTGCTCTTAGGAAACACTTTTGAGTCACTCTTTTGAAAGACTAAAGACCAAGTCTGAAACCTTGATGTGCTGATTGATTCGGCTCTGACTTTTAGCAGTGAGATCAAATGAAACACTAAAACAGGCTATTACCAACTGAAAAACGTATACAGACTGAAGGGTGTCATGCTCCAAGCATACCAAGAGTGACCATGCTTTTTTCTCAAGTGGACTTGATTATTGGAACAGTTTTCTTTATTGGACACCCTCAGGCAGGAGAGCATCAAATGCTGCAGCTCGTGTTTTGAGCAGAACAAAGAGGTCAGAACATATCACTCTTGTCCGAAACACTTAACACTGGCTCTCAGTCAGCTGTAGGATGGATTTTAAAATTCTGCGATGGTCAATAAATCACTCAGTGACTTCGGTCTTGAATACATGAAAGAAATACTCCTGGATTAGAAACCGGGTATAAGATTCTGGGGTCAGCAGACTCGGGTCAATCAGTGGTGCCCAAAGTTCAAAGCAAACATGGTGAAGCAGCATTGAGCTGTTATGCTACACACAAAAGGAATGAGCATTCAAAAGAACAGAAGTTAGCCCCAAGGGTAAATGCTTTTAAGTCCAGGTTCAAAACTATGAAGCCCTTCACCCACTCCATAAGTATGATTGAGGTCTGTTTGAGCATTTCTATAATCAATTTGCCCAAAATAATGCCCTTGCTCTGTACGTTCTTTGAGATTTTTTTCTACTTTTTATTTCTCTACTTTGCTATTGAAAGTATTGAAATTGTTTGTCTTTAAATTTTGTTTTCTAACTATGTGAAGCTCATTGTGTGCTTATGCATGAAATGTGCTCTGTAAATAAAGCTGCCTCGCCTTTCCATCTCTTCAAACTATACATAAAAGCAAATATCATATTCGCAGCAGCAAGGTTTAGCTTCCCACTCAGGTTTGTGAGTATTCTACCACCTGTATTCTACTACCCATTTCTAAAGACATTTGTGCTGAAATGAAATATAACTTTTGCTCTATGCAGTATACACACACCCGTGAAGAACCCCGTGCCTGGTTTTGGCTTGGAGCTCCCCGAAATGACTAGTTGTGCGACCCCTGTGAGTCGGTCCATATTGGGCGTAACTTTCAATGTGGTGCATTCAGTTCTACACCAGTTGAAACTACAACCAAATAAAGAACACATTTGTAAAGAAATATTTGCCTGGCAGTGTCCATCATAACTGAGTGTTACCGTTGTGAAAGCAGAATTGATGCATCCACAACAAAGTATTGGCACTCATTAGATCGTACCTAATGAAATGGCCAGTGTTTTATCATATGTTCACGTTCTCCAAATACATTATTATTAATGCGTGTCACAAACTTCCTTGAAACAAGAAAAGTGACAATACTGTATAGGAGTGGTGGTGGCGGCGGCGGTGGGGGGGGAGGGTGTCTAATAAGCACAATTGCCAGTCGGCCTCAGGGAGTTCCTCAGCGCTTGATTGGAGGATATTAACGTTGCCGCACAGTGGAAGCAATTTCATGTTTCATTAGCTCATGCGCACGGCGATTGGACTGGCGGTGTAACCTCTCGTATCCTTCTTTGGTTCGTGCTTTGTCCACATTGATTCATTAGTGATGCAAATATAGGATCCGTCAGCGGAGTGGCATTCCTCAATCAAGTTCTATGTTGCACATAAATACGAAAGGACACAACTACTTATTACACTGTGACTTATCCTACTTTTTCACATGATGCGCGACGGTGTTAAACCTGAAGCAGAGCCAAGATTGCAAACAAAAGTTCCCATAAAGCCACTGTAGCAATGTACAGTAGTTTTTTGTTCATTACACAAAAAACTGAATGACATGTAGAAAAATAGCATGAAAGTCAGCCTTTTTGAAACATGCACAATTACGCCCGTAATTGAATAATGAAAGCCGAAGAAATAGATTACGGTGGAGTCAAATGATCAAACAGACTGCTTGATGAGCGACCGATGTGAACATGTACATGCAAACTGGACACGCACGCACCCACACACACACGATGAGATCTGAGTGAAAAAGACATTATCAGAGACATACTGTGGTTGAAAAGGTGGTCAGGCGGCTGTTGTAGGTGCACCTAGACGGCAAAAAGAAGGCTTTTTTTCTCATTCCCTCAAAAATAGAGCTTGTACAAAACAATGAAATTTCACCGGCTAGCCAGATTGCTTTGAAAAGTTGAGCGCTTCACAGAAGGATTTGATTGGTTTCACTTTTTAAAGCAGGTCACTCAAGACGTGTGCTCATTTGAAAAATAACCCCTAAAGTTCAGGTTGTGACCCAAAGGCCGTGACACCCACAGCAGATGCTCCCTCTGCAAGCATGAATGAGTCGTTGACATTGATACAACCCTGAGTCGCCACCCTGTGAGAAAGAAAAATACACTCACAGGTAGGCGGCCTTGCCCTCCTCCATTTCTTTGCCTTTGCCACCGGTGACTGTATTTTTGCTGCACAGTGTGCGTGTGATGCACATCAGCAGGCCGCAGTGCCGCAGGAAGAAGCAGCTGATATCCACCAGGACAAGCAGCAGGAGAAGTGCCCCGAGGCCAAGGCCCACCACAGCCCCGAGGCCCAGGCCGTTGAAGAGGGATTCTGCTCGCACAACACAGACAAAGCACTGTGAGATGGCGCAAGAGGTCAGCAGTTGACAATGTCGATTTAGTGCCGCTCGGTTTTTAAATTGTTGTTCAGTCACACTATTATATATATTTTTTTCTCTGTTTCCTCAGAGGGAGCTCTCTGCGGCGGGAGCTGCTGTGGGTCGTGGTCTTGTCCCGTGGGGTCCCTGATTGCCGTGTGTGCAGGTCCTTGGTGTGTTGCTACACCGGGGGATCCTTGTCGATGGCATGTGGCCACTGTCTGTCTACTTTCCAGTCCTGGCGCAGACGGACTCCTTCAGATGGTGTTTTAACTCATGTAAAGCACTTTGGGTTGCATGTTTTGGGATGAAAAGTGCTATATAGATAAAGATTGATTGATTGATTGACTGGCTGGGAAGCCTGGTGAGAGAGGGTCTGGTTGAAGGACAAGGCAGCTCATCCAATCACAGTGGTGACATGCTAATAAACTGAAACTAAAACTAATAATTTCACGCAGCCCACATTCGAAACAAGTTGGAGAAGAGTTTTACAGCAACATACTTTTGGCTTTTACTTTGGGCTTCTTGAAAACACTACTTTTACATTATGCTACATTATGCGCTGTACTTTTACTTTTTATCATGTATTACTTGCGTGATCTATTAGTTATGGTTTATCAGATAGAACTCCCGTCACACGAGTCTGTTAGACCAGTCCAATATGAGTACTTCTGACGATTGACTCCATTTCATCAGTCAAATAAAGCCAGGCGGTCACATGTTGCCAAACAAAGGGCAGGCAGAGAGTCACAACAGCCCTGGACTCACATATAATCTGTGTATTTACAGGCGATGAAAAAAAGAACAGCAATGTCATGTGCTGTCATCTTTCTGGCTAAAATGTCCACATTTCAGCCTACAAAAACTTTACTTCGACCTGAGATTGTTTCACAAGTGCAAACAAAAACTTGTTTGAAGACCATTTCCAATGGTTGAATTTAATTTGTTACTTTATAATTGACTTGATATTTTAAAACAATTCATTTCATTATTGTTTTGATTCATATTATTGTTGGGCATTATCTGAATCTGGACGTTTTTTGTTTTTTTTTAATTATATCTTTGTCGATTTAATGTTCATGATCTTATTGATTAAAAAAAGTTACTCCCAGTACTTGAGTTTTTTTCCCCCAGAATATAACTCCTACTCAAGTCATTACTCGGTGAATTAATTTGTATTTTTATTTGAGTCATATTATTCTGAAGACACAGAACTCTAGCCCTTATTTTATGGACTGTGTCAATCGTCACAATCACAATGACAATGGAGGCAAGGGGTGAGGACATTTCTTGTTTTCAAAATAGCCTTGAAGGAGCACTCCTTTCATTTGATGGTTGTAAAAATGCATGGCTGTAGAGGACCAAAATATAACACTGGACAAATCGTTCATGAATCACAGGAGCCTCTCAATGAACTGGAATATCATAGAAAGATTTCTCTCTTTCAGTAATTCACACAAGGTTGGGCATTCTGTCAGTCCGTCACTGTTTCTGTCAGTGTCAAGCAGAGGCACGTGAGTCCACTCCGTCCCCTGTCGGCGACACGCAGGTGCCGCCCAAGCCGAAATGCAGGCGAGTAAAGAAAAAAACGAAGAAAGAAAAACAACCAGCACACACGCACTCACAGCGTGGTGATTGGTGACGCACGTCATTGAGGTCTGTGGCAGGGAAGGGTACACAACACTGCTTTATGTTTACTGTGTTTGGCAAAACTCGTATTATATAGATTTGTGTCCAATGTCTTCATAATTGTTCCCAAAATCTTCATATTCAATAAATGGGCTTCACTGTTTTTCATCGAAGAACCCAAAAAAAAAAAAAAAAAAAAAACGTTTTCCGTCCTAAATTATTAAAACACACTTGTATTTACCATAAAGGCCCCCAAGGAAATAATCAAGGTGTAAAAATGAGGTTAGCTCAAATAAAACTGTTAATTGCCCTTTGAATGAAAAATCTGTTAAAACATTAACAACCGCATGTGGCTGGACATACATTTTACACTGCATTCTGAATTCACATTCCTAGCTGGAATTGCACTGAGTGGCGACGTGCACACAATTAGATGTAAAGTTCATTCCTGTAGGAGGATGTTTTGGGCTACACAGGGACCCACAGGTCAGGGTGAACAAGTGCCGGCGGCGCTTGAATACTTTGCGATGTGTTTTGCTTGTCTTGGGTCAAACCAGAGAAATCTTTTTTGGATTCTAAACACTTGAAGCACTACATTGCATTTCTTTCGCGGTGTGTTTTCATCATGTGTGAATGTGTACAAATGCAAGGAACAATGTTAATCGCAGCTAAATCCTCATCACTTGGGTCTAAGTCACTTGCCTATTAATTACTTAACTCTGATTATAGTTGCTAAGCAACACAGAAGTGGCTGGTGCTAACGTGGCCTTTTACCTGCTATTTGTTTACATGTTCACCTGTGGCAGGCAAAACGAATGCGAACGTCTGTGGCATTTGGGCATTAGTCCACTGTTATTCATTTATCTTTCTCCTGAGAATCTCCGGCCTAACTAATCGGTTGTGAGTGAGTTTTCACACATGATCTAATTCCTAAAACACCATGCACATTAATTTTTATTTCCATGCTCTATTAACCCTCAATCTGACTAAGACTCCTGATTACTTTCTGAAATATGGCGCCCAGTGCCGTGTCTATCTATTCCTCGGTATCCAAACAAGTCCATACCTGTCCAACCCTGACAACGCAGACTCATTATGCCTCGCCACCAACTGACGGTGACTGGAAGGGTCTGAAAGGAAGCGAGTCCATTAACGATGACCGAATGGCCATTAATTGATCAGGGAGGCAGCAGATGCTAATCTTCAGAGGGATAAAACAGAATCGTTTGAGGACGTGAAAGAGGATTCTCCGTAAGTGTTGGGACGTTCTGCGGAAATCAAAGTTGCCCTGAGAGCTTTTAAAAGGATCATTAACAGAGGGACAATCTCCTTTTGGACCAGATTTAAGCAGGATTCAGCGAGCCCTGATGCAACTAAAGTGCACTCAAGAGCAAACCTAAGGAACAAAATGCTATGAAAGGGCAAATATCTGGTTTGCTCCCCCCCACCGCACCTTTAATGAGCACTTTGAATTCATCACCAACTTCTTACACAACCACTCCTGAATGAACAATTTTACTGAGTACTGTCAACTTCCATATCGGCCCTTAGAACTCCAGACCATGTGACTCTGACACTCACTAGTAGTATGGATAGATAAATAAATAACTAACAACAACAGAGTGACAGCTTTTTCCTCCAAAGATTTGTTGGTCAGGTCACTTGTATCTCAGAGCAAAACTATACTTTTGACATTTTCATCACTTTCGTCACTCCTCACATACCTTTTACTTTTTTCCCCAACTTCTGACTGTCAAGTGTGATGCCCATTCGGTGTGTCGACCTGTTTTTCGGGTGGGTTAACCTTGCAAAGCAGCCTTAAAATATTGTTATATGCTTTCAGTATTTTATATTTCATTGTCGAATCAAAGTTACGTGTAAAATGGGTATATCGTCGCTGTGTATCGTCGTGTTATGTTGCCGAGTGTCGAGCGTCTACTTTGAGAAGTGAGTCGTTTCAGTGTTAACATGGCTGTGCATTACAGCTGCTACATCCAAATAGGATGTTGATTTTGATTTTCTTACTGGTGAACCGTTGCTAAAACTTTCAGGATGAGAGTACGCTTCTGCAATAAGAATTGAATTTACTTTAAGGCTTTCAACGTAATGTAACCAGTGGTTCTGATCATGAAGGAGGGAAGAGTGGTCCCTCCTGTTTTACACATTTTTATTGCCTTCTTAGCACAAACCTTCATCCAGGTTTACTGTTTGTCTAATGTTCACATTTAGAGAAATCTTCCACTCTCCTCCCTGACATCTTTGCTTTGCTCCCGTGCCCGTTCCCACGATGCACCTAACAAGAGAGGACAGTCAATCGAAGACCCGCCTTAAGCCCAAAGCTTCCCAGGTCTTCCAATCTGCTTGTGAGGCAGCGCGCATGCTTGCTGGCCATTTAGCTGGAACAGAAAAACATTGGCTGGATATATTCCAAGCCATCACAAATAGACTCCGGGAAGAAAAGCAGGACTCCTCTGGGAGGGTTTTTGTTGGTGGTGCTCACAGGGGGGGCGGTAATGGAATTACATTTTTATTTCAACAATATATATTTCTGGCAGTGGGGTGAGAAAGAGCAAGAGCATGACATACTTCAAAGCACCACGTGGCGCACACATCAAAGCATCTGTCTGCATTTCTGCATACATGTGCGCATTTGTATGCGTGTGGCTCCAAACTAGCTGGAGGACTTGGAAATGAGAAATTTTTCTGCACATCCAGTTTGTAAAAGTCAAGGCCACCCACAAGTTTCCCACCCGCATGTCAAAACACTAGGGCTACATGGGTGGGGGCTCGAAGAGAGAATCCCTTAACTTATTGGCCCTTAACTCATTCAATCCCAGCCATTTTCACTGGAGCAACCCCCTCAATCCCAGCGTTTTACTGGATTTTGACTGATCTTGCAAGGCCCACAGAATATTTGGTTCTAATGCTATATAAACATGGAGACTACCAAAATAAAGTTTGGACTCTCTTCTTTCAGCAGAAAAAAAACATTGTTTCTATCTTTTTCCATTCTTCAGCAATCGGCATTACAAAATGGCTAAGTTTCATGAAAATGGCGATTCCTGGGCAAAAAAATGGAGAAAAAGAGCTTTTTGTAAAAGCATGCATTTCAAGCACGTGAGGCACCACTGCCACCTATTGGTCGCTTTTTTACATGATTTACATGCCCCAGGGGTTCGTTGAATCGATCTCAGGGGTTCGACGGAGCCTCTGCCATGGAGGTTAAGGTACACCCGACTCAACATAAATTAGTTATGACACGCCCGCTAGGTCATCACTGACTGTAGACGATCACATTACATTGCTTGTCCAGTCAGTGCTGCAGGAAATTTAGTTCGCTCAGTCGTCAGCATGTGACGGTCGTGATCATACCTCGTGTGATTATTTGTTTTTTTTCCAAGAATGTTTTAACACATGCCAACTATGTCGAGCAAAAAAAAAGAAAGTGGTCAGATGAATATGTACAACATGCATCACAGAACGCGACTCAGCGTCCTATCTGCATAATTTTCATGCCAAGTTGAGCAACTGTAGTCTCACACCGGCTAAACTGAAGGAACACTTCTTGAATCCGATTTTTATTTTTCAGTAAGGGTTCGGTGAATGTGCATATGAACTGGTTGGGTTCGGTACCTCTCACAAGGTTAAGAACCACTGCCACAGAGTAATGTTTGGGTGGCAACACTCATGTCGCAGTATGTGTGATGTATTGTAGCGTTACAGAATGAATCAGGCCAAGCGGCAAGCGGGCAACAAATTCTTAAATGAGAACAAAAAGCATGACTGTTGGCCTAACCAAAACAACAACGCTAACCGGTGCATAGCTTAGTCTACAGTTTAATTTCTCCCTTCCCTCTCTCTAGCCCTCCAAAGTCTTCCCTCCTTCTCCCATCACGGCTGCCCCAGATCACAGGAAACCACAGAACTAGTATGTATGTGGAGAGAGCACGTTATGTGTGAAAATGTGCTGCGTGCAAATGAGCATTAAAATAAACTTTTAGCAAGCTGGCAATAAAGCCCAGCAAGGCAGTCTATTAAAGCCTTTGTTTACTCGCTGTTGACCTCTCCCGTCATCCTAGCAAGGGAATTTGCAAACTTTGATGCCATGCTGGAGATGAAAAAACCCAGGCTAGCTTCGCGCTAGCTAGGAGCTGCTACAGTGTAAGAAGCAGATGGATTTAACATGATGGATTGAATAAAGAACACCCTCACTTCCTGGGGGGTAAAGTAAGTTTTTGTAAACTAAAAATTACCTTTCTGGAGGCTGACGTGGCTCTGTTAGCGTGTCAGTATATGCTCCGAATGTTTTCAAAAAAGTAAATATGAGGCTTATAAAATACTTATTATTTACATTACGATCGAATTGGATTTGTCATTTTTTTGGGCTATTAAGTGTTTTTTGGAAATTGTACAATTACTAACAAATTTGTCTTGACTCACTGGTTAATTGGTAAACAAATAGCGAACATGGATTTTGAGTGCAAGTCTACAAAATGGACAACATTACAGGGCTTTTACCTGTGATGTCAGGCTTTTGTGGCATAAAGAACTGGTAGAAGGTGGGCTCTGACAGGCCCTTCACATTGCGGGCTGTAATCTCTACTTCGTATCGCGTGTTCCACTGCAGTGGCTGCAGAGTCGCTAAGTCATTGGAGCCCGGAATGAGTTTGGTCATCCATTGCTCCTCTTTGTCCTGGAATGCAACAAAGACCGACCGATATGAAGTAAAATCGATGGGAATTTGTGTAAATGATGGGGAAAATATGCTGTCACTCACTGTCTTGTATTTGATTATGTATTCCACAATAGGCATTCCTCCGTCATCCTGCTTGATCAGCCCCAGCTTATAGGCTTTCCCCAGTCCTCTCTGCCCATGGACTGCCGGTGGGCTCGGTTCTCCTGAGGGACACACAGGGAGAGGAGGGGGACCAAAAGTCAAAACGACACATCCTTTTCCTCAAAGTAGAGGCGCAAAGATGAGGCCCTATGGTGGCTGATTTGCTAAGTTATAATGATAGTTTAAAAGAATTAAGAGGGGGACTAACTCCCCTGTAACCCAAATTGTTTATAAATTGGAATGTGCTAAGTCTCTAATTTATGCTCATGCAGCAGTTAAGTCAGTCAATATGTATGAAAATCACTGCGAGGCCGACTAAATTAAAAACAGTACCGGTATGTTTGGCTGTAATGTGCGTGTCTTCTTGTGTCATCAATTGCACAAACTAGCGTCATTCATAACCGTGAAATGTCGTATGTCTGGAACCACCTAAAATGAGGACGCCATGGAGTGCAATCATTTTTGGTGTGCATTCACACAAGGCAACTTATAATAATAATAATAATAATAATAATACATTACATTTATAAGCGCCTTTAAAGTCGGCAATTTGCAGCCACGCTGGGTTTGTTTAGTTTGAGCACAGACTTCAATTTGCACAAAAGCATTGCAATGTAAAGAGTCCAACCATCTAATTATCTTTTAGCATTATCAACTGTGAAAGGGGTTTCTCGAATGCCACGCGCTAGATTTTAATTATGTAAGTGCACAAAAGTATTTTCAGCCTTAATTATTAAAAAAAAAACAAAACAAGAAACACTAAATTCGACTTCAAACCACCTTATGTGTCCTCTTTTATGCTGTGGTGTTATTTATTTGAGTTACGCCGTGCTATTGACTGTAAAGGATGGCAGTGAGTTCAGTAAGGACAAAGATCTTGGAAAACACAGCTCAATCAGTTAATCAGCTTGGAGCTGGGCGAGAATACTTTGCTGAAAAAAAGCCTCACATTACATATACATGATGAAGTCTGTATTCTACTCATATTTAGTCATGCTGTATAACCTTCCCATGCCCACAGCGTAGCTTGGCGTCCTTGTAACAATCATCTCCTAGAATTGGAATACTCTTGTATTATTCCTCTCTTCTTAGTTAGATTTGATGGTTAAGGTGTTATTCCTCTCTGTTAGTTGTGTTTGTTCAGACACTTGAAAGAAACAATGTAGAATGCTGTTGAAGGTATTTCCTGCTCAACACAAGGCAACTTGAGCTTGGCAAATAGTGTGAATTATAAAACAATTAACTAACAAATTAATTAAAAAAATGAACCTGCAGTCCATCAAGACAAATTTGGTCGACGTGAAAAAATCTTGGTAGTGAGAGACTTACTGATGGGTAAAGTCTGGAAGGTCTCCATGTGACTGAACTCGCCCTGACCCTTCCCATTGACGGCTGCCACTTGAACCTCGTACGTTGTATTGGGCTCCAGGCCGGTCAGCACCACCGTTGCTGGTGAGACAGAGAAGCGTCACTCGCATGGTGACCACAAACATGAGCGTACAACTTTTCCTGGAGAGAACACGTCTGCTCATAAATATTCACAAGCTTGATCCGGATTCAGCCAATTGCTCAATATCTGCTCATTTGTTGCTCTTCTCCCTGTGCACGCACTGCATATTAAAAATGGAGTGTAAACAGAGCATCTCAATATCAGAGCGCAGTCTGTCACTCGTATGCATTTACATAACCTTCCTTGCGCTGAAAAGCCAACAACGTAATGAGCTCGCCATGTTGTTTTGTCAGTCAGAGCAAATTAAATACTCTGTAATAGGAGCTTGTGCACCACTTCAGCCCTGTAACAAAGTCGGCAATTTGCAGCCACGCTGGGTTTGTTTAGTTTGAGCACAGACTTCAATTTGCACAAAAGCATTGCAATGTAAAGAGTCCAACCATCTAATTATGTTTTAGCATTATCAACTGGGAAAGGGGTTTCTCAAGTGCCACACGCTAGATTTTAATTAGGTAAGTGCACAAAAATATTTTCAGCCTTAATTATTAAAAAAAAACAAAACAAGAAACACTACATTCGACTTCAAATCACCTTATTTGTCCTCTTTTATGCTGTGGTGTTATTTATTTGAGCGACGCCATGCTATTGACTGTAAAGGATGACAGTGAGTTCAGTAAGGACAAAGATCTTGGAAAACACAGCTCAATCAGTTAATCAGCTTGGAGCTGGGCGAGAATACTTTGCTGAAAAAAAGCCTCACATTACATATACATGATGAAGTCTGTATTCTAACTTCTTCCAGCCACACCGGGTCAGATGACATGTTACTTTCTTTGTTTCTGGGATTTGCATGAGAGGCGTACCTCCCCGCCTCTCATTATCATATTGTCTCTATATAGTCTCATGAATGTGTTTCTTTTACGCTTCCTGATTGAAATCTGGACCCCTCAGGAGCCCGAATCGATTCGTAAACTGCAGAAAATAAATTAAAACCCTTCGAAGGAACTGTACATCGCTTCCAGCCTTTATTTGGATTACCAACATTCTCCTCGTCCGAAATTCAACGAACACGCGGGAAAGAGGAGGCCGCTCTTCCCCCAACAATGACAAACTGAAAATAACTATAGTTTTGAAATCAGAAGCCAGTAAAAACAGTTTGTTCAAATATGATTAGGCATGAATTTCTATAAAAAGGGGGGAGTGGTAACAAAAAAGAAAAACCTTAGACTATCTCAATGTTTTTAAAAAGTGAAGACAATTTGTAGTTTTAATAATTTAGCAAGAAACATGAAGTCGATGCATATGGTTTGTTTTTGCGGGCCAAGTAAAAAGATGTGGCGGGTCAGATGTGGCCGCCAGGCCTTGAGTTTGACACGTGTACGAGATGAATAGAGGGAACAACGTTGCATTTTCTTCCATGACGTGCTCTGCATCGGCATCTCAATACTTTTTTCCATACTTTGTTTGTTTCAGTGCTCCACTGAATACTCACTCTGCACACTATGTGATCTGGCATCCTTCCAGTCCTGCGGGCCCACCTCCTTGTACTGGACCAGGTAATAGCCGATGGGCACGCCGCCATGGGAGTCCGGCTTCATGAATGTGACGGTAGCCAAACGCTGGGAGATGGCTGACAGGCGTACCGAGTACGGATTGGATGGCACATCTGGAAATGACACGACCTCAAAATCTTATGGTCTTGAATAAACAACCTGTCTTGTCTCATAACTGTTGTAATCGTGTTTTCTTAGTAGCCTTCCAAAGCACCTTGTTTGCTGCAAGACCACATGTGAGGTCAGCTTTTATTCATTACTTCTGCTATTCCGGGTGATTCAATCTGCACTCAAGATAATTGGAAGGCGCAATCATGTATGAGCCTGCACTACAGTAAATTAGGGTCCACTTGCATAAATAGCGAAGAGAATGGCAAATCAGATGGCTTTGTATGAGATTAGGATATTGTGAATAGAAGTGGTCATGGAACTTTATGGTAATTGCAAATTGAGCCATTACAATTAGCAGCGAGGCAGGGGTTGCAAAGTACTTATACAGCTGTGAAGTTCCATATGTGAGCTGGCCAACTTTGCACATTCTGAACTTCTTTGCAGGCCTCGGCTCACACTCACCTGCCTGGGCCAGAATGAATTCCTGGTATCGAATGCCAATGTTATTGCGGGCAGTGCAGTTGTAACGACCAAAGTCCCTGTCGGACATTGGAGTAACCTGAAAAAAAAAAAGGGAATTTTGATGCTGACGGAAACAGAAAGCAAACATGAAACGACAACGAAAAAGTCGTGCATCCGTGTGCTCATGCTTCTTTGGTCACACCTCTAGTAGAGACTTGCCCATGCCGTTGTGCACCCGCATGTTGATGGTCCCGTCTGCGGAGATGGTGAAGTGCTCCCTCCTCCACAGCAACGTTGCAGGCGGGTTGGACATCACATCACAGCTGATGTTCACAGGGTTCCCCTCCCAAGAATAGTAGATAGTGTGGTTGGTCAAGAACTTTGGGATGTCTGTCCAAAAAACAGACAGTGTGAAGGTCAGCCTCATTTATGTTTCAATGAGTACGTAACCACTGCTGGCTGCATGTGCGATCAAAAACATGCTGTCGGTATTACTTGGTCAGATTGAACCCTCAAAGTAAAAGAAGAATTTCACTCAGCTCCCTGAGCATTATTAAAAGAACCCGATTGGAGCCTCTTCAAACTCACGGCGGAAATCTCCACCATAACTGTCTTCAGGAGAATAAATACTGTATATATAAATATATAAATAAATAAAGGATGGAAGCAGACACTCAATTCCCGCAAATGGGAGAAGCAGTTTTGTGCACATTCCTTTCAGTCGAGTCATGATAGCAGTTTTATTATTGCTCGCAGGATTCCATTAGAAAGATTGATGCCTGGTTCTCCGTCACCAGCGAGGACATGTTATCCCCTCTCAGCCTGCAGTGACTTAGTAAATGAGTTCATTAGTCCGGGTGGCAGCGGTTGCCTCAGTCGGGTCTGCGCCGGAGCCGCTTGTCGGCTGAGGCCACTGCAACAGAACTTACGGTCTAATGATGCATGGAACGCATGCGTGCAGTGTGGTTCAACATGAGGGTGCCGACAACGCCGTCTTTCCTGAGCAATGTGGGTAGCAAAGAGAGAGACAATCAGATGCGGTAAATTCATTTGCTCTCGATCTGCCTCGCTGTTTATTTCATCGTTTCTGAGAGCGTCAGGGCGCCGTGACCAACAAATCCCCATGTCCTCTGCTCTCATTCAAGCAGTGCGAATAATGAACCCAATCCTTCAAAGGCCAATATTCATATCTCGGCGTCAGAGCTCATTAGGTTGGGGATAGCCCACACCGAATGACCTCCAAACAAGAAGTGAAATGGAGGAATCACATTTGATGCAGGGGTGCAGTCGGTGTCGGGTAGACGATGCACAGCAATTTACCTTCCTGGAGGCTGTGAAAGCGGCACACTAGTGAACACAGTGTTGAAAAGTGATGACAACATTATTTCGTTCAGGCCCCTTTTTTTCATGACGATCTATACGTGGCTCTTTGATGACAAAAATACGACATGACGTATGTGAGTTTTTGTTGATGAGACGAGACTGGATGAAATCTTTAGCGCACGGGTCTCAAACTCCGGTCCTCGAGGGATCAGCTCATCAGTAAGTTCTGCAGAGACTGATAACGGCCCTCATCATTTGAATCAGGTGTGTTGCAGCAGGGAGAGACGGAAAACAAGTAGGAAAGTGGCCCTCGAGGACCAGAGTTTGAGGCCACTGCGTTAGTATGTGGTTTTTCTGACGCTCAAAATGTATGACAGCTCTTCATATTGTGCATGTAATCTGTCTGTCAAAAAATATCAGCAATGCCGCTGCAACCTATCTTTGTTTGGTCGCGCCTACCACCTGGCCGGCACGTGGGGCCACACACACACACCGTGACAACACAACACATCTGCGGTCAATAGTCACACAGAAGGACACTCTTTTCAGTGATGGACCAAGGCGACAGTGTAAAACAAAGGGGCTTGGTGGTCGGAAACGAAGAAAAAATATATTGATACACTTTCTGTACAACAGAAAGAACGTAATGCACTGTGGTGGAAACAATACTACCAATCTCAAGCAGCATCTGAAGGCTCTCCATGCTCATATTCTTTCGCAGGTAAATCGCAACTAGTTCTGTTAACATATCGTACTGTAACTGTGTACATTATTTGTTCGCATTCGATGTTAGTCGATAACCGGCTTGTGATGAATTGCATTGCTAATAAAGAGCTAATGTCATGGCGAACGTCAGTTCATTAGCTTGTTGTGTTGTAAGGCACAGTTAGGAATTATAATATAAGTAGGCGATGGAGTATTTTCTGCTATTTAGTTGGATGATGGGATGAAATGCGTGAATTATGTCTCCGATATCACAAATGTGTTTCATATTTATTGTGAGCTGCAGTGAGTGTAAAATCAACTACACTGTCAGAAATGGACTTTACATCATATTTGCACTAGGGATAGGAGTCCCCTCTAGTTTATGTTGTTAAAACGTTGCTCTTATTTTGTTCATTTATTTTGCCTTAAGCGTCATGTTTGTTTCATACTTTTTAGCGCTACTCATGCATTGCTCATATTTTGGGCATGTGTATGTTCATTGCACTTGAGCAGGTTGGTTCCCAGAAATAAAGCCACAACAATTGCCATAGAAAATGTTTTGGTTCTTGTCTTATTGTGGAGTAATGAACACTGTTACCAATGTATCTGTGTGTGAGGCATAATCTTTGTAGATAAGAAAGTCTTTGCTATTCACTGGAAGCCTTGTATGTCTATTTTTAACTAAAACGGACTCAAACTGGACTAAAATGTTTTGGAGTTTTCGTCGACTAAAACTATCTCGAGTAGGAATGACGAAAATGTGACTAAAACTAAAAAGCATTTTTGCTCAAAAGACTAAGACAAAATCTAAAAAGGCTGCCCAAAAACAACACTGTTGGAAAGAATTGAAAGAACAAAACATGATTAAGCGCAGTGGACATCAGTCTTGTTGGTCACAGTGGGTCCAGCATCATGTTATTACATGTTCCTGTTTGCAGCAGCATGCTTATGTTTGAGATACTTAAAGCTACACTGGGAGGAGAACTGCGGTCTGAATCAGGAAACAGTCATGGCGGAAATAATGGAATGTCAAAAAGCCACTTACACTCAATATCCAGAAACATGCTCTTCTGATGCCCTCCGATCCTGCTGAGTGCCTCGCAGTCAAAGCGGCCCAGGTCGGCAAGCCCCACGCTGTTGATTGTCAGCACTGATTTGCCGTGGTGACCGCGCACCTCTAAGCGTCCGTCCTGGCTCTGAGGACATAAAATGTGAGGGTGAAGTGTGTCCCAATCAATGTTCCCTCTTATTTTCCATGTGGCTGAGTATTTACACAAACTCCCAGAGAATTCCTTGGACCACGGCCCGCAACATCCGCGCACTTCTATGGATATGAATGGACTAACAATGCCGCGTACTTGCCATAGCGATAACTGAAGCCACCAGTGACCATTATACATTGCCACTCACTAAGCGAGCCTAACTTGAATATATTTACAGTATATCTCTGCGGTATTCTCAAATTATTTTCTCTCAGTCGGGCGAAAAATGCCACAGTGTGTACCAATAAGTCTGGAAGAAGCGTTAGATGCACATTTCATTGGTAGGAATGTGATAATAAATTGTCAGTAGAGTGGTATTTTGGCACCCACGCATTTGCAGATTTCTTTTCAATGGTTTAAAAAAAGATTTGAATATATTTCACCCTTTTTTTTTTTTTGCCCTCACACCCATAACATTTCTCTATTGCTTTTCGTAGAGAATGCTTATGAGTGTTTACCAGCATTTTTCAAAGAATGTTTTGAGTTTCAAACAAAACAAAACATTTTTTCAGATGCACCTCATTGGTTGTCACGGATTTTCACTATTCACAGGCCCGCCCGGTTCTTAGTCGGTCCATTGTATTGTATAATTCAGCATTATAAGGGATGGTTTTTCAACCTATGAATTAGGAGGGTAGCACGTCATAGTGTGAGGAGGGGATGCAAATAGAAGAAATTAGGACAAGACAGGAGCAGGAAGCCATGCAGTGATAACCAATGCCTGGTGTGAGTAGCTATGCAGTGCCGCCCCCCCTTAAAAAAAAAAAACCTTCATAGAATTTGAGGGCAGGTGAGACGACAGTCCAAGTAGATAAATGGATCGCAAGGGCTGTATGTACTGCAGCAATTAGAGACACCCTCACCAAGCAAGTAAATGCCACAGGCTTGTGTCTCCCGAGATATGCTTGCGAATCAATGACACCACACATGCATGTGAGTCATCCCCGTTAACCGGAGCAGCTATGCAGGCAAAATTAGAATGTCTGAGTGAGATTCGCAAACATCAACAAATTTATGACTATATAAAAATGAGGATATGCATTGTATGATGAACACACTAGATGTTATCCCCCCAAAAATTGTAAAAAAAAAAAACAAAAAACTTTTGTTTCTGGTACATGAAACTCAAAGTAATGGCAAACGCATAATTACGTTTCAAAGAAAGAGAAGATGTCTGAATTGTTTACGAAAATTGAAGTTCAAAGAACGTGGCATGGCAAACGGAGCAAGGTAACATTGAATCCCTTACACGTTCCCCAAATCGCTCTACAATATATATTTTTTCTCAGGATATATCAAAAATAATTATTTACGCCTGCTGTCATGTTTTTTTACTAACTGATAAGCCACCAATCAAAGTGCCACCTGCAGGCTATCGGAGATACTTCTGACATCCTCTTTTCATTACCAACCTGACAGTAGCTTTACTTAGTGGGTATTTATTGCATTCTAGTGTTCTCTTGTGTGTTGTCAAACACATAACCATCCTTGGCGTTGCGCTACGAGACAGAAATGGCTCTCAACAGTAACAGGGCCATGCATTAGGTAGCCACTGTTAGTGCCTGAGCAAATGGACCATTACAATCTGAGGCGATCTTGCTTCGCACTGCAAGAACATGACATCTTGTTGAATGGTGGGTCTGCTGGATGAAAGTAGTTTGTGAGGTGTAACACTGGACTCATGCATATATCACAAAGTAACTACACCTGAAGGAAAATATTACATAATGACACACATCATTACTCTGACTCCCAAGTCAGCGATTGCCATCCTGTTATCTTTGATATCGCCAGAGCCCCCTTTCCGCCGCAATTTCTTTTTATCCCTTCATTAATTTTGATATCTGTTGACTTAATCATGAAATTATCCTCACAGTACGTAGGCACTTCTGTGTTTGGGGGTGTTGTCACTGCATTTTTTGAACCATATATGGTACCTTTTTATTCATAGTTTGGCTGGCCCCGCACCTGATGCGTCTTGTATATCGCTGGAGTCCTCCAAGACATCACTTTTCAGGAGATCCCAATGATTTTTTTTTTTTTTTTAATCCAATGCATGGTCAGACAGAGCAGGCCTTTTTCAACAAATTTCAACACACGATGGTGGACAGACGACATGTATAGAGCTGTGAAAAAACAGGTTTCCGTCCACCGTTAGTGATATCTGAAAATTAGAGCTCAGCACCTATATTGCCCGTTCTTTAAACATGTTGACTTTTTTCAAATACATTGAAACTCCTCTACAACGAAACTTACATAGCCGAAAATACCCCCTAGTGTGAAAAAAATCTTCAAGCATAAAAACCATTCCCACTTTTCTGCTCCCCCTACAATGAAAAATCCCCTGTTGCATTATACGAAATCTTTTTCTCTGCCCTTGCCTCGCAACGAGATTCACTACACCGAAAACAAGCCTTCCACAAAAGTCAAATCCAACCTCAGTCTACAGCGACTCCTACTGCTTAGCTCGGAAATGGCAACAGCAAACACCACAGTGGCTTACACATGCGCAGTAGTACATGAAGTATTTGTTATTGTTAGTTTCAGATGCAGCACGAACGTTGCATTGCTAAAATGGCTACAAAAACGGACCTTTGCAGACCAAGGCGTGAAGAAAAGAAAAGCTTTAACGATTGAAGACAGGATAAAAGTAATAAAAATGAAAGATGGAGGAAGAAATTGATGGAAGTGAAACTGAATGCTGATCGTAAATTTCGCAATTTCTTTCCTGTTTTTTTCTTTCCACATTGGCTATATGAAGTGTCAAATAAATGTATGCTCATACTTATGCACTATTGGAATAAAAATAAAGAGTACACATACGTTTATGTGCGTGTGTGTGTGTGTGTGTGTGTGTATGTGCTTACATCTGAAATAAATTTGCTATCGTGAAAAGTCCCCTGTTGTGAAAAATTTCTTGCTGCAAGCATGATTTCGTTGTATTTTGAGTGCATTACCGCTGTTGGTGGTATGTATACATACATATACACACAAGTGTGTATATGTATGTATGTATGTATGATATTTATTTGGCTACTGAAAATTTGCGTCTTTTTTAATGAATATTGTATTCATTTTATCATTCATTATCTATACAAATTGTGCATTTTACGGAGAAATGGAAAAATGACAATAGAACATTGCCAGTTATTTAATGAAATTTAAATGAGAAATGATATGTATCTCCATCACGATATACTGTATAATGGCCTACTTTATATCGGGAGGATTGTCCATATCGTGCAGCTCCGGCTGTGATGACAAAGCTGAATATGAAATATGAAAGAGGATAAAAGAGAAAAATACAAGGACTCAAAGTGTCAAGAGGGACGTGTATGATGCAGAACACTCCTTGTGAACTTGTCGGATCAAATTTAGCTTGCAGCTACGGTGAAGCGAGGCACATCTGAAAAGTAAGTCAAGGGAAAGGCTTTAGCCAGAGAATGTTGGGAGACTGACTTTATCTGCCACAGTGTTGCCAAGAATAGGCAGACAACACACCACCACCAGAAATTACACAGACCTGTTCACATCATGAACACCAGTCGACTCAAGATTGCTTTTTAGCTGAAACGGTGGCCTCTGGTTCAGAATCAGCTGAAAAACCCGCTTTTAAACTTTACCACAGTTCGCTAAATGGAAGTCTACTGGTTGGTAAAAATGTGGCTTATCTTGCAGCGTGTGCCCGTACGGTAGAAGCAAACATTTTCCCTTGCACGTTGAGCTCTTTGTAATGACCCCAGGTCACCCCAACACTCTTTGTTGTCTCTGCTCTATCCTATTTAGCTTATCGTCACTCTTATCGCAGCGGTACTGTCAGCCAATGAGTTGCAGTGGCTCCCCACTTCACACTTTGACTGCTTACTTCGCCAGCTGGGGTCAATGGGATTGGAGCAGTGCACACGCTCTGAATGCAGAGGATGGAGGGATGGGTGAGGAGGAGGAAGAGAGAGAACACCTTCGAGGAGGGGAGCTTCTGAGTCAGGAAGTGACTGGCTCACACCCTCCTTGCTCACCCCCCCCCCCCCCCCCCC
>NW_017805983.1:2456432-2459443 GCF_001891065.2 Hippocampus comes
CCCCCCCATCCCATTCCTCTCTGCCAAGTGGCGAGCTGTGTGCGTGGAGACCAAGGCACCCTCCAAAGCACAGCCTGTTTGATATGCAGCTCAGTGGAAGGCAAGTGGCCAGCACACAACAGTGAAGTGCAGGCACGCACATACTTGCAGAGGCTACTTACATGTCAGCGCAATCATATATGCGCAGTGCACAAGGGGCAGCCATGACAACACCTAGCTAAAAGATGTATACGTTTGAAGGATTGTTGAAAAAAAGAAGGTAGAACAAAGTTCTTCCAGAATGCATAATTAATAACAGATGCGGGGTCTGGGTATGCTTTCATCGCAATGCTCGAGACTTAATCGAAATGCCATCTGTAAATGTCAGCATGGCTTGAAGCTAACTGTCGTGATCTATTGTTATTATTATTATTATTTATTTTCTTGCGCTCTTCACTTTTTATGCCTCCATTGCTTCATCCACGCGACAACAATAAAACACATGACGTTAAGAAAGCAGTTGTTAAGCCCTTGATGAGCAGCAATCGGATATTTGAAGCTGCTGTTGTCTCTTAAGTCCCGAGAACCCTTCGATGCAGGATCCCCAAAGAGAAGCGTTGAGCAAAGTCGAATTTTCAAACAGTCGTATTCACTAGTGAATGTCGTGTTACTTTGGATAGATGGAATATGGCCACTGCAAGGCTGGCAGGTCCAGAAGGAGTGAGTTGGTAGGGCCTTCTACGGTGGCTGACTGGGTCAAAATGACCTCATCAAAATATACAGACATTGTAATTTGCCACAGCACACTGTTGTACATCTCGGTGCATCCAATAGGAAAGAGTCGTTTTTTTTTAAAGCAAGTTTAAAGTATTTTTTTTCTCATCTTATTTCTATGTATTGATAGAATGATCAATGAAATCCAAGTTATTATTACCACCAATATGGATCATTATTGATGTTCGAAAAATGTAATTCCCTGTAACTGTCATTGTTTACAGTGTTTCAGGAAAAAAGAAACAAAAACAGCTACCTCAAAAATTGGAACGCATGTTGACAGAACTTGAAAAACAACAGTAGCAGCAGTGGTAGTCACTCTTTCAGTGTGCTCCCATTTTTGGACACACCCTGTTGGTGAATAAACTGACTTGACTTGAACAATCAAACTAAGTCCTTTTCATTTTTACCTGACTGGAGGTGTTCAAGCTCAGTTTTATCTATTTAGTGAAGAGGTGAAGTAATGACAAGTTGCAACACCATTCATCATGCAACTGGTGGACGATGGCAACGCTGGATAAAATACAAACACTACACTGTGAGTGGGATGAAGCTACTGTATCTGAGGCCCACAGAGGAGCAGATTAGGTATGCAGATTGGAGAGAGGAGCATCCTGCCTTAAAACTAAATGACTGTGTTCATCCATCACGCCTCATGTCCCACATGCTCAGTGGGTCTTTGTGCGTGTTTAGGTGTGTTGGGCTCCAGTTGCATTTCCATAATTGCGTTTGCAACTTGTTATTTATCAAACAGAGCGCTTCAAGCCAGCACACATATTCATTTATCTTTTTGGTGACCTTTTTCCAGGGGAAAAAAAAAAGAGTGCTGTAGCTATTTGTTTTTTTCTGTGGGGGTTTTAGCCCTCGGAAAGGGTTGGGAGCGCATACTGTATGTGTTTGACACTTGATAATTACATTTCAAGGTAGCCTCGTTCAATTCTCGCCATTGACGTCATGCCTTAAAACATGCTTGTGAACGCAAAGCGTCAAAACCAAATGTCACATTGTCACTTATGGAGCAAAAATATTAAAAGCTCTGCTTTTTGCTGTGGTAAGGGCAGCACTTATACATTTCAAGGTAGCCTCGTTCAATTCTCGCCATTGACGTCATGCCTTAAAACATGCTTGTGAACGCAAAGCGTCAAAACCAAATGTCACATTGTCACTTATGGAGCAAAAATATTAAAAGCTCTGCTTTTTGCTGTGGTAAGGGCAGCACTTATGGTGCAATATTTTCAACAATTCATGTATGACAGATGGGAAGGATTATGACTACTTTTATGACGACATATAGCAGAAATTACCTTCAGATGTTGGCTTTCAGCATTCAACTAGACGAGGCACACAGAGGCACTCAAGTTACTCTATACAGACGTGAAAGCTATGACATTTTAAAACGGTCCATAAGGGCAAAACAGGAAGGATATGACATGTACTTAAGTCTGTCATGATTCGGTTTGGGACCAACAGGTGGCACTGTAGGGCTCTGCCTGCAGCTGCACGCCTCATAGGTCATTATGTAATTAGTGCTTTAAAAGGACTCCCAGCCCGAACACTCAGTGTCGGGTCATTGTTGCTCTTTGCTACTGTCATGTTTGTTCCGGTCATGTTTCTGTTCTAGTTTTTTGAGCTTCACTCATGGTTTTGATTGATACTTTGGATTCGTTTTGGTTGTTAGCACGTTGTTTTGGATTTAGTTTTCTCTGTGTTTTATTAAATACAATTCGTCAAGTTCACCCTGCTCCTCCCTCGTGCCTGCTTTTTGGGGTCCACCACCACCACGCAAACGTGTGAAAGCATTAACATTTACATTCAAGTCGATGGACGATTTAGCGCAGAGGTGTCCAACTCTGGTCCACGAGAGCCCTTATCCAACATGTCTTGGACATCTAAAACATGCTGGATAGGGGCCCTCCAGGACCGGAGCTGGACACGCCTGATTTAGAATATTCCATTAGCCTAGCATGCATGTTTTTGCAGCAATGTTCCTAACTGTGAGGCAGACATGCGAGCCACAACATCACCGTGCCGCATGGGCGTCATTAGGCCTATTTTAGGGAGGCTTCAGCCTCCCTAAAAATGTCTTTAGCCCCCCTAAATAATTTCATTGCATTATTTAAAAAAAAGTATTATTTATTTTTCCTGTACTTTTGCTAATATATTGCATCAAATTCAATGTAATGTGGCCATTTTAAATTATATTTCGATAACCTGCCATTATTGTAATGTTAAATCTCCCAGGTTTCCTGAACGCAACA
>NW_017805983.1:2459998-2462101 GCF_001891065.2 Hippocampus comes
TTTTTTTTCTCATCTTATTTCTATGTATTGATAGAATGATCAATGAAATCCAAGTTATTATTACCACCAATATGGATCATTATTGATGTTCGAAAAATGTAATTCCCTGTAACTGTCATTGTTTACAGTGTTTCAGGAAAAAAGAAACAAAAACAGCTACCTCAAAAATTGGAACGCATGTTGACAGAACTTGAAAAACAACAGTAGCAGCAGTGGTAGTCACTCTTTCAGTGTGCTCCCATTTTTGGACACACCCTGTTGGTGAATAAACTGACTTGACTTGAACAATCAAACTAAGTCCTTTTCATTTTTACCTGACTGGAGGTGTTCAAGCTCAGTTTTATCTATTTAGTGAAGAGGTGAAGTAATGACAAGTTGCAACACCATTCATCATGCAACTGGTGGACGATGGCAACGCTGGATAAAATACAAACACTACACTGTGAGTGGGATGAAGCTACTGTATCTGAGGCCCACAGAGGAGCAGATTAGGTATGCAGATTGGAGAGAGGAGCATCCTGCCTTAAAACTAAATGACTGTGTTCATCCATCACGCCTCATGTCCCACATGCTCAGTGGGTCTTTGTGCGTGTTTAGGTGTGTTGGGCTCCAGTTGCATTTCCATAATTGCGTTTGCAACTTGTTATTTATCAAACAGAGCGCTTCAAGCCAGCACACATATTCATTTATCTTTTTGGTGACCTTTTTCCAGGGGAAAAAAAAAAGAGTGCTGTAGCTATTTGTTTTTTTCTGTGGGGGTTTTAGCCCTCGGAAAGGGTTGGGAGCGCATACTGTATGTGTTTGACACTTGATAATTACATTTCAAGGTAGCCTCGTTCAATTCTCGCCATTGACGTCATGCCTTAAAACATGCTTGTGAACGCAAAGCGTCAAAACCAAATGTCACATTGTCACTTATGGAGCAAAAATATTAAAAGCTCTGCTTTTTGCTGTGGTAAGGGCAGCACTTATGGTGCAATATTTTCAACAATTCATGTATGACAGATGGGAAGGATTATGACTACTTTTATGACGACATATAGCAGAAATTACCTTCAGATGTTGGCTTTCAGCATTCAACTAGACGAGGCACACAGAGGCACTCAAGTTACTCTATACAGACGTGAAAGCTATGACATTTTAAAACGGTCCATAAGGGCAAAACAGGAAGGATATGACATGTACTTAAGTCTGTCATGATTCGGTTTGGGACCAACAGGTGGCACTGTAGGGCTCTGCCTGCAGCTGCACGCCTCATAGGTCATTATGTAATTAGTGCTTTAAAAGGACTCCCAGCCCGAACACTCAGTGTCGGGTCATTGTTGCTCTTTGCTACTGTCATGTTTGTTCCGGTCATGTTTCTGTTCTAGTTTTTTGAGCTTCACTCATGGTTTTGATTGATACTTTGGATTCGTTTTGGTTGTTAGCACGTTGTTTTGGATTTAGTTTTCTCTGTGTTTTATTAAATACAATTCGTCAAGTTCACCCTGCTCCTCCCTCGTGCCTGCTTTTTGGGGTCCACCACCACCACGCAAACGTGTGAAAGCATTAACATTTACATTCAAGTCGATGGACGATTTAGCGCAGAGGTGTCCAACTCTGGTCCACGAGAGCCCTTATCCAACATGTCTTGGACATCTAAAACATGCTGGATAGGGGCCCTCCAGGACCGGAGCTGGACACGCCTGATTTAGAATATTCCATTAGCCTAGCATGCATGTTTTTGCAGCAATGTTCCTAACTGTGAGGCAGACATGCGAGCCACAACATCACCGTGCCGCATGGGCGTCATTAGGCCTATTTTAGGGAGGCTTCAGCCTCCCTAAAAATGTCTTTAGCCCCCCTAAATAATTTCATTGCATTATTTAAAAAAAAGTATTATTTATTTTTCCTGTACTTTTGCTAATATATTGCATCAAATTCAATGTAATGTGGCCATTTTAAATTATATTTCGATAACCTGCCATCATTGTGATGTTAAATCTCCCAGGTTTCCTGAACGCAACAGGTGTTGCGTTTGCTTTTGACGTGTCTGTCACCATCGCCACATCAAGTGCTAACGCAACAACTGACAGTTCATTGCGAAAGTCAGGTTGAATCGCA
>NW_017805983.1:2462342-2514768 GCF_001891065.2 Hippocampus comes
CTGCTTGACGAGCCTATATTGTGTATGTATGTGACGTCACTGAAGGCCTAAGGTTGAAATGCACGGCCCGCCACTGCTAAGCATATATTAATACATTTTGGTAGAGAGGAATATAGGACTACTGTCATATAGGTTATGTTATCGGGCATCCTTCTAATTCCCTTGAACAACCAAGATTGAACTTTTGAACTCTTTATAATTTCTATTATCTAGTCCAGTTAAAGTCCAGGGGAGGAAGCCCCATCATAGTAAAGAGGATACTAATGTGATGTGTGTAGTTCTTCATAGCCTCTTCATTTTGCTCTCAAAGTGCACGGAATTGATGGATTTTTAACAGAATGTAGAAAAAAATTCTCCTGGGGGGGCATGCCCCCGGACCCCCCTAAAGGGGCTGTGTTCCCCTTGGGGCTAAGCCCCCCTTGTTCTCGAAACCTAGTGACGCCCCTGCCGTGCCGCCTGTATTTTTATTTCAATCATCATTATAAAAGCCAGTTCATGTTATTGCTCAAGTTTAAGGGATGATCATTAAGAGATATTCTGCAGCTGAATCCACAAAGCTTGAATTGTGGCAACTAGAGTGCCCTTGATAAATAAATAAATAAATAAATAAATCAAGAAGTTTCACCATTAACCCAAAAGGCTTGCTCCAGTTTTACATTTTTTTAGGTGTGGAGTCTCCCTATTTGTGTCTCAGTGGGTGTGCCCACTGCAGCAGCTCACAGTAGTGTACAGTAGTTGTTGTTGTTGGCAGTGAAAAAGCTGTCCTGTATACCAGTCATCGTTCACTTGCCTTGTGGCAAAACAGCTCGTCAGGGCCACCGTGGGACGAGGTGGGGACAGATGTCAGGACGTTGCTATAAATAGACGATAGGTGATACCTCAAACCTCTTCTGCTTTTAGACGGCTTCTCTAGTTTGTCAGCTTTTTCCACACCTCTTTCAAACCAGCTGCCCTTCTTATCACTACAGTATTAGCACATCTTTTTCAGGAAAGGAATGTCTCGTCTTCTTGAGATGCAAATGACCCGCTGACTCTGGATGTTGCACTATGCCCCTGCGCAACTGCGACTTAGTCTCTCCAATGTCCGATGTATAGCTCCTGCACTGCACACACGTTGCTGTGTTCTCTTATCGGGTTTATTTGCTAAAAACAATCAAGTTTATCAGTTAGAACATTAAATATCTGGTCTTTGTGGCGTATTCAATCAAATTTAGGTTGAAGATGATTTGCAAATCATTGTATTCTGTTTTTATTGATGTTTAACACAATGTCCCAACTTCATTGGAATTGGGTTTGTATATACGAAACACCGGACCTTAGCATTGCTAAAGCAACACATTTGCATGTTCACACTGGATGACATTGTGCGCAAATACAGCGGCAGATGGGTCTTTTGGCAGGCTCTACCTTGTCACCATCCACAAAGGTCCGCCCATCGTTGGCTCGTCTCCAGGAGATGTCCGGCAGTGGCTCGCCCTCAGCGATGCAGGAGATCATGGCGGCGCTGCCCTCCACCGCCGTCACATTCTTCAGCTGTGTGATGTGTGGCTGGACTGGAGGCCGCAGAGGATGTGTCGGGGTGGAGAAATGTAAAAAAAGTGAAAGAAGATGAGAGCGCCAGTCAGAAAGTGGATACGAAGCCTGCGCCGGCAGGTTTAAACACACACAGCTGATGTATGACTGAGGTGCTGATGTTTTATAAATCACAGACTTCTGCTTCTGTCAAGTTGAGGGGGAAACCCTCTGGCCCACTCTCAGCAGATTTACAGATAAAACATTTCTATCTTTCTCAAACATTCAGCCTGCCCCTGCTGCGATGCACGTTCCACCTTTCCTGGCTTTGAACATGCACAAAATTCAGTTTGGAAGGATGGTTCTCCAGCACCAGGTGTTTCCATTCCGACACAATCCTAAGTGGTGCAAAGGGTGTCGGGGGGATCACGAGCTCCAGATAAGGAGCTCAAAGCAAGCTTGAAAGCATTGCATGTGGAGGGCAGATATGAGTGCATCATGTATATATCATGGATAACATTTATTCACCATCTTTCCAACAAAGTCATTACATTAGTTCTCAAGAAAGCAGGCTTGACTAGTAGCAGCAAGGCCACACTGTGGCTTTGATGTACAGGGTAGAAGCTTTTAACGTTGTCGGGAGAGCACTTAAGGGAGTGTGGAACCTTGTCAAAACAAGGCATCCCAAACACAGACGAAGGAACATCAGGGCCCACAGTGTGAAGGACTGAATGTATCTTGACCCAAGTACTGTAATGGAACGTCCGCAATTACAGCTCCAGGAGTATTTAAAGCCTCCCTCCTGTGCGGGGGCGGCTCAGCGAGGATCAGAGTAGGAACCATGTTGGACAGATTAGACCTTCTTCCGCATCTTGCAGGCTCCACGGCCGTGTCGCCATCTTCCTGGCATCCGGGAAATAGTTCAACTGAAAATATGCTGTCTTCTGGTTATTACTGTTAGCTTCATACAGCGAGCAAAGGTTGATCCAGAACTTGACATCCATTCATCCAGAAATACATATTTTTAAGTCAGGGGTCACAGATGTTGGACTGGAGGGCCTCACTTGCAGTCTGTGATTCATCACAAAGGTGTTGAGGATAAGGAGGTGAAGGTCAGGGCTCTCTGTCTTTCTTGCTTGCTGTTTTGACCTTTGTAAGTCGTGTTGCAACAGGGAAGGACCCAAAATGTTTTTACAGTGGTGTCCGAAATTAAATGGGAACAATCATGGCTTACCAGTGATCAAGATGTGCTCGCCAATGAGAGCGTGGTTATGAATTATAAATGCAAAAAAATATGATGTGGGGTGTGTTTCATTCATCAGGCATAAAAACAACACGTCATTAAAAATCCAAAACATTTTTATAGTGAAGTGGTTATTTGTTGTGATAAAATGAAAACCTCCAGCACAATCAGTTTCTTCTCTTTTAAGTCTAAAAAAAAACAAAACCAAAAAAAAAACACCCCAGCGTTGGTTAATAACTGCATTTGACATTATAATTGTGGTTATCATCATAATTATACAGGGCTTATCAATGCCAGCAGCAATGATATTTATTTAATTTGTATTTGCATAAAAAGTGTAAACATCATTACTGTCAAATCGGATCCTGAAAATAACTTTTTTTTAAGCATATATTTTGACTCTTGTTGAATCTGAACATTCCTCAGCTTCTCCGGACAGCCACGAAGAGAATTTGCGATGTTTGGGTCTTTGCTGACATCCAAATGCTTTATTTAGATTGGATGGGACTTCTGAAATTTCCAAAGCAAACATCACCAGAGCACATTCACCCCGTCGGGCTGAACGACAAAACAGCCTGACCTAATATACTATGATATAATGCTACTTCTGCAATGGCCACTCTCACTCAACTTATCCGTGGCTGTCCGTTTCATGCAATCACAAAAAAACGTGGGTTTTCCTTTCGCTCAAGGAGACCGATGCTCATCGCGGCTTTGTATCGCCATGCTTAATAATCTGATTGTGCAGAATCAGACTGAACTGAGCAAAGAACAAAGAACATATACAGCACTGTGTATTAAAATCTTCGTTAAGAGAATTTCAGTCATTGAAATTGAAGCTCAGTTGAGCATATCACTTCGATGCGACAGAGAATATGGGAGCATCCTTCAAATAAATCTGTATTTGACATTATATCCAACCTTCAGAGCTACTGTCATTTTTCAGGGAGTTACAAAAGGTCAACAGGCGACTGACTCCTGGCCTCGGTGACTCACCAAACACTTTGAGGAAGAGCTCCCTCTCCTGAGAGCCCGCCTTGTTGGTGGACTTGCAGTAGTAGAAGCCTCCGTCACCCTGATGGATGTTGCGGATGGTGAGCATGCTATGCCCACCTTCCAGTTGAGTCAGAATGTACTGATCCGAAGGCTCCAGCTGCTGGCCTTTCCTGCAAAAAAAAAAAAAAATAGCATGAGCAACAGTGAGTGAATGAAACTTAACAATCAGACAAAGCTATTTGTACTTTGAAATGGTCTTCCGCAAATTCATTTATTAGTGAATGGTTGAATGCGCCGCCCCCCCCCTCCCCCCTTCAAAATTCTTCACGTGTGCTTCTCAAAATCTGTCACCCAGAGAGATCTTCTTCCTCTGCTCAGGCAGTGTGTCAGTGTTGTCAAGGCTGACGTGTATTGGCTACACTTGGCTGCAGGCTGCAGCCCTTGCCTGTGGTGTGGAATACAGCGTTGATAATCTTCATCACACACGCGTCATGGTGTGAGGAAAGTTCGATTTCCTAAACCCGCTTGTCTTTTAACTCCTGGGGATGAAAAAAAAAAGTTTTTCTCCCAATTTTGGCAGGAAGACTTTTTGATATGGCTTTCATCAAGCATCTTTACCAAATGTTAACTGCCACTGTTTGCATGTGTGTGCGTGGATATAATTTAAAAAAAAAAAAAAAAAAAAAAAACGGTCCCGAATGACAATCTGTAACCTTTACAACAAAGCATACACAACTTTCTGTATACGGGTTGCAGCTCTTATTGAAAAATAATAGAATAGGTATGAACACACATTTTTATTCTTGCCTGTTTATTTGATGGCATTGATAAAACAGACATTCAATCTGAAGCTGGCCCCTGTTTTCTTTTCAGACCTCAGCCATTGTGCCACTGAATTGAAAAGTGATAAGAGACCAAGTATAGAATATGCTGATGGACTTTTGTGCGAGGTCACGCCTTGCATGCCAAAGAGAAAGGTAGATATTGGGAACTTGGGAAATGTGTAGTGAGACATACGCACACATAAACAATGCGACATTGTGGCACTGGCTCCTGTAGAAAGAGTGAGCAAAAATAATTGAAAGTCAGCAGAGGAAGCAGCCACGCCAAGGAATAATAACGTTGGCGAGCCAAAGAGGAAATGAAGAGGGGGCCTCATCTTCGGCACGGGCTACGTGGGACACGCGGCTCGGTGGATGTCATTGTGCTGACTGACAGGCAGTGCATTACCCAAGACGCATGGGTGCGAGGCCAAATGTCCTACTGACAAGAAATGCAACTGGGAGGCTAAAGCGGGTGGTTACTTAGAGGTAAAATCATTAATTATTTTAAATTTTATATATATATATATATATATATATATATACATACATACATACATACCACACACACACACACACACACACACACACATACATACATGTATATTGCTTAAAAAGGGGGGGGGGACACTTGGAGTTACACTGTGTTATTTAAGGTTAAAGTTGATAATGCTGTAGATTCTTCATACAACGCAACAAATGTACTATTGGCTTTCAAGCAAAGCATGCAATCAGCAAGCAGCAGCATCGACATGTGGCACCACCAAAGGGTAAAAATGATCAATCCTAAGAGGGCTAAAATGAATCCAACACTTTTACGGCACATTGGCATCAAATAATTGGGAGCGCCACAGGAAACAAGCAGCGATTCATTAACAATAGACTATCACGTGGAAGTAGCAGATTTTCAATGAGCGAATTTTCTCGTGACTCGGTGCAAAGCTGACTGCATGGTGTCAAAGGCTTTTCAGGCACTCATTTTAACGCCCCTCCAGCCAAAGCAGCGCGTGCTTTTACTGTACGGATGGGGAAGGTTCTGTACGAGGGCGGAATACAAATTCCTCTGAGCCACAAAAGCTTATCGACTTGATCTATAAGCAGCAAAGCACAGCGCCTTGTTTTACCTCGAGGAAGTATTGACACGTTCATGAACACAAATACTATGGCTGTTGGCAAATCTTGAGCCATGAATGGCAGAATGACGCATCATGTTTCTGTTTTGGATGGACGATACCTGTGCCATGTTACTACAGGGTCGGGCGATCCAGACGTGATGCACATAAAGGTGACTGACTCCTGGTAGTCGGCGGTGGCGTTGAATGACTGTTGGGAAACGGACAGAACTGGAGGGACTGTGGACACAGAAAAAAAAGAACAGTGCCATAAAACGTCACACAAGAGTACCGAAATTGAGCACTGCCACACAAGTGCCAAAATTGCAGTTCGCAATTGGATGAAATGTGGTTCGATACTGCAACTACTGGACTTTCATTAACACATGCATATTTTCTTCAAAATAAATTCACTTTCAACGAGATATGATTTTCATTTTTACAGTAAAAACACATAAAACAAACTGATGGATCAGCAACGTCCCGGCAGAGATAATCAGAAAAATACTGAACAAATGATAAGCCGTGAGTAAAACATTGAACAAGAAGACACGCAGTTGGCATGATTACATCAAAAATCCAAAATCTAATTTGTCTGAACTTTGTAGAGAAGTTGTGCACCCAAGAACAACATATTACACTGTGGGAAGGCTCTGGAAAAAGGTGCAGATGCAAGCATTGATTTTCACTTTTTGAGCCATCATGGCATTAATGGAAGTATTCTCGCCAGCATCGTAACTGCACAACCTGTCAGTTCATCATCGTCCATAAAGTAGGATATAGCATATGCTAACAAACAAACCAACTGACAAACAATCACAACATTCCATTTTTTTATTTTTTTATTTAATGGAGATCTATCTGCACCAAAAGGTACTTTCGCAGTATAGAGACATTACGTGTATTGTATTACTAAAGCAAATAATAATAATAATCGAGATACGTGATAGCCAAAACCAGGCATTTAATATGATCATATGCCGCTGTAATGATATGCATCATTTAAACATTAACATTGCGCTTGAATATAAAAAAAATTAAATAATGGTTCAATTAAAACCTCATGTCCATAAAGTTTGACAACAAATGTACCTAAATAAAAGTTCATAAAAAAAAACAAAAAGTTGAAATGCAAATGTATTGCACTTAAAAGTTAAATCCAACTGAACTATATTGAATAAGTGTGCTGTACTTTTGTACCATGTCTTAAGTGTTATGTTGTATTATTTTGTCATTTTATGTGAACTGTTCTTTTGATGGCGGCACGGGCACCCGCAGCGGCTCCTCCTGTTGTCTTGTTGTCTGGTTGCGAAGGAAGAAATTTCATCTGTGCTGAATGTTACACATAGAGCACATTTGACAATAAACTTGTACTTGATACTTGATACCAGTATCACACTTTGAGAATCCTCGGCATAGACAATGTCACAGCTCTGTTAATTTCCTGTTAGCGGTGGTCGAAGTGAGCTCACCCATCAAGCATCAAAAGCTTTCCTGGGATAAAACTGGTCCAAGCATTAAATCAAACACTGAGTCACTTTCAATAGTAGCGATTTTGCGGTTCAAAGAGGCAAACACCTGCCTGATGTGATAAACATCGATTTCTAAGCCAATGGATTTTTACTCCCAAGTGCTTCTGACTATTCCTTTGCAACACACGCCCATGCGAAAGCAACCTTGTTAACCGGGCACACCACTTCAAAAGAGCAGATACACAACGCCTTCTTGTGTTCATTATAGCCACAAAACCACTATGGGTGCCATTCTGAAGTCCACACACACACACACACACACACACACACACACACACACACACACACACACACACACACGCACACACACGCGTTTATTGTTGGCAAGAAAAACTGCGATGCAGCAAAAATAACATTTGAGCAAAATTATTTAGAGACCACCATTGCACCGACGAGAAGTGAAAGTGAAAGAAAATCTTGTGTTCAAACGAACCACGAGGCTTGTTGTAGTGGCAGCAAAAGCACATGATATCGTTTGGTGTGCTGAAGGCTTTTAAGGCAACCAGGAGAGCACTCAAGGGATTGTGGGACCTTGTCAAAACAAGTCATTGCGCGCACAGAAGCAGCGACAGCAGGTCCCACAGCGTGCAGAATAACTTAAATGGAACACTGAATGTAACATAGACTACATGTAAACAGCAGACATTACACCCAAAGGAAGGGAGGATAATTAAAATAGGGAGTTGATCTACCTTTGCAACTAATAACAGCTCCCACTCTTTCCACGGTGCTTGTGTCTGTGGGAAATTTTGGCCCACTCAGCCAGAAAAAACATTTTTGCGGTTAAAGGTCACTGGATGAGACCCTTACCCAGGAGCAGGCCACTGAAGTTGCTGTTGACCTTTTGGTCAAACTCAACTTGCCCATTCAGTGCAAATCATTCTGTTACTAAAACATAAATGAAGATTATATGATGGGCACAACCATTTGTTTTTCTTGACAGTTGAAACGAATAAAATTGTGGGGACGAGATGTGAGTGGGCGGCCTAACAATTATTGTGTCCGGGAAGGATAGAAGAGACATCTGGAAGATGACATACTTTGCTTGGAACAAAATGACATCTTGCCTGATTACTGGATGCAAGTTTTTTAGACATGTACAGTGTGTGTGTGTGTGTGTGTGTGTGTGTGTGTGTGTGTGTGTGTGTGTGTGTGTGTGTCTGTCTGTCTGTCTCTCTGTCTCTCTGTCTCTCTTGTCTCTCTCTCTCGAGATAAGACTATCAATGAGAAGATCAATGAGCTTCTAAACTCGGATTGAACAATCGCTGATGGGAGGAACTTGCCTCAACAAATCCCTTGATGAATGTCACATCTGAGCCATATTTTAGCCTATTCCTCTATTTAATGCAGTGGATGAAAGGCTTATTGCAGCTATTCTGTGCGATTCCTTCCCGGGGTGTTGTGCAGCCTAGCCATATTGCCCTCGGGTTGATTGACCCTCCTCGTCAAGACACCCCCCTCCCCACCCCTCTATCATCAATGATCCACTGGAGACTAGCAGCGCCAATGGCTCACCCATTGCAGCCTTGTTTGCTGAATTTCTATGTTCAGAAAAAAATAAAAACCAGGACTTTTATCAACAGAGGGATGAATATTTAAAACTCCAAATGGAAGGAGAAAAGTACACTGTAAGCGGCTTCCGCCCCGATTTTAGTCTTACTGCGCATGACTGGGTCTGGCAATGTCTGTTAACACGGTGCTGAAGTAGTCAAAACTGACACTTCCAACGGCACAACATCGACAAAACAGCATGTCTGAGTGTTGCTATAAGCCAAATATGGAAGTGTGAATAGGCCACATGCTTGAGGTTCAGGCGGCGTTCACTCCACAATTTTACCACACAGATCAAGCTGTACAAGGAGATACATTGAGGAAAATCAAAGTATAAAAACAGGTACCACTTGTTTTTGGATTTCTACTTGACTTCTCGTCAAAAGATGATTTATTTAAAAAACAATTTTGATCCCACTGTAGGGAGAGTAGCCAATAGCTGTGGATCTGTGGTCCTCATTCTTCTCCCTAACTTGTCCTGGGGTCTACAGACAAGACTATTCCTTTTTTTCCACACCCACCCTTCTATCTTTTTGTTTATTTGATGTCCCCCAGCAGCAGCGTTCACAGCTGATTGATAAAACTGCTTAATGTACCTGAGCCTCGCGGCCATCCACTCTATCTCGAGCTGCTTGCGTACAGTCATGGCCAGGCTGCACTTCCCCATAGAGCTATACTTGACTGTTTATTTTCATGGGGCAATTTTTACACACATTACAAGGGAGAGAAAGACTGTTTTTTTTTTCTTTTTTATAAATTCACTGGATCCTGTTCATTTCTGAAAAATACACATAATGTACTGTATATGTGAAATTATGGGTTTTTGTTTTGCCTTGACTTTGGGAGAAAAACCCAATCAACTTTAGCAAAGGCCAAGGTTGCCCATTTACATGACCTTGATTATAAAGGGGCGGCCTGGTGGTCCAGTGGTTAGCACGTCGACCTCACAGTACATCGGTATCGGGTTCGATTCCAGCTCCGGCCTCCCTGTGTGGAGTTTGCATGTTCTCTCCGGGCCTGTGTGGGTTTTCTCGGGGTACTCCGATTTTCCTCCCACATTCCAAAAACATGCATGGCAGGCTGATTGAACACTCAAAATTGTCACTCGGTGTGAGTGTGAGCGCGGATGGTTGTTCGTCTCTGTGTGCCCTGCGATTGGGTGGCAACCGGTTCAGGGTGTCCCCCACCTACTACCCGAAGACGGCTGGGATAGGCTCCAGCACCCCCCGCGACCCTTGTGAGGATAAAGCGGAATGGATGAATGAATGAATGAATGAATGATTATAAAGGGAGAATACAATGAAGAGCACCAGCCATCCACATCAAAGGCTGTGCTCGCATCGACCCCTAACACCACACAAAGACATGAGCAAAATAGCAAACAACTGTGTTTACGTCATCTTCCGAAATGCTCTTTCACACGTCTGAGACCCACGAGCGACGCAATAAATAAACGCTGATCTGACTTAAACAGTGTAATTGCGGAAAAAAAAATCTGCAACTAAACTTCTTCACCAAAGCATTACATGTATCTGCTTTCTACAAAACAGGCTTACTTTTTAAATGTCCCTCACCTACTACTTTCACTAGATATTGTCTAAAAATCAGTTTGACAACAATTTTCAGTCAGTTGAAGTGTTCAAGAGAGTTCATAGAATTGTTTTTAAGCCATTTTCAATGTTGGTTAATAAATGCATAGAAAATAAGACACCATGTGAGGACAGTTCAATGGTGTAGAAAAAGTGTGAAATTGGCCACATTTGGACATTCTGAGTTTCTGCCCCACCAACCATTTTCAACACATGCTTACAATAAAGTGCCGGTGGAAACGGAAGCAAAGTGACATTTTTTAAACCCTCGCCCATCACACAATCAATTTTGTCTCAGTCAAACACTGCGATTGTTGCAGCAATGTGTCGCAAATCAATGAGCAAGCTTTTCCAAGGATAAGTTCTGAGCGATATCGAACACTATTCGTGCTTTTTGGGGGGCCTGATACTACATGAGGTGGGGAGACACAGACAGAATCCAAATTAGTTGATTTTTTTTTTTTTTTTTAGATGGCCACAAGGCTCAATGGAATAAAAAAAACAAAACAAAACAAAAACGCCAGGAGATGAGCACTCGGACCATTTCTGTTCTCTTTGTGTGGACATATCTGGTAGTCTTGACATTGATCGAACTCACCGTTGACCACGACAGCGATATCCACAAAGTCGATCTCACCACGAGCCTCCACGCTGGCCTCGCAGCGGTACACGCCCTCGTCTGCTTTGGTCACATGGTGGATCTGCAGGTTGTTGTTTGTCAGCACTTTGAGCCGGCCTGCACCGCACAAGGGGGAAAAAAAAAAAAAAAAAAAAAAAACAAGCAAAGAAACAGACAAACAAGAGAAGCCTGATAAGCATGTGTATGAAAATTGCAAAAGAAAATTGCCACGCTCCTCTAGGTGTCAATCTTCTTTTGCACACGTTCACCTGATAAAGTCGACAGAGATAAACACTTTCATTGTGGCGGCAACGCTATCGCATTTCTCTATAAAATGCTCTAAAAAAAAAGTCAGACTGCACTTTGAGAGCAACCTCAAAAATCAATTCCGCAATTTTGTACAATTCAGAGTTTGAAAACTACACCTGTGAGGTCTCATGAAAACTTGGTGATCACCTCTTTCACACTAAACACGTGATGCCATCACAAAATATTTCAGAGATAGTAAAGACGAACTGGTTTTGCCTCGACAACACGATAAAGGTTTAATGACGGTAATAGTTTAACGGAGGATTGGCGTAATCCTATTTCCCAAGTGAAAATATTTCAAATCTGAACAAATCAGAGACACATGAACAATCTCTAGTGAAGAAGTACTATATTTATTTAATTTATTTTTTACGAACAGGGGGACTAAATTTTCCACATGCATAAGATCATAATAATCATGTCTTTTCTTCAGTCCATTCTGTTAATTCCGCTTTAAATGTTAATTTTCTTTCTGACTCCCTTAACCTATAACTTGTCAGTACAGACAAGGGAAATAACATTTCAGAGACAACTTTGTCATGTTCACGCATCTTTTCAGCAAGCACAAATTTCGTCATCTGGAAAAATCAGAACTACAGTAATTTGGGGAAAGTAATTGTTAGGATGTCAAATTAACCCTTTTAGGGACAGCGGTCACGGCAGTGGACAGCTTATCATGTTATCAGGTTACAGGGTGCATGAGAGGGTTAATTATCATTCAAATGTAGTTGTGTTTCCATTGAACGTAAAAAGTACAGTTCAGAACTGTTAGGAGTTCTGCCACAGCGCAAAAACTGACTGTCCCAAAATGTCAGCTTCTCTGCAAGATCACATTTATTTTTACTTACTGGGATGCTCCTCAACGATCTCCCTGCCCTGGTAGGACCACACGACCTCCGGCACCGGCGAACTAATGACATCACAAACCACCTCCGCCGTGTCACCATAGCGGAACTCCTGCGGCGACTGAATGTCTCGAAAAGTCAGCTTTTCTGCAAGATCGAACAAGATTGTTTTTTCATCAACATTCAACATGCAGTCAAATATTAAGTTCATTGTACACACAAAAACAACATTTTAAAAAAAGGGTCAAGTGTGCACACGCTGTGATTGAAAAGCTCAAATATATTTTGGATGAAATTATTTGTGCAGACTTCTTGGATTAATTGATTTATAAATTAGGGATCAGGTTTGGCAGTTGCCATTGGACCTTAATTAAGTCTTCATCCTTAACACTTTGGGCACTTTGATATTTTGTGTTGATGTGTGCTTTGCAACTCACCAAAATTAAATACAAGCTCATTCTATTTTGACTGACTTTGCGGGCCAAAATTAAAAGGACGCTTCACTCTTCAAGCACACTGTCAATTGCAGTGTATGCCTACATAAAGAACCATACAACATTATAAGGCTTGGAAGCACTTAAATCACTAGTCTGGTGGGCCAAGACTTCAGGGTTCGCCACAGCAATGATATATTTGGTGCAGTTTTTAACACGATGCCCTTCCTGACACAACCAACACATTTTTCCCCGGGTTTCTGACCGGTGGTGGCTGGGAATTGGCATATAGCACAAAGGGTGCAAATCCATCAGATTTTTCGATTATTCGATGGAATAATCGATTTTTTAAAAAATCAATAGTGACAGCCCTATCCAAGACTTGCTCTTCTTCACACTGCCAGGCAACCATCTGCTATTACCTGTGAGTGGCATTTGTAAGCTACACATTAATCAAGCAATGCTCCCGTATCAGTCTTCTCCATTAACAGGCTACCGCATTAGCATTTTGCTGCTTGATTTATGTCAAGCTGCTTTCCCACCGACTGCACCATCCGCCTGCGTACGTGTCTGGCATGTCAGTACTGTCATTAACTTCAAGCCAGCGCACGTATTTGTCATTCATTCCAGTGCTTTCTTATGATTTATCTCTCATGTTCTTCCTCTTATTTGCTGCTTGTGCTGCTGTGTAGGGCTCAAAGGCTCATTCCTTTTGTTTGCTTCCCCATCCTCCAGTCGAGCGGCGCCGCAGAGGGGGAGACATCCTTTCCCTTAGCAGCAGTATGCCGCACACAGACACGACACGAGAGGTGAGAAACTTCGGTTATCCAGCGACGTCAATTTGGGTGTTGGTCTGCAAATCAGTCTGAGAGCATGAACAGCAATTGCATTTCTCAACTGATTCAGTCCCGTTGTCATTGGCCCACTTTGTTTACAGTAGCCCCTTTTAATAGTAGCCAACAATAACACAACTCAAGCTGTCTGCACCGCTGTGTGGGTTGCACCAGGCCATGTTTCTTTCCCGGATGCAGGTGCCAGTCAGGGCAGAATGATTAGAAGCAGCTGTCATGGAGTTGTCAGATCCCGATGACAGGAAGTTGACACTTTTCTTCATAGCGGCAATGAATTTCATGTCAAACACTGAGTCGTGTCCGGCCTGGCCTGTTGCCTGAGGGGTCTTTGGCTGGCTCAGCGGCTGAGGCTTCAGGTAGACTTTCATGTAGGTGTACGCTGAGGGCTGGAGCGATTGAAGATTGGTTGCTATGGAAACCATGTTTTTTAGGAGCTGGCAGCGGCAGGTGAGATTGAGGCTGTGATGTCTCCCCAAACAGCTTATGGAAAGAGGATGAAAAAGGTGAGCATGTATCAAGTTGCAAATGTGTGTATTTGAGTGTAAGATAGGTTAAAATGAATTGCATGTTAACATGCATCTTTGGTGACACAATATTAGGGTAGTGTAGTATATTAGGTAAGCAGTAACTGATGTCATACCCCACGTTTCTTTCTGGTATTTTGTTCAAAATTGACCCTGTTCATCTTTAAAATTTCCCAAATATTGAAAAAAACATCATTGTTTCAAGAGCTGGAACATCATATATTCCCCCTGATCAGCCATCATCTTACAATTAACAACGATACATTTTCTTTTCAGCACATGGAAATAAAATGTAATTGCATCAGTTGCTCTCAAATAACTCACACATGAAAACGTTTTACAAATACTTTGTACAGTATTTCAAATCAGAGAAAAAAACCCTCCTTGAAAAACAGAAATTAGAATCCGCAATCCGCCCCCCCCCCCAAAAAAAAGAATCCCAACGCTTCAGTGTACCTTTTTCAGTGTGGCACGATTATTTTGATTGATATATAAACCACAATTAATAAAAACGATTTTTCATTGATCTCTAAAATTAATATTTATTCAACTACTGTACAAAAAAACAACTGCTTGAAACTGCCGTGATAGCATGAAGCCCTTTCATCTTTGCGTCTTGAACACGTTGCTCTTGAATACGCAATTCTTTTTGTCAAATGCAAATGGTTCCTTGTAAATCATCACTTATCATGTGATATTCAAGCCTCGAGCGTGTGCACTCACACCTTTGCTACCTTGCATCTTTCTTTGCAAACATACGGACCGTGAAGAAGTGCCTCCCTTCATCACTTCATCATATTTATATTATCTTATTTTGTTCTTCAATTTAAATTTTCACAAGACTTGGGACTTACTGGGCTAACATGGGACCTCATACCATTTCAGCTGGAAATGTGTGTTGGTATGAAAAAATAAATAAAAAATAAATACCAGCTGTTCCTACTCTGTATGCTCCTCAATCAGAAAATGAGCGTGCAAGAAGTTGTGCTTGAGCTCAATTAATGTAACTTATCTTTCACAGATTGGGAAGAATTTGTGCCTTTGAGTACAGGTAGTCTTATTTTACAGGCGTGTTTGTGTTTGGTGATTGGTTATTTGAATGGATATGATTCATGGAAATGTATGCTAATTTTCGATTAGCATGTCAATGGGGTTGAGTTTGATTTTAGCACTAGCGCTGGCAATGTTTTTAAAATGAATCATGTCCTATAAAATAACCCTTGCTTACCAAAAATATGTGGTCATCAATGGCCAGGAAAATTTTATTTTGAAGTTGTAACACCGGCAACGTGACACAGTGGAATGGCTGACTTTCAGACCATGTTTGCGGCATGTTTTATTTCCGTTACAAACCGTTGCTACGGTTGACAACAACAATGTTGTCCTGCAATAATCTTCAATAATTAAAGGCACAAAAAAAAAAAAGACTTAATTATGCTGACACCGTATTGCAGTGTCATTTATGTCTATTAACTTGAGCGCTGCTAGCCTGGCTAGTGCAGCTAGTCCAGCTAACCACGCTAGACCCTCACATGTTAATGACTGTGCACACTTTTGAGGCTGAAAGCCTGACACAGTTGCCGATCCCATTGATCACTATTTGATAAACCAGGCTTACTCAAGTGTGTTGTTTCAGATGACACTTTGTCTCATAGGCCGAAATTCATGGCGAGAGATTTGTCTAAATTCTCACACTGTTTCTCCAGAGGAAAA
Organism: Hippocampus comes; assembly: GCF_001891065.2. Classification (NCBI taxonomy): domain Eukaryota; kingdom Metazoa; phylum Chordata; class Actinopteri; order Syngnathiformes; family Syngnathidae; genus Hippocampus; species Hippocampus comes. The sequence continues at coordinate 2,477,994 of NW_017805983.1, forward strand.
TAGTGCGCTGCTATGGACAATTTAAACCTAATCATAACATGTTTATGATGTAAAAACGAAAACCAGTTGGCTGTTTATTATTAAGTTGAAACGTGTTTGTTTTTTTTTTGCCTTCTGTGTCTTTAACAAAGCAAAAAAAAAGACGTTTTTATTTTTATCCGGATACCTGAATATTCCATTGTAATTTTTAGTTGGATATACGAATACCAAAATCTTTGATTGCTGCAGCTCGATACTCTAACTGGGGTGTCACTAAACAATTCAAATCACATCCATGTGACATGCTTGCTGCACAAGAAACACAGTGCCTTCAAGGTACTTTCACAATGTCAGGAACTTGCATAGACACAGCACTATATGGCACATTCAGGGTTTTTATTCTATTCTCATGATTTTATGATCATGGGAAGCCAAAATCTAAATCACGATTAAAGTAGGATAAATTGCTCAGCACGAGAAATTATTCTCCCAAATCATCCTACTATAATGTGTTCTTTATTCCCTTGAACATGTCACAAACCTTGCCAAAAATCGAAAGTCATATATTCCGTCGCCTCCGCAGCACAAATGCAAGGGCCTACTCAGAGTTAGCTTTAATGATACCGTCCTCACCGTTAAATTGTCTCTGTAAATACTGAACAACACTTCACTTCCTCTCTACCTTTGTGCCTCATAACATTACATTTCTTTGTGAGGAAATAGTGCTGGGTCAGCAAGGAAGGCTGGCCTCCGTGGCATATCCTCATTATGCCATGCAGGATCAGAGTCCCATGGCGTGGCTAGAAGTCATTATACTTTAATTACAAGACAAAGAGGGAACATACACACACATAATCCTACACATGCACATAAAACAGTTTCCAAATCACTAAAATATGCAGATTTATTGAGTGGCAACGTGATTATTAGCGAGCGTGTTTAAAGGGCATTATATCTTCATGTCACGCTCTGTGCAATAAATACAGAAATGTGTGCGACACGTCGACCTTACGGTAAATCTCCAGCACCACGGAGGCCTCTGCTGTGCGACCGTTGGCTTCAGTGGCCTGGCAGCGGTAGATTCCGGCATCCTCAACAATGGCATTGTAGATGATAAGGCGGGATCGCGATGTCTCCGTGTGCAGCGCCATGCGCTTGGAGGGCACGATGCGCTCTCCTTGAGGATTGTACCACTCCAGCCTCACCGGCTCGCCAATCACTGCAAAGCCAAGAAAAAACAAAGTCTTAGTAAGGAAATAAATATTGCTCCAAGCTTATGCTTGGAAGACGACCATACTCCCTCCTTGCTCGAAATGGTGGAAGTAACAAACAATTCCGGAATTTGACATCACCTTCGATGACTAATTAGTCAGTAAATCAATGGTGACATGTTGCTAGTAGATTTCATTTTTTGCTGGAAGCATTTTCACATTTTGATGATTATCACTTCAATACGGTCGATCTTATTTTATTGATGATTATTGTTTGCATTATTGGTGCGCTATTAAATCTTCTAAAATTATAACTTAATCATTTGATGGTTGTATTATTTAACTGCAGTAATAATTTGCATATTTTGATGATTCTCAACTCAATACGTTCCATCTTATTTGATTGATAATTATTGTTTACATTTTTGCTTCACTGCTAAATCTTTAACAAATATCAATTTCATTGATTCTTGTCATCTTTATTATTTTATAACACACTCACCCTCACTTAAATGAAAGAACGGCTACATCCATAACATCGGTTGTTGCTATTAAGGAATCTAAGTAGTTACTCCGGCTTTGTATCAAATTATAGATGAATCCTTACGGTCTTACCAGACAGTAAAAATCCCCAAAAAGTCTTAACAAACGCACCATATCTACAGAAAAAAGGAAATGGCCCTATGTTCACCTTATTTCTACTAAGTTTACTCAATAAAGGTGGATGAATGGGCAGGACTGACTTCTTAAAAGCGTGGTAGTGAGAACGAGTCCCTATAACGTCCGCTTACGTCCGCTCTAATTCCTGTCCGCTCCGGGGACCGTGTTAGAGCGTAGGGGTAAGGGGAGTTTCAACCCTTTGAACGGAGAGTCGGCCAGGACTTTCCCGATAGTCCGATAGGTAAGCAGGATCTGACAATAGGTTAGGGCAATGTTTTGTTTAACGCATTGCTTATAGCGTTATAACGCCGCCACATGGATGCTATACACGAGCCCATCTATGGCATTTATTGTTATGTGCTGGCATTACACAACGGACTAATGTGGTTGTTAAATACACAGCGTATAAGTCTCTTTGTTTTATGTTTACTTTGACAGTAAACTTCGGGTGAAGTCTAACTTCACCGATAATACTATATTGGGTTCATGTCACTCTGGCTCGATTTGACAGGCTAAAAATGGCTGAAATTGACATTCCATTCAGCTCCCTGACTGATCTCTGTGAGACAGCTAGTGCCTTGTCATGTCACATCACATCCTTGGCGCTTGTGCTTGCCACTCATTAACAACAAATATGATGACATAGCCAAAGATGGGCTTGAATATTTTATTTTGCTCAGCATCCTGGCTTCCCGCTGAAATACAGTATGTCGCGACATACCTGTTAGCATCCGATCACATTTCACACACGATGTGACAGTTAGGTATGTTAAAGTTGACACCACTCCCATGATGACTTTTAATTCACAGAGGATATGAAAAGATGGGGATGTGTTGCATGCTGTGTTGTTTTTCATCACCCATCCAAGCCCTTTGCTGTCTTCACAACAGCAACTTGTGGAAAACCCTGTCAGACATCTCTTAAAGTCTGCATAAGCTCTCCCATTATTATTGATTGGGCTCCTTTCGCGCCACAACACCCTGACAGCTGACAGTTGGAAATAGCTGATGAATAGGATTTTAATTACAAGGACATGAGGCAACTTGTAATGCAAACCCAATTCCATTGAAGTTGGGACGTTGTGTTAAACATCAATAAAAATAGAATACAATGATTTGCAAATCATGTTCACCCTATATTTTATTGAATAGACTACAAATACAAGATATTTAATGATCAGACTGATAACCTTTTTTTGTCTTTTTTTTTTTTTTTTTAGCAACTAATCATTGACTTATAATTTCATGGCTGCAACACGTTCCAAAAAAGCTGGGACGGGTGGCAAAAAAGACTGAAAAAGTTGAGGAATGCTCATCAAACACTTGTTTGGAACATCGCACAGGTGAACAGCCCGAGTCCATGGTTGGGTGTGCAGCTTCCCTGAATTGCTCAGTCATTCACAAGCAAACAAGACCCAGAAAACACTGCCGGCTTCTCTGGGCCAGAGATCATGTAAGATGGACTGATGAAACGTGGATAAGTCCACAGTTCAAATTATTTTTGGAAATTGTGGACGTCGTGTCCTCCGGGCAAAACGGGAAAAAGAACCATCTGGACTAGTATGGACGCAAAGTTCAAAAGCCAGCATCTGTGTTGATTTGAGGCTGTGTTAGTGCCAATGGCATGGGTAACTTACAGTACACATCTGTGAAGGCACCATTAATGGCGACAGGTTGTGGACAAACATATGCTGCCATCCAACCGTCTTTTTCACAGACACCCCTGCTTACATCAGCAAGACAATGCCAAACCCCATTCTGCACGTGCACAGACATGTGGCTTCGTACTAAAAGAGTGCAAGTACTAGAATGGCCCGCCTGCAGTCCAGACCTGTCTTCCATTAGAAATGTGTGGTGCATTATGAATTATGACATTATTATAAACTATTAAATTAGTAGTAGTATTAGAAAATACAACAACAGAGACCTTGGACTGTTGAACTGCTTGAAGCTGTACATTAAGCAAGAATGGGAAAGAATTCCGCCTACAAAGCTTTTGTTCAGTTCCCCACCATTTATTGACTGTTGTTAAAAGAAAAGGTCATGTAACACAGTGGTGAATATGACCCCGTCCCAGCAGTTTTTTTGTATTTTTTTTAAGTGTGTTGCAGCGATAAAATTCAAAGTTAATGATTATTTGCCGAAAAACAAGAATAATCCAACTTTATCAGTTTGAACATGAACTATTTTCTTTGCAGTGTATGCTCAGGCCTAAAGCAGCATTATATAAAAAAAAACAAAAAAAAAAAAAACTAAATTTAACAGATCATCACACAAATGTTTTGCCCGACTAATGTTGTTGTCACGTTGCGCCCAAGTTGAGTTCATATAAAGCAAAGGCAAACATGCATTTTGCGAGCCCCTCTGATGTGTTTCAGCAGCTGACACTTGTTCTGGCATGATGCCACTGCAGTTATTGGAGAGGTTACGCATACCATCATGTCAGTTTAACCACCTCCATATCTGTCACGCTGAGCCTCTCGCTTCACTGGACCCTTTGTTGTTCAACATCACATAAATGCTCTTTAGTGTGAGCCAAGCTCAATCATTTTATTTAATGATTAGCAACTCTTGTTTTCTGAACACATTTTTTTAATCACTCTTGCTACAAACTCAGATCAAACATTTGTCAGGGTAAGTCTATGAATACGTTTTCATGAGAATAATATTTTGCTCTTGTCCTAATTTTATTTTTGCTGTTTTTTTTTTTGTTTTTTTTCACTGTTGCACTTTCCAAGGAGTTTCCTGCATCGCACCTGCTGCTGAATGACATCGGCAGGGTATTTAGATGCGGGAGAGACTGAAGGAAGATGTGGGGTTATTGTTGTTTGCTGACTACCATCGCCACAGCGTTTGGCTGCCCTTGTGTTTGTTTAGCAGTCTTCTTGTCCTGCCAGTAAATACTTTTCATCAGAGTGTTAGCTTTGAAGTACTCCTATGAATTTCTATTTCGCATTCTGTGCCGCTTCTAAGTTTTTAGTTTTGAGTTTTAGTTTGTACTAGCTGTCATCCTTCCACGTCTCTCCGTTCACCTTTGTCTTGTTCCTGTATTGTTTAGCTAGCTCATTTCAGTTTGACCTTTTGCTATATCGCATTCCCTTATTTGCATTTCCCCTCACGCTTGCATGCAGCTTTTGTTCAAATACTGTAAATTCTGTTTGGGCTTGTTTGTTTGCTTTGGAATCCACCATCAGCATTTTTATGGATTTTTTTCTTTTTTTTTTCACTGCTCATGAAAAGACAACGTGGTCAAACTGCTTTCTGTTGATACACAGTTACAAAAATGACTGAGAAGGCTGTAAGATGCAGCAATACTTTGGAAAGGAACTACAAGTGACACCGTGTCCTTTTCGAAAAGTCTTTTGACGATTTTTTTTTTTAGAATTTGATGATTGGAATTAGTTCATCTGCAACGAACATGCTGTTCGCATGCTAAAAACATTCTCCGCTATATTTTGGGGATTGAAGACTTTGTTTGTGGGAATGGTTATGGCCTCCATTTGGCAGTATGGCGACGGCACTGAGCGTGACAGCCTGCAGTGTCGAGGAGGAGCTTCTTATCGCATGCCTCCAACACGCTTTTCAGGCTATGCTTGTCTGTGGGCTGGCAAAGGAGAACAGGCAAGCAGCGGGAGGTGGGTTGGACCTGCCAGCGCCGGCCTCTCTTGATGACCATTTAGGGAGAACAATGAGGGGGAGTAAACACTGGCGGTCAAAATGTCACTCACCATATGGGGAGGATGGAGCTGTCATTAAAAGAACAAACAAACCCCACTACTGTGCCTATACAACCAGTCTCCAAACATATGACACACACACACACACACACACACACACACACACGCACACACACACACACACACACACACACACACACACACAGCAGGGACATTTGTACCTGTGCAGATGAAGAACTTGGACTCTCCAACACTTAACTCCACCTTGTTCAAGGAAATAGAAACCTGTAGGATGGCTGGGATACACAGACAAAAGGGGGGGAAGACAAAAAAAAAAAACAGAGAAATAGTTAGTTCCAGCTGAACTGACTTTATGTTGTTTCCATGCATGTACTGGGGTACCGTTTTCCTGCTGTCTGTCAATTCCAATCCAATCCAACATGTTGTCCACACCAAGCATTTTTTTTTTGAAGCAACAGCATTGAACACAACGGATGTCTTTGTAAACTGCGTACGTTAAGAAAGATTGACTTGGTATCTGTGACAAGCTTGTCAGGCAGTTCTTCAGCGAATGACGTGCGTTGAAGAGGCCTGAAAGTATTGCAGCTTCCCACTATCACAGTAAGGCATCTCCAGAACGTGTTTACTTTCGGATGACAAGTACAGAAATTAGCAAATAGACCAATATTTTGACCAATTTGCTCTGGAGGAAAAAAAAAAAAAACCCAAAGTTGTGATGTGGACTCTATTACATTGGCAAGAACAAATAGGGAGCTTATCAATGTCAGAGCATAAAACGGTTGAGTGAACCTCCATTCAGCACAGACAGAAAGCTTGCAATTGGAGGAAGTGCTCCCGCATTTGAAAAATGGTGAAATGCAGAAGGGGGCGGAAGATGGTGAACATTGCCACAGCTAGCATGAGATCGGAGTGAGTCTTGATCATAGCGGTCAAAGGAGACAGAGTTTTTTTTTTTTCTTTTTTTAAGAAATAAATCTCTCACGGTGAATAACACTCAAATGGTGATCAATTCTCCTCTCGGTAGCCGAAAGCACACCTGTTCGAGGAGTTGCGGTGGCGCACAGCTGCCAACGGAGGACAGTAGGGGGTCACTGACACTATCCATTGGACGAGGAGGAGCGGTTTCAACGCAATCTTTAAAAGCACAAAGGGCACTCTATCAAGTGTTCATATGCGCATAGATGATAAGTCACTTTTTAGTTAAAAAAGAAGGCACCGATGCTATTACTTCTCAAAAGACTGTGATTAAACGACAACCTTGAGAGGCTTGAACCACAAATAAAGCTTTGCAAAGGGACGACTTTCAAATGACATCCTTTGTGGGATTGTGTAGCTTCTTTACTGATGCAATGCATTGCGGGCGATTGCCATTAACTGTGCTAATAGAGTAAAAAAAAAATTTAATGCTGAGCTCTGTTGTATCCAGTGGTTAACCGCATGTCAAAGACATTGACAAATGGCAAACAAAATGAAGGAGAAAAATCCAGTGTCAATGACTTTTTTCAGTTTCATGTTTTCATCTGTCCACAAAATGAGTGAAATAGGCTCGAACCCACGTAAAATGAAGGCGTGGTGAAACGCAGCTCTTGTCGAAATAAATTGCTGACCGAGATGCAAATATTCATAGGTCAATTAATTATGGGCGATAATTGTGTGAAGGCTAAGGCCTTCCAATTTTTGTCATTCCAAAATTCTTCAGACCACTTTCTTGTCCTACATGTCCTTCCACATTTTTCATCCGACTCACTTTATTCAAATTTCAAAATATTCAGACTATTCATGTCATATGGGGTACCATTTTTTTCATATTTCAAAATTTTCACCTCCAATCATCCACTTCATTCCCAATGAGACATTCATCAAAACAGAATTATTCAGCTCATTGAATTCACCTTGGGAACCAATTTCAAAAATAATACATGTCCAAAATGTCACATTTTTCACACAAATTTTCTTGGCATTACTGATCTATATTTCAACATTTATTCACTGATTCACATAATTCCCATTTCAACACACTCCAAGAATTCAGGCTTTTCAGAGCTACTAATTTTCTTGTTCCGAAAATTCAAATTTTTCATAAAATTCAAAACATTTCCACCCTAAATTCACTATCAATTTCCGATGGCACATTCCAATTTTTCCTATTTGAAACGTTAATCTTTCAGCACATTCAATTCACCTTAGGAACGGTTTTCAACATGCCAAAATGTCCTTTTTATCAAATATTCTAAATTTTCACCATTAAAATTCCCACAAAAATGATCAGTTTTGTTTTGTTTTTCCTCCTCGACTCCTTTTTTGGACCGAATCAAACTGTTCCAACTTTAAACTGTTCAGTCGACGTGTTTTCGGATATTTCATCTGTAGTAGTACGGAAATGACCGTTATTCTTTTCTTTGGATGTTTACTTTAACAGCGAGCTTCAACTGGGTGCGAGATAAAATACCTCAAAGCCTCTTTTTGGATGAATTTTTCACACTCTTTGAAATGAATTCGCTGCTACCGTACAGCACGCGCAGCTCAAGTTTGCGCTCGCAAGTCCAAGTAAAAAATGTGCTGTATGATGGCCCGTATCTCGAAAAACTCGGCACACTCATACCTCAAGGCACCATTGCCTATGATCATCCATCTATCCATTTGTCAATCGAGCCCATGGCATCGTCCTCCGTGCAGCATTCTCTCTCCCCAAGACTATTTTTTGAATACATTGCGCTGCATGAGTTGACCCGGTGACGGCAACAGCTTCTCGTGGAGCACATGAAAGCTGGACAACGCTCTGTTGCCCTTCACTGAGCCCAGCGTGCAGTCAGCGGTCTGGCGGAGAAGCGTCTGTGCCCTCCATTAAAGAGCTTCATCGCAGCCACGGGCGCAGGCGATGCACGCACAGAGAAGCGGAAAGCTACGCGACGTTTGTCTGCGTGAAATGCTTTTGCAAGATATTTTTTGAAACTTCTCTTGACATTGTTTCACCTGAGCAAAATGTACAAACTTATTGTCCGGTCTTGCAAGTAAAAAGTGAGGCTTATACTCAGCCATCCATATCCAATCACAACCGTATACAAGTGTGGTTTCAACACACCCAAAGACACACTGGCTTGCAAATACCGTACATGCATCAAGTCAAGCAAATGCAATCACACCTACACTATCTGGATTTTTGTGGACTGAAGGAAACTGCGGGCCAGTAGCAATGCTCCCTTCGAAGATTTCGCTGTTATCAAGCCTCTTTTTTTTTTTTTTTTTTTAATGTGGGAATTTGTGGCTCATCACAGTGGCTGAGTGTGCGATTCATGCAGTCGGTTAATTAATGAAATGAGCCTCGGGGTTTGAGTCTATGAAAGTTCATCATCCTCTGAGGCGTCTGGTGTGGAAATTAAACTTTTTTTGTGTTTAATTTGTTGAATTACTGAAATTAAAACCCTATGAACGTTATTAGTTACAAAAAACGCGCCAGTATTTTGAGTCACTGCCTCATTACGTTGGATTGTTTGGTTTCGCTGCGATGACAGATCGTTCTCATCACAAGTTTAGGTGGGCTTTTATCATCATTACCAAAGAAATTGTTTTCTTATTCGGAGCTTCGGCTGTCACTGATGCTCAGAAACAAAGACGAGGGAACTGATCCTTGCGGGAAGATAAAAAGGTGGCAGACAAGCGACGCACAAACATCCAGCATGAGATATGAACATAAATACAGAATTATTGAAATCAAAAAGCTAAGCAATGCAATGAAGATGATCACTTTTTATTGAGCAAACGTGACATTTCACAATGCTACAATTGTTCTTTCTATATTTCAAATGCCAGCTGCCACTTCTGGTTTTTGTCTGAATTTGATTAACCCCGCAACCATCAGCTTCTTTGTTCTATTTATTATGTTCATTTATTTTACAGAAATCAAAACAAGCATCATCGTGCACTATACCTGTCAAGTTATTTTCACGTCAGGTTCGGAAGCTGCAAGATAATGACAGTTACTTGACTAAAAGGCCATTCTATCACAGAATCAAACAATATCCCGTGGATGCACCAAATTACGGGCTCATCACGAGGGCCGTGCAATCAACTGCTGGAATAGAACAAATTCAGGTCTTGCTTGCAAACTCCACTTCTGGATGTGAAAGGAATTTGGAGCCACGTTTCACCCCATCAACACACACACACACACACACACACACACACACACACACACACACACACACACACACACACACACACACACTTCATTCTTCTTTATCCTCCGTCACAAAATTTCTCGGCCAGATTGAGTCGAAACTGGATCGCCATATCAGAAAAATCCTATTTGCTTGGATATTGTGTCCATATTTATGGAAACTTAAGAAGTGCGAGGCCTGCAGGTGCAAAATGCCTTGGTCCCAAATCTGCAAAATTGATCATCTTGAGCCATTTTTTTCTGCCTCGCCTTCACCTTGTTTTTCCCCCATGCTGGCAATCCTGCCGTACCTAATCCAATCGTTATTTTTCTAATCTCCGCTGCACGGCCATTTCACTTTCTCGCAGCTTTCCTTTCTCTCCCTGCGCGTGGTCATTAAGGCGTGGTTTGTCTCACATGTGCAAACATTATTTTACCATAAACTCCCGTACAGGACTGATATCTTTAGTTTGCCAGAGACAAATTAGCGGAAACAATAACAACAACAACAACAACAGCAACACCCACCTGCTCTGTGTGAATTCCCTTTGGCATTTGTCACCTTAAAGGTTGGAAGGGGAAAGGGGATGGAATGCTATTCAGTCTCTGCAACAAATGACAGATATAAAAAAAAAAAAAAACAAACAAACAAACAAAAACAAGGTTGGGGTAGACTTCCTGCCATTCAACCAAACGAGTCACAAATCGATTTTAACAGGGCGAATGAGTAGACCCACGCATGGCGGACTGGTGGGAGGAGTGAGGAGGAGGTGGCGTCAACTGACTGAGAAGATAGATTCAGTCATAAAAGCAAAAGGCCTTCAAGGCAAGATGAGCTCGTCCGACACATGCAACAATCCGTTATTCAAGACAAAGTTATTGAATCAAAGTGCAAACACTGCAGCGCACTAATGCAAATGCTTGCAGACCAATGGCACTTTTGAGGATGTCAACGTGTTCGCGAATCAACCTAAGAAGAGTGTATTTTCTTCCCCAGTCACAGCAGGCTCATCCACAAAGATGGCCTTCCGCTGAGTTTGCAATCCAAACATCAACGGAGATGGGAAGCAAGTTATGGTTTGCGATAGCCCAATATGTTTGCGACACAATGTATGATAGATAATTTTGCTGTATCTGTGCACAAAAGCCACAAAACGGTGTTGTTTTAGCAGCAGGCGATTCAGATCCACTTTGACAACTCCGCAATGACAACAGTCCCACAGTACACTTGAAAATGGTTTGAAGTCTTGTAAGCATGTCAGTGTAACACCGTGCTCCTGTTTCAAAGCAAATGCAAATTTGCACAGGGATGGGCAAGTTCAATTCTGGAGGTGGCCACAATTTTACATCGCTGCTATGGGGGGCAACATATAGGAATGTGCATTTCCCGAACAGACGTATGACAAAAATGCTCTTTTCAATACTGACCGCCAGGATCTCTCCACCCCGTTGACAAGTGGATTCCGATGGGTAGTAGTCCGTTTGTGTCAGGCGTTAACACACCTTGCCACTGACGGTGCACGTGATGTACGGTAATGATGACGAAACACAGGTGCAGACGGCATTTTTGCAGAAGGATCGTTTAAATTTGGCTTTCATTTCCTGAAACATTTCAAAGCACGCCTTCATCAAACGTCTTTTTTTTTTTTCTAGAGTTAGAATGCTTTTGTTAGAAACAGACATAAAAATGATAGCAGCTCTGTGATTTCACAAAGGAAACAACCTTTTTTTTTTTTTAAAAATACACACTCAGGTAACAAAAACGACAACGATATACTGTCTAGAGCAGGGGTGTCAAATTCCGGTCCTGGAGGGCCGCTGTCCTGCATGTTTTGCAAGTCTCCCTGTTGCAACACACCTGATTCAAATGATCAGATCATCAGCAAGCTCTGCAAGCCTGACATTGAACCTGTTCAACCCAATCAGGTGTGTTGCAACAGGGAGACTTGGAAAACATGCAGGACAGCGGCCCTCCAGGACCGGAGTTTGACACCCCTGGTCTAGAGTGTTCTCCTCACCTTTGATATCAAAAGGGTTTTGTGGCTCTCTGTGATTTTGTTTTTTTTTTCATTCATTTGATACAAATGTCTCTGAGTATTTCAGGTTTCCGAGCCCTGGTCTAGGATAACATCTCTATGTACAACAATGGTATCTGAAAGCCACTTTTTTGGATGCAGTACTAAACACTTTTAAGCCTGCTCTACATTGTGCATTTCTTGTCTCACATGAAAGATACACAATCAGCCATTATATCTCTCAAACGATGAAAGAGGTGGCTCATTGTGTGTCCAAAGAGAAACTTGGGATAGATATGGGGCAGTGTCGGACGATCGGTGAGACAAAATAAAATAACACTACTCTCACAGCGTCCACAAAATCTAGTCCCATCATCAGCGCCAAACAAAGGGGATGGAGGAGAACTGGAGGAATGCAGTTTCAACCTGGGGCTAAATTAGAGGTGCGGCATGATAATGCTAACGCAAATGCTGTATGTAAACTTGGATTGACAACATGATGTGTCTTGTGTTTCTTTATAACACTGGCATACCAACATGGCCTCTTTTCCCCAGCTATAAATGCGATCATTTCCCTAATCCTCCTTTTACTCATTTTATTTTCAATGGACCTAAATAGCACAATGACAAGCACTAAATTTTGGCTCACCATCGCCATGGAAACAAAATGAGAAGGATACAATAACGCTGTATTTAGAGTGTGAAATGTCATGTTCCACTGCACAATGGGAACATTCAGAAAATTAATGACTTGACCACAAGGCGTACAGAAACGTTTACAGTACATTCATATTATGGCGGAATTAATTAACTTCAAATCGCCATGGCAATGCAGAATAATGCAACTTTCTCATCACAAATGTAATTTAAAAAAAAGATTTATTTTGGCTAGAAGGCTTTATATTTTCTATGTGTAAATAGATATTTTATTTTAACAGTGTTTATTTAACTTCTGTACTTCAGAAGTGCAGTCTAAGTTTACATATCATAATTTCATGAAATGTGAAAAGATGAAATGATATAGACACACATTTTGTTTAGATGACTGATTTAATTCAGTGGTTCTTCACCTTATTAGAGGTACCGAACCCAACCGGTTCATATGCACATACATCGAACCCGTCATTACTGAAAAATAAAAATTCAATGAGTGTTTCCTTCAATTTTGCCGGTGCGAGACTACAGTTGCTCAACTTGGCATGACAAATCATGCAGATTGGATGCTGAGTCCCATCACGTTCCGTGATGCATGTGAATCCATGTGGTACATATTTGTCCGACCACTTTGTTTTTTTGCTCGACATAGCATGTGTTAAAACATTTAAAAATAATAATAATCACACGACATACTATCACGACAGTCACACGTTGATTACTGAGCGAACTAAATTTACCGCAGCACTGATTGGGCAAGCAATGTCATGTGATCATCTGCAGCCAGTGATGGCCAAGCAGGCGGGTCATAACTAATTGACACCTTGAGTTGGGTGTGTCTTAACCTCCAAGGCAAAAGGCTCCATCGAACCCCCGAGACGGTTTCACCGAACCCCTGGGGTTCGATCGAACCCAGGTTAAGAACCACTGATTTGATTTGATTCAAGATTTCCTGATTTATGTTTACGTCACTCTTGCTTGGTAGAATGTTGTTTTTGTTTTTTTGTTTTTTTTGTCTGGGTTCATTCAATATTGCAAACAGTTGCAAAGATGTTCACCAGACATTCCCAAACAGTTTTAATAGTCGCAGTTTTCCTGCATTTCTATGCAACAAGAAAAACTTAGGGACCATTACATTTGTTGGCAAATGTCTTTGCAACCGTTTGCGACCTTGAACCAACCCTGACGAAACTACGATATTTGCTCTGTGCGCACATACTTGCAAATCTCTGTCGCTCAAACGGTCTTTCAAAGACTGCAAGTCAAAGTCTGAAACTAACGAACAACTAGAATGGAAGGAGAAAACTAATCTGTATTAAAATATCCATTCGTTGCTCAGCGTTCTTTATTTTAGCATAAACCTAACCAGGAGACCCCAAAAAATTATGGATAATAAATCTGATATTGTTTGCTGTAACACACATTAATTTATTGCTAGGGTTTGTTAATAGATACATGGGAAGAGGGCCTCTGAAATCGCAAAAGATCCCCTATTAAATTGCAATTCCAATATTGAGAGGGGAAAAAAATTAAATCAGATTAGCTTTCAAAATCCTTCAGCCCTCCAGTGGTACCTTGACTTACGATTTTTGATATAGATTTGCATACCATGTATTTAGAGCCAACAGATAACTGTCTTCTATGAACGTCTGCTAGCTTAATGCTAACACACAATGCAAAAGATAGGCTAACCAAATAGCATCACTTTTCAAGCGTTGTAACCATTTAAGCAAGGCATATAGGAACAAAAATGGGCAGCAAAACATGTATATGCAGTTATCCAAAGGAATATATTCTTTATCCTCCACGAAAAACAATGAACACTAATGCATCTTATTGAAAAGTTGTTTCTGTCTTCCTCATTTATGTCCGTATGCAGGCATTTATATGATGTTACTCCACGGCAGCTAAGACATGCACATTAAGTGAGCCGCATAATGAATTTAGCATGTTGCACAGACTGATTCTCCACATTGTATTACTGCAAGTTTTCAAGATAGCAGCATGCTATTTTTCGGATTAAAATCATGTTACAACCTTATCGGGGGCATGGAAAAATGCACTTCCATTTATTTCAATGGGGAAATATGATAGGATGGCTTGAAGTCACAAGAGTGCTCAAAGAACAAATTAAAGTCGTCAGTTGAGGCACCACTATGAGAGACTGCAAACATTGCAAAGGTGTGGAAAAGGCTTTATGCCAGCATTAGCTCTGTTTCAGAAATGCTATCATGAGTCAAAATTCCAGAGTGAGATCTTGTCTTTTTGTTGGAAGACTATTTCCTGTTTCATGGAGGATAATGAACAGAGGGGTGACGCCATTACGATTCCAGATGGGCGTATGATCCCATTGATGCCAGAGATGAGAAAATAGGAAAATAAATTCCCGAAAGTGCATTCTTCAGCCACTGCAACTGAATCCATCATGATGATGGGTAAAATGTGTGATAGAATCGACTGGGTTCAGCACCCTCTCTCTTCTCTGATCTCCAAATTACATTCTCAGAATTTTGATTCACTTAGCAACTGCGCTGACTCTGCCCACTCGACCCCCCGTCGACCCAATCAAGCTTTTCATCCTCATCCTTGTTGTTGGCTCCATTGTGCAATGATTTTACACTTCTACCTCTTCGTTTTTTTTTTTTTCTAATGACATCATGTGTGCCGCGGTCTCTTGCTCGCGCTCCGGCAGAAGCCACCACCAACTGTCGATGCGACCCGGCCAAGCACGGCTGCACGATGCCAGCACCGGGTGGACTCGTGCCATATCACACCAGCAAAAATACCACTCAAAGAGCTCTTTCCTCTGACATCGCCAACACTGTGAAGCTCAAAGGATATAAATCAAACCCGACTTAAAAAAAAAAGTGCAGTTCATTTTGGTATTGTACCAACAATTTCATTCATTTTTGTGTCTGGTTGTCAAAAAAGTCTTCGTTTCTGGGGATTTATCAGAGCCCAATGAATGAATAATTTACAACCATTATAAAGACAAATGACTTCGGTCACTTTGAAAAATCAGAACAATACAAGCGATATTGGATATGAGAAAGTTCTTAGGCATTGCTATGCAATTTTAAAAAGTCCGTATTGATTGTTCTCTGTATATTTTTACGCATCACAACGTTGCACTTGAAGTTGTTTGCCAACCTGTGCTCATAAATCACGTTTGAAAACATGCACCTCAGTGGCTGACGGTTGCAATTAAGCGGCTGGGAGATGGTAGACCGTGAAGCTACGCTACATGCTTATTTATACAGCTGAGTGCAGCTGAATGTTGCAATCCGCATTTAGAGAAGCATCTGTCACTGTGCTCATATGCCTACCCTCATGCACATGCTGATGGATGACAGCAATGTGTGTGTATGTGCGCGTGTATGTGTGCTGCAACACATGCAATTTTCAGGTTCGAGTTGTCGAAGCGAAGCATTGTTTTTTTTCCCCAATCCTAGCATGTACAGCATACTGTCAGACACACCATTAGGTCAAGTTCCACAATGGCTCTTGTGGAAATTCTAGTAAAATAAATAAATAAATAAATCAATAAAAATAGAAACAGCTCCAGGTTAAGTAATATGCAGTGCAGTTCTACACCATCGCAAACTACCATGATAATGAACGTGAAAAAACAGACCCTCAGACAGTAAGCATTATTATCTTCATGAAGGGACCATTTTTGATATCGCTTGTGGTTTGGCGCTCATTAGACTGAGCCGGTGTGCCTAATGGAGTGACACTGCTGACAAAACAAGCACAAAAACAGCATACATGAGTGCTAATATCCCCGAGTTGTATAATTGTCACTGCTGCAACTCAAAAGACAACATATCCCCCAGTTTTACAATTAGCATATTCATTATTTAACTGGGGAGCAGTTGGCTAATTGGCAAATGAAGTGCTTTCAATAATGTTCACACAAGAAGCAGAATTTGATTAAGCTGAATCTAGGGAAATGTACCAGAAGTACTGATTGTACAGTAAATGCCTGGAAAATGAGAACTTTTAGACAAAAGTGTCAGCCTACTGCTGTTTATGTCATCCACGTCGCTAATTGGTGAGCATGCAAACGAAGTGACTCACAGTCGACACAACCGCCATACTTTACAGACCAGCTCTGCAAAGTCACCAAGAAGACAAAAAGGCTAGTAAAAACCAGCCCAGATCGTTGTAATAGAATGCTAAAGGCAAGTGAGTCATGTCTAAATTAGAAAGGAAGGGCAGACTGTAAAACGGTCCCACAATTTCCATCTCTGCTCGTATTTATTAATGACCCTCTCTCGGGCCATTTATTGGGGTTTGTCTGATCCTGTTCACGCATATTAAACTTTTGATATGTTTGTGGCTCTTCCCCACAGGAGGACAGCTTTCATTCCATTTGTGGCCCCATTGAGAGATGACTCATCCGTATGTGCCTTTGAATAGGCATTCGCTCCATCTCAAACTTCCATTTGTCCATATTTTTGGCAATGGTGACTTCACTTGTGATCTGTAACAAATGTTTGCAGGGTGGGTGGGAGCGGCGCCGGTAGAGTGCAGGATGTCACCACAAATCAAGTGGCAAGTAAGTGTTTCATACATGGATGTGCTGCAGCTCATGGGCCAAGTTTGCTGCTTGCTTGCCACCAGCCACTAACTCTACATGTATTAATTGGTCCCGTGAAAAACAATGAAACCCGGACATTTTTATGAATTTACAACCCTGCCACCGGGGTGCCCAGACAGCGTATAAAACAGTGGACGTTTGGTCACCCTATTTAACATGCATAGTGGAACCTGTTGAGGAGGGGAGCTGTCCATTTCCTTACGGCCCTCCTTGGACACAGGTTCTTTTATTTCTTTCTAAGGTGGAATAAAGACCCAACACCACGTCGTCTTTTCTGCAGTTTATCACATCAGAATACAAATTGATTCGGGCTTCTGAGAGTTTCAGATTTCGTCAGGAAGCGTAGAAAAAAATACAGTCACGAGTATGTGTAGAGACAATATGGTAATGAGAGGCAGGCAGTTATGCCTCCACGCAAATCCCGGAAACAAAGAAATCAACATGTCATCTGATCCGGTGTGACTGGCCAAAAGTTGGGAGTGGTGAGGTGAGACCAGACCACCACTACCCCCCCGTTGTCTTCGGTCTGAGCTTTGATGTGATGGCAGCAACACACTTACTTGAGATAACAGTTCCTCTTTTGATGTTAAACATGTCCTCTGGAGGGGTCCTAAAAGTGGTGTAGGTCAAGGGGCAGTAAAGGTGATTGTAATCACAGTAAGCAGGAAATACCTTCAACATCATACTACATTATTCCTGTCAAGTGTTTGAACAGATCCAACAACAGAGAGGGGCTAGAAAATCACATTGAGGAATGAATTCCTTCACAAACCTCAATCTAACGGATTAATTGGAGGATGGCGTCGATTGTGCCAATGATTGTCTTCCATAGCTGAGGGCTTGACAAAAAATAAAATAACAACTGTATATTGTACCAGAAACAGTGTGTTTGAGAGACGTCTACGCTACGATATGACAGAACTTGGGAATTTCTCTATTGTGAGACAAATAAAGGTTTTCTTATTTCTTACTCCAGTAAGCAACAGCTATGAATACATATGAATCGGTAGCTACAATATGGAAATGCTAAGCTACTCTCCATACTTTTTTACCTCACATTAACCTTGACGCAACATTAGCCCCTGCTAACATGGTCATCCCATACTGTATTTCCACGCATTGCTTCAAATGGGAAAGTTGCGCCTGCCAACATGGCAGCGATAGCCTGCTTTCGTATGCTCTGTAGAGCTATGCTAACAGCAGCACAACCCATCAGCTGTAGTATTTGCCTGTTTATTGCGCAACAGCACTGTTTACTGGCGCTGTGGCCATCAAATCCGGGGTCCATCGAGGTTCGACTGTACATGGACAAGTACAGACATCCCCGCCATCCATTTTGTAGACTACTTATAGAAAAGCTGGAGTGTATCACAGCTGACGCAGGCTAAGAGGCAGAGTACATGCTGTATTAATTATCTGACAATCATATTCATGCTTATGTCAAATAAGATGCATTTACACCATGCGTCCAAATCTGCTGTATCCATTTATTTGTACATGACACTTATGTGGTTTCATTGTATTCAAATGAACGTCGTGTATGTCGAAAATGCACATTAACAACTACATGAGTTTCAAATGAACTGCGTGCAGCAATGAGACAGAAGTAAACAATAATTGCTCCATACTTAATTAGCCTGGACATACAGTACTGACATATTTTCCTTGTACTTTCAATTGACTTCAGTGTCTGTATTTGTGTTGCCTGGGCAGAGGCAGGTCTGCATAAGTCACCAATCTCTCTATTTTGACAACACGAGACTTGCATGTACAGTGAAACTCCTCTACAACGAAATCGTGTTTGCGGCAAGAAATTTTTCACAACAGGGGGTTTTTCACTGTAGCAAATTTGGTCTCAGATGTAAGCACACACACACCCACCCACACAAACATATGTGTACACGCACACAAACGTATGTGTACTCTATTTTTATTCCAATAGTGCATAAGTATGAGCATACACTTATTTGACACTTCATATTGTCAGTGTAGAAAGAAAAAAAGGTAAAGAAATTGCGAAATTTACAATCAGCATTCACTTTCACTTACATCAATTTCTTGGATCATGTCATTTATTTTGCTTGCTCCGTCTTTCATTTTGATCACTTTTAACCTCTCTTCCAGCATCAGAGCTCTTCTTGTCTTAGCTGCTTGACATCCAAAGGTCCTTTTGTAGCCATTTTAGCATTATAACGTCCACGCTCGTCTGAATCTAACAATAACAAATACTTCTGGACCCGGTGGCTTTTCTTTCCACCATCTCACTGTCTCTACCTAACCCTAACCCAAGACAGCGTTGCTCAGCTGATGTTCATGCAATGAACTTTTAAACCAACCACACCTCGTAGTTCTAAATGGCCACAGTTAGCTTTCGAAGGCTAAAAACGTTACGCTAACTGGAGCGCTAATTAGCGTAATGTTTTTAGCCTTCGAGAGCTAACTAGGCCGTCTAGGACTACGAAGCGTCCCGTGGCTGTTTTTAGCATGATAACAAGTAAAGCATTCGAGGAAACGATCGTTTATTTGAATGTCCGTCGAGCCGCGGGACGCTTCATAGTCTTCGACGGCCTAGTTAGCTCTCGAAGGCTAAAAACATTACGCTAACTGGAGCGTTAATGAGAGAGAAGCGCTCCAGTTAGGTCCCTCTTGGCAATGGCAGAGCAGCTATGAGTTTGTTGAGTCCAGGAAACTCGCAGCTGTGACCGAAATAAACATTGTTCACTATGTAAACCAGTGTGGTGTTTGCTGTTGCCGTTTCCGAACGAACCGGTAGAGGTCGCTGTTGGATAAAACTTCGTTGTAGTGAATGTCTTTGCGAGGCTGGAGCAGAGAAAATGATTTCGTATAACGCAACAGGGGGTTTTTCGTCGTATGGGGGGCAGGAGAATGGGAATTGTGTTAATGCATGAAGATTTTTTCACATAAGGGGGTATTTTCGCCCATGTAGGTTTCGTTCTAGAGGAGTTTCACTGTACTGTATAAACGGCCCGTTTATACTTGAGTCCAATTGGTCGATGGGTAGATCTAATATGTCAGTTTATGCTTTAATAGAATGCGTAGATATCTGTTTTTTTCCACATTTGTAAGTTCTTCAATGAAGCAAAAATAGTTCAAGAAAGCAGAGTACCCAGAGGGATTCCACAGGTCAATGCAATCAATTACATGCTTCCAATTTTTTTCCCAGTGGCCAGAACAAAGTCCATAAAACATACTTAGATGAGGTGGTCAGAGAAGAACTTTAAGAGCCATGAAACCCCATCAACACATTCAGGATGAGCTACACAAAGAATGCAAGCCAGGCCCTAACGTCCAACATCACCGCTGTCCTTCCAAATCATCTATAAAATGTACCAGCCTCTTTAACAGTTGCGGCAGTTGCTTGACAGCAAAACAACTGTTATAAACTGCTGCAACATAACTATAGCTTCCCTGGTAAATGACACAGAGAGTCGAACTTTAGCTTACCATTTAGTTCTGGCTCTGTGTTAATGAGCTGCAGTTTCACCATCACTATCAACGCAGACTGATTAATTATTCATACTAAGTGTGTTATTCTGCCATGGTTGCCTGCGGCTCTTCTTCCCTCACTTTTTTTCCCCCTCTTTTTTTTTTTTCGTTTTACGTTTCTGTAAACATACATCCAGCAAGTGCATTATCTTGGCTGAAGCTCTTTCCACATTGTTGCACATGAGCTCCTCTGTGGTGGGAGAGGAGCAATTCCCGCTGCTGTCCCAGACCAAAATCTCACTTCTGGAGAGCACAAACACAACTTTAA
Organism: Hippocampus comes; assembly: GCF_001891065.2. NCBI lineage: Eukaryota > Metazoa > Chordata > Actinopteri > Syngnathiformes > Syngnathidae > Hippocampus > Hippocampus comes. Next base: position 2,498,745 of record NW_017805983.1, read on the forward strand.
AACATGGAAAAGGACCGACTGAGCTACACACTATCACTGCAAATACCTTGAAATGCTTTCTGAATGAATTCCAATTTCCTGCAGCCACCCATGCGTTCCACTCAGTGGCCACAGAATCTGATGGGATGCAATACTGTACTAGAACTCAAGGAATCAAAGTTTTTGGCTTTGAGAGGATAAAACAGTCACACGATTTAACTATAGCTATTTCTCATCACTAGATCTCATCATTTACTTTCATGTAATTAATTATACAGTACATAATTTCATGTTCAGAAACACTTCAGCAGGTGTTTGTTCAATTAATACATTGTTGAAAGTGTCTATTACAACTCAGCATTGCTATCTCAGGAGGTTGCATTGTAATGTGGCTAGTACAGTCGCAGGCTTCTTGCTTTTCTGATTTCCTCTGGATTCCAAAACATTCCTCTCTTCCTCTTTGCACCACCCATGTCTCTTTAAGATGACTTTTGTTACCATAGAAACTGGGTTGAGTCCCACGTATTCCGGTCTCACAGCAGCCTAGTTGAGAGTGTTCGCAAAAGACAATCCCTCTTCTAACATACGGACTTGAGAGTTCTCTCAACGCGGAGAAGCATCCATCATATGCTGGCAGCTTCAGATGAACTACAGGCTCGACAACATGTACTATGTTGTGAATCAATAGCTTGCTTTTGAGTGGAAATTGCCATCCAGTGGTGGTATCAACACTGGTTCCAGTGTCACAAATCGACGGAGGTAAGCATATACTTTCAGTCTGGTGAATGTGGAGGCTGCAAATGAAAATCACTGCTCAACGCGGAGCAGCAGGGAAATGAATACTCTTATATTAATCAAGCTCAAGCTGAAAATCAATAGCATTAGACGCAGGGTTCCTCATGAAAATGGGTCTTTATGCTAATGTGCACACTATAGGCTGGCATGTTGATTCAGTTATTATGTTTATTAGTTATTCCAAGAATGTGGATGAGGGAGCTCACTTAATTAGCATTCTTATTTACAATCCGGGATCCATGGCCTGCATCCTAGTGGTACAGGTTTGCCAAGGAAAGTCAGCAGACATGAAGGAGGAAGTCCGGTGAATTCAGTTCTCAAAAGCAGACAAAATGCAGACTGATGTGTTCAGTCATCATTTGGTGATGGCACAAACACTGAAGCAGACAAGCGAGTTGACTTTTTCTTTTAACTTTCACTCAATTTCATCCTCGTCTTTAACTCAATCCGTTTTCAAAGAAGTTACCCATATTACCAGAGAATTTTGATGGATCTTTCAAGACACACAGAACAGTGTGTCTCCTGTGACAGTACACGCACTGAACCTACCTTATCATCAATGAGTATACTTTCATCTTTTCATCAAAAAGTTTCCTTCGTAGGAAGCAGTAGAACATGGCTGGTTTAAAAAAAAAAAGTTGTTGACCAAAGATCAGTAAAAATGAGCTCTTTGTGAAAAGAAATATGTTTAGCAGAACAATGTCTGACGCAAATATGTCGTGCTTTTTGTGACAGCTCAAATTATAAAAAAAAACAAAAAACAATGCTGAGAAAGACCTTTTGATGGCAAAATAACATTAACAGCTATATAAATGTGAAAAGTGCCATGAGTGATGCAGATTCACCGTATGGTGAACATCAGGGACTTTTTCTTTTAAACATGCTGCAACACATCCTGTGTTTCTACAATATACTCTGAGTGTGATGAGCATATACTTGTCCGACTTTGAATGTGATGGCATTCCTCTCCCTCTCTAGTAAATCAACGTGACAAACCGAGATTCAACGCCTAATCTCTGTCTTTATCTTCAACTCAAAAACTGTGCTAATCTCAAATCTTAAACGATGCAAAGCTGCCATCTACAGGGACTTGTTTGCAATTACATTGGTTTAAAAACACGAATTTCACAGAACAGATGGACGAGACTCTCTTTCACTCTGACTTGCTTAAAAACATACTTAACGGATAGATATTTTTCTGTCAGTAAACTGCTGGATTCCAGTTGATAAATGGACTCCAGTTGACAAATATAAAAGGTCTGTAACAAAGAACGAGTTAAGAACAAGGCACCATTATGAAAAAAAACAAACAAAACGACAACATAAATGTATGCAAAAAAGGTAGAGAGGTCTGCGCAGTGAGGGTTCTGTTGTCTTACTTATGGTCTCAAAAGCAAATAGGAATTTAGTCTGCAGTGGTTGTATTATTATTATTATTATTATTTTTTGAAAACCTGAAACATTGTGAACCTCAAGCCAAGTCATTTGCAAATGTTTCACTTTCATCCACTATATAATTGTCTAGAGGTGACTGCCTCACAGCTACAATGCTGTATTTAGATTCCATATAAATTATATTTGCACTTGCGGTGCAAATGCTGATGATTTATACTTTTTCACCACATTTGAAAATGAGCTTCTGGCACCTTTAACAGCAAAACAAATCAATTTCAGTCTGGTCAAGCTTGCACAAGCTTTGACACATTTAATATGAGACGCTGGTCCAAAGTAGTCCACGGGCGTTTTGCTCAAACACTTGGTTACCCAGGTTATTAAACCATTAACTCATTTCAGTTTTGCAGGTATTATCCTGAAGAGGGTCGCGGGGAGTTGCTGGAGCCTATAGCACCTGACTTCAAGCGGAAGGCAGACTACCCTCTGAACTGGACGGCAGCCCAGAACAAGAAGGTATCAATAAATCTAGGTTAGACTTTAAAAAAAAACAACAAAAAAAACACCTTTTCTATTTCCGTGATATGGTAAAATTCAACTGACACCTCCTAATGATCTTTATTCAAATAATTCAGTAATATTCAAACAATTTAGACACACCATCAATCTGATTATTTTGACCAACACACACTGCACATATGAAGGTCTGACTGTGAAGGTTTCACAAACCCGTCTGCGATCTACAAATGTTTGCTTGCATCAGGAATATTTGCACAGATGGAGTCGGAACACGCCTGCCAATTTACAATGTAGGAGGTGGACAGAGGGCGGGGCCACTCGGGTGCAGCAGTGATGGATCATGCGGGACGAAATGAGCACACATTTCCAAAATTATGCTCTTTTTTTTAGCAAGCTCCAGAGCTGACCCTGGTCCAGTCGGCAACCTGCACCTCTAACACAGCCTCCTCATTACGGCGCCAGAACCTTGGACAGGTCCCCCATGCACACACCAACCTGCCCCACAAGGCTCATTATCAACAGCACTGCACTGATAACACTGGCCGGTTGGATAGTCTTGATGCCCAGGCTCAATAGATGTGCGGTGGGAGAGAATTCATTAGAGCCTTGTGGTATCACTAAATCTGCTGAAGCAAACTACGACTCATGCCTGGTGTGATAGCAAGAATTTATTATAGTGGAGTAGTTTTATGCCCTGTGTGATATGGGCATGAGAGCAGTTGTAAACACTGGGCTCCCCTAGCTCGAAGCACGTCCAGATAACAGAGCCGTTGGTTGGCAGGTTATCTAGGCTGAAGCTGGGGTGATGTACTGCATGTACGGCAAACACAGCAGACTGTCCCACAGGACCCCCCCCCCCCCCCCCCCCCCCCCCCCCCACAAGCCACGCATCCTACCCTCACTTACAGTTTCCCAAGAGTGCTTCTGTCGTTGCTGATCTGATCTGCTGTTGAAATAAAAGATGATGTGCAGTCAACACTGAAAAGTGTGCAGATGTCTCGGATGGATTCAGCGCACCGCAATGTCTAGCCTCTGAGCACCTCATCGTAAACACCGATAGTGGAATTAAGATAAATCACGCTGACCTTCAAAACTCCTAAAACACACAGGCTTGTTTGTCATATAAAGCAAAGGGTTGGCTCCAAGTGCCGCTGAACAACACCCTGCTGAATACTTGGACACAGTGCCACTGGCTTGCATATGAAGCCACTTTCTTCCTTTTAATCTTCCTTTTTAGAATGCTCCACGCCTCTCCATTGGGTTGCAGTCAGGGGATGATGGTGGCCACGCTGAGTTTTCTCCCTTTATACCAATAGCAGCCAAAGCTTCCATGGTATTTTCTGCAGTGTGTGGTCGCACGGTGTTTCGCATGAGTGTGCAAACATGCACAATAAAGAAATGAAGTTTACTATATTTAAGTATGTTGAACACATGACATTTGACCTTGAAAACAACTGCAATATTTCTATAAACTTATTTAAAGTAAAACAATCCATCCATTATCTGAACTACTGATCCTCACGAGGGTCGCGGGGGCGTGATGGAGCCTATCCCAGCTGTCAGTAGGCGGGGTACACCCTGAACTGCTTGCCAGTACATCGCAGGGCACACACAGAGGACCAACCATTCGCACTCACAATCATACCTGTGAGGTGGCCGTGCTGACCAGTCGACCAACCATGCTGCCTCTGTAAACAATCCAATTTCCTTTAACTATGCTCAAAACCTCGTCTGAGATTTACACCATATATAAACTACATCATTTGGAAGAGTGTATCTGAAGGCACCGTGTACATTCTCTCACATTAGCCGCAGCCTTGGCCTGAAAAGATGTAAACTTTACTCACTGTGTTGCTGCTTGGTAAATTTATGTTGCTTATCAGCTCAAACAAAGCTTTTGGAAGCATTCCACTTCAGCCCCTCCGTAGCGCTTTCTGCTGTCGGTGCCACCTTCATCGATTTGTAAATGTACGTTTCACAAATCGTCCCCCTTCTTTTCATTTCCATTTGAGCAATTGGCTCCAAGGGCTGGAGCATCGCCCGGAGGCTGAACTCCGTAGATAGACTCCAATTTTTCGTGCTTAATTTATCCCTCACCGGGCAGGGGAGGGATCTTTCCAAACCTACTCATCCAGCTGGGCAAAAGAAAAAGAATGGAGTCTGCCGAGGATCTGTTGTGGCTGCTTTACTTGAATCCACCTCATCGTGCATGGCGCAAAGTAGTTGAAAGAAAAAAAAAAAAAGAAGACGTGTTTAGAAACCAAAGTTATGCAAGACCTTTCAAAAAGAGCTGTAATTCAACTGATGCTGGCTTTTTTCAGTTGTTTTGAGCATGCAAAAATGCACACATTTGCACAAGGTGAGCAGATTGGCCAGCAACTGGGTGACCATCCCAGTCCACAAACACAGGATTGTGATTCATTCTACAATTGTAAGATTCACGAGCATGGCATTTCAGGATTCATTTGCCTCTTCCATTTGTTAGTGGATTTAGAGAGAGGTCCAGAACCCCAAACACACACACACACACACACACACACACACACACGCACACACACACACACACACACACACACACACATTTTTTTTTTTATATTACTAAATCATTCGCCTCTTATCCAAGCTATCAGTTCATCCAGCATTATCAGTTCATGCAACAGGCTAATTCGGACAGCACTACTTCTTCCTTGACGGATCAATAGTTGAATTTCCCACAGGCTAGTGCTATCCAAACTAGCCTCTTGCAAGAACTGATGAAGCCGGCTAGGATGAGAGGTGAAACATATTCGAAGACAACCAGAACAGTCCTGTTGGGATGATTCCAGGCCCTGAGAATAAAATAACCTGGATGAATGAGAATATTCACAGGCATTACTGGTACTTTTTACATATTTGACAATTTGCTAGGGAACAAAGGATATGCAGCAGGTAGGTAGGTATCCTTGTTTGGCCTTGGCAATGTTATGCACAGTGCCACACAACCTTATGGTGGCACTTTTGAGCCTTTCGAAACACTGTCTGGGTGGACAGCAGCTGCCATGCACATGTTTACACTGTCCCAGCAAACAGCACATTGCAGAGTAAATTATTCATCCCTTGACATGTTGTTCTGCTTTCAATGCAGACAATTATGTGAGTTTATCCCAGATGAAAAGTAATACAGACATGAAGTCATCTTTGAGAAGCAGCAGAGCCGAGACTTGCATTGAAGTCATAGCATGAAAGTCAGCAATGAACATCAATGGCTTGCTGGGAAATTGGCAGGACAAGTCAGAACTCTCTACTATCAGGTTAACTTTGAACAGGCGACAGAATGAAATCACATGTGGCATAGCAGAGGGTATGAAACAGCAAGTATAGGAGAGAAATGAGGTATGTGCACGGAGTACAGAGAAAATCGGGAGAAAGACAAAGAAAAATAGGATTACACACAACGTGGAGAAGGGATTAAGTCCCATGCACATGTATAAGTAGCCCCATGCAGGAAACAAGTGGCAGGATGCCGACGTCACTGCTTCAACCAGGATAAATCTACCTGCAGTGAGCAACCAGAGCGGCCATCTGCCTCCAACCGTAACGAGACCAAGGCACGTAATTGAACTAGCCTAGGGTGAATGCATCTTTTGTTTCTCTTGGTATGCATGCATATTAGCGCATGTATTAAATACACAGTAAAAGTACAGTGGTGCCTTGAGATAAGAGTGTCCCAATTTCGTCAATCTGCTGATTTTTTTGCTTTGACTTGTGAGCACAAACTTGAGATACAAGTGCTGAATGGTGGCAGTGAACTCAAGTTACAATTCTTTAAAAAAGGGGGGGCTTGAAAACTCGCAATTAAAGTTTACTGTCAAGCTAAAACTAGGAGAATTACATTTGTATTTATTTGACACAAAGTACATAACATACCGTAACCTGTGGTCTGCTCGCCTAATGTTAATGCTAACAGATAATGGAAAACGCATACTGTATATGGGTAATTCCATGCTAAATCCCCTCCAAAATCTGCAACCCAGTGCATTTTGTTTTGAATGAAACTTGCTGTTCTTGTTGACAGTAAGGACACAAATCTAAATATCCAATTTTAGATTAATCGGAGCAGGGGTTTGGGAGCGATGACCAACCGAATTTTAATATGTTCCTCAAAAAGGGGGCATGGTCACCTTTGTTTGAAGCCTTACATTTTGGAACTACCGGGTCAATTCCTTTAAGAACAGAGACCGTTCAAGCAAACTTCCGATATTTACAGATAACATGGCACACAAAATTTGCATGTGATCCAACTAAAAATTGTCACCACCGTGGACAAAAGAAAAACTTTTTTTTTTTATCAATGAAAATGCACCAAATTCCACTTTGAATACATTGCCCAATTTAAGTGGGAGATTTTGGGGAGTCAGCACAAGCAGAGCTTATGGAAAATTAATTCATTACTGCGCAGGCAGAAGTTAAAATAAAAAACTAATATATAAATAAAGACTCACTCCGTTTTAGAAGCAGTGCTAACTCATAAATCACACGCTCCTGATGGCATTTGGGACTGTGACCTTGAGTAGAGACGCTAACCCTTCCAGCCGTGCCTTCTGCTTCAGCAAGCCATTAAGTGAAAGATCCAGAAGCTGCAAGATTGTGTGAAATGGATAGGAGCAGATGGAAAGTGACTGAAAGTCCTTGAAAAGGAGCGCGGTGCCTTAAAGAGTCACAGTTAAAGACTATCAAATGAATATGAACAAATGATCCACAATTATTCTGTGGGCCGCATTTCAGCCAAGCACTGATCAAGCTTGGAGTGGAGATAAAGAGAAAGTGCCTATTCTTGAGAGAGAGAGAGAGAGAGAGAGCTGTAATGAGAGTGAGGTGATCACGTTCACACCCTTTAATGCACATTTGGGTGCACAAAGAAACTCAAATAAATGTTGAAGAGTTTAACGCATGCGAACTTGAACTGAGCCCAGGATGACAGGAAGCGGGCCGCGTGACCATCAGCTGATTGCCGAGGTCACAACTACTCTTGCTGCCATTGCCATGTTGTAAGGAGACACTCTGATTTAGAGCAGGGGCACTTAACTTTTTGTGTATTGGGGGCCACACTTTTCCTTCATAAAGTTGCATGGAAAACAATTTTGCATTATTGAACAAAAATACCACCATAAAATACAATGACAAATGTGTATCTGAGGTGCATGTATTAGTTGCGTGTATCTGGAGGACCTCACGTTATCCATTGTAGTAATAATAAATTAATGTCCGCTGTTAGGTTTATGCTGGTAATCTGACGCTAGGAATACATTAGGAACAGGAAGACTCAGGAGGCAGGCATGGTTGTGTTTCTTGCAAGAGAGTGCGCTAAAACATGTCTGAGTTCACAATCTCGGAGCAGCTCTCCAGCTGGCTCTGCCATGTAAACCGTTACAGGTTCCGGGGCAACTCTGAAGAGACCACGTTTGTCTTCTTGCATTTATTGAAAGGATGTCCCTGATAAACGAGCTTCGAATGGGTGTGGGGAGTATTTGCACATTTCACAACAGTTTCAGTCAAGGAGATTTTCAATGAGAACACACAGTTCATTCCTGAGGTGTCAGACGGCTCCTGCTGGATGTCGGTGGTCCGCGAACACAGCTGTGGATGTCCCTCACATTGTGTCCTGGGGTTGATGTTATCTTCTCACAAGCAATAGTTAATTTGATCAGAAGCCGTTAACTTAACAAAAGGATTTTAACTTAAGAGCCAGAACAGGAGCCGGCTGGGCTCTCCCACGCCGACAAGTCTCCCATAATAAACCTACCCCATTGTAAATGAGGTACAGTATTTGCGAAATCGCACTCTGGAGCAAAGGTTTCGTCGTTACACTGAGAGTAAATATGGGATCACAGAATTACATTGATCCCAACATCCGCACCTGTTGATTGACATGGGAGTAAGCGAGTAAGAGTGCAGTGGGCTGCTGTTAGCACAGGTTATCAGTTGGCTGTCAAGCGGCTAACCGCGAGCGAGTTTGCAAGTTGAGTGACTCTTTTTCAGTTGTGGGCACTGAAGCTTGTGTATGAATGTCCTTGTTTTGCATTTCTTTTGTTATCTTCTGTTGAATAAACTGTTAAAAGTGTACCAGTGGTTATGTGTACACTTATATAGCATTACAATACGCTCTAACAAGCGGTGCAAGGCAAGTTACCTAACATCAAATGGATAACCTGATGTGGGGGATCGTAGATGTGATGTTTTAGTACGCAGTTCTGTTTTGCGGTGGACATATTGCACTTCATCTTCTTTTTTTAAAGTGTGAAATAACTCCCAAGTTATGAAATTCCCACAGGATTGATGTAACTAATTTTGAAAGAATGGATCATTTGGATCGCATACAACCTTGTCCGTGTTTTGTCCTTTGAGAGCAACTCTACTTCGTCGCATTCATATTTTCAAGAGCACTTCGAAATAGCATATGCAAGTGTAATCGAAGTATCTGGGCAGCTTGGGGATGAATGGATCCTCCTCGAAAGAAAAAGATGGTCTGCCACAGCCTTTGTCGTCGGCAGAGAGCCAGCGTTAAAGACACCCTGTCATGGCTCGTTGGGCTGCCACAAGATGGCCATTATCGGCAGAGTACTATGGCCGCCTGCGTCACTATCGCCAGTCTGCAAGGTCCCTATTTTTGTGCTGTGGGACACTTCTGAGATGGAAGTGCATGTGCAGGCATGTGTGCATATAGACGCAGACAGCAAAGAAGATGTGGTGGTGTTTCCAATTTGTACCTCATTGAGAGGTCCTCAATGTCAACATAAATGCAAGAAAGAAGGGTGCACTGAAAGCCTACAACTGCTGCATAACATATACTGTTATGCTCATAGCAAATCAGAGCTTTCTTTGGCAAGCGAACATAGTCAGATTTGTCCTTGCATTTGAAAACGTTGGGGTATTTAACATCCAACCATCGGCATGTTGCTTTCAAGAAAATTACAATTCATTTTGGCTGTGGGCATTTGTGTAAAAACACGACAAAGTTTTTTTTAATTACAAAAAAAAAAACAACACCGGTATGGTGTCCACATACACATATGCAGCCAATAACATTGACATTTCACCTTGAACACGATCGACTGAACAACATCTGGTGCCCTTGTGAAAACCCAGAGTGAAATTATGTGCACCCTTCTTTTCTTACAAGAGAAAATCGACATATAAATGTGCTCGAGTGTGTATGTATGTAGTTCCTATACATACCAAAAGTTGTAAAACAAGATAAGTATATAGCACACATAAGGGTAAAAGCATTTGTTTTTGGGCAAACTTTTCCTTTTCTTTTCTGATTGATATAAAAAATGATCAATTTATATACTATTACATAACAAGGGGTACGACTAGATACATTTTTTTTACTTCTTCCTACTCTTTTGAACATATAATTGTGCGGTATGAAGACTGTTTTCTTTTACTTTCTTGCAATTTTACTTACCTTCACTTTCTGTCAATTTATTACTGTATATTTTTAGATGTTAAATAAACAAATATTAATTTGCTCTTTGTTGTAAACGTGCAAGTACTAAGACCCTCCTGGAAAAATAAGTGGGAAGGAAAGAGAACTGCAGTGATGGAAGAAGACCATTTTTGTCGTCGCCACCTGCCGACAACTGTGGGATGAGCTCTCGTCTCAGCGGAGGGAGCGGGAAACCGGCAATGTCACTGAGTAAAAGTGAGCAACAACCATGAGTGAAGCTGACGCTTTACATGTTGAAATTCACCTGGTTAAGTGAAAACAAACTCAAGATGATTTGCCCTACATTGGCGCACCATTGAGGATGTTTGGGTTGTAATTAATTTTACAGAAAATATAGATTTGATCATTCCAAGGGAGTGTGAATGAACACAAAGCCATAATTAGAGCCAAAGTCTCCAGGCAGGTGCTAGTGGAGACGGCGCAGACAAGAATTCTACTGGGCTCGGAAAATGTCTGTTTCCATCTCACTTGCCTGAGTGCAACTTCCCTTTTCTTTGGAAAGTCTTTGACTTGTCTCTGCTCATTGGATTTGACAACTTCACAGCCAGATGTGTGAGACGGGATCATCTTTTAATTAACCTGGGAAACACTTGAGCTCCACTTGCCGCATTCTGCCAAGTGTGCACGCAGCACTGTCAAAACTGTCTCTGCTGACAAAACACACACAACTGGCTTCATTCTTGCATGCTGAGAGCAGACGCGTGCAGTTGGATATTTTGCAACCTGCCCTCAGCCAAGTGGTTTTCTATTTAAAGGATGCGTCCAATAGATTTTTGCTGAAGACTACCCAAATAATAAATAAATAGATAAAAGGGATCATCATTACAGGTTTTATCTCCTGCTGTTTACATCTTAGAAGAGAGCAGATTTTAATTGAAGGCATTGCCACTTTGTTAATCAAGCTACAGCTGCAATAATGTAGCCGGACTCAGGGCTGCCACAAACGATGATTTTGATCGTCGACGTCGTCGTGACTAGTTGACATATATCTTGGCAGCCCTAATTGGACTCTGAGGTATTGAAAAAATCTGTTGCTTTTCCTTGAATAAAAAAAAAAAAAATGCACAAAAGCTTGGAGGGTTGCGGTAGATAACCTTCCTCGCCAATGAACCATTTCCGTTCACTTTTTTATAGATTAAAAATAAAAACAGGCCAAAAGTGCCAAGAATGTACAAACATTCCAAAGTGCTTGGGGCTCGTGTTTCAAGAGTTGATCCACAGCCTTCCATGGGAGTCCAAGCCACCATTGTTAATCATTTCGTGACTGAAGTAACGCTATTTAGGCACTTTGAGTTCCTTCCAGGTAGGAAGGTGCTGTCTCAATAAAGCTTTAAAAGGGAAGTGAACCCACAAATTTTCTTGACAAAAATATGTTCTTTGCAGCCTACCATTCTAAACACATCACTCTGATTAATATTGCCTATTTTTGTCCATCTCAGGGGGTGGCCATTTTGCAACTTGGTGTCAACTGAAAATGACATCGGAGTTGCTTAGGGTTCAGGTAACAAGCAACCATGGGTCAGCTTCAGATAACAGGTGAGTTGTGTTTTTGAGAGTGCAGGGTGAAAGCTGCAGCTAGCTACTAGCGGGGCACTGAATGGGTGGAAACAAACGGGAAATGCCATACTTTAATTAAGAGTGTCACGTTGCGTACAAGGCAGGAAAAAAGAACTGCTTCGTATGCAACAGAGCGAACGAGAATAAGTGGATCCCCAAAGTAGCAGACACTGACAAGGCCTTCGTCTCAAAAATAATATTTATGAAAACTCCGTCTAATGGAAAACAGAAAACGCTGGTCAAAACGAGAACCAGGAAATAATGTAACGCGAAAAAACAAAGCGCTTGCAAAAAACGGCAAGGAAAAAGATAAGACAATTTACTAGGTCAAGAATGCGTTCTGAATAATCCCAATGGGATGACGAAAGAGTTGCAAACAACAATTGAATACGAATAAGGTTTACGAGCATGGGCAATCACAGTGGCACGGCATGCAATACTCCGGTAATGAGTCGGAAGCCGGAGTGCTTAGATATAGCAGGTGTAATCATTGACAAATAGGCAGCAGGTGTGCAGGCAGCAGAATGAACGCCTGCCACCTGCTGCCAAATACGGAACATGACAAAGAGTAATAGCTTGAAGCAACATATTGAAGGGAAAAAAAGAACTGCAAAGTAGTTCTTTTTTGCAATGGTGAACATTGTTGAACTATGAAGTGAACTAATTTGTGTATGAAATGAACTTTCCAAGTTCAGAGAAAAGACTGGAATGCATTTGACATCTAAATGAGGATCAGCTACATTATACTTACTGTAATTTACCGTTTTTACTTGAAAATTACAGTATTTCTTTGACTCCTTTAGAAAATGTCACAGTGTGTCAGGTAGTGCTCATTTATTTTGGGGCTTGAAACTCTGAGAAAAATATCACCTTTCCACAAAGCTGAAAGCATTAGTCATTAAATTCAATCTCATGCGCGGCAGGCCTCCATCAAGGCATTCATAATAATAGTAGGTGTCGCACTGCCGGCGGCCCGGTAGTCCAGTAGTTAGCACGTCGACTTCACAGTGCAGAGGTACCGGGTTTAATTCCAGCTCCGGCCTCCCTGTGTGGAGTTTGCATGTTCTCCCCGGGCCTGCGTGGGTTTTCTCTGGGTACTCCGGTTTAACTCCCACATTCCAAAAAAACCATGCATGGCAGGCTGATTGACCACTCTAAATTGTCCCTAGGTGTGAGTGTGGGCGTGGCTGGTTGTTCGTCTCTGTGTGCCCTGCGATTGGCTGGCGACCGATTCAGGGTGTCCCCCGCCTACTGCCCGAAGACAGCTGGGATAGGCTCCAGCACCCCCCGCGACCCCAGTGAGGACAAAAGCGGTTCGGAAGATGAATGAATGAATGAATGTCCCATTGCCATGGTTTTTTTTTTCATTTCTATTTGATGCCTCAGCATTCTTTCAGCCTTCTCCCAGTCCAACAGCCTGTCTCCCCAACGGGCGGGGGGACACCAAAGGCCTGCAGGCAATCACTGACTTTGACAGATGAGGATTAAGATACAGTATGATCTCTCTGACTGATAATGGACGCTCAGTGATAATTCCTGATGAGTTTGAAACCTATTACAGCCAGGAGGTGTCCTGGGCAGGTTTGCATTTGCAGCCCTTCACACAAGACTCCCAACTGATCACCGTGTTCACAATGATATAGCCACCAAAGAGGTAAACGTTTTTTTTTTTTCATTGACAGTTACTCCTAGCAAGCGTGACAGGCAAGGGAAACTGAATTGCCACCATTTGTTTGTTTGCAGCAAAATGGAATGAAAGGAGAAACACGAGGTGGAGGTTTTTTTTCATCCAGAACAGGGCAAGGGGGGGGGGGGCGGGGGGGCATTCTTGTATTATAGAACACCGATGTGTTTTTTTCATATCTCGGAAATTAACGCATGCCATTCAATGACGAAATTCAGGGTTCTGCAAAATTTATGAAGGTGTGTGTGTGTGTGTGTGTGTGTGTGTGTGTGTGTGTGTGTGTGTGTGTGTGTGTGTGTGTGTGTGTGTGTGTGTGTATCGAGGGACTGAGCTAGGACTGTCGGCCATGGTTGAGGGCTGCGCTCTACTGAATCAGCAAATTCTAATTTCCTCCATCAAGGTGGTTACAGCATGTTCATGTTCTCTTGGTTTAATACGTACCAAGGCAAAGGAAAAACCCATTCCATTTTGGTCATGTTGCAGCGAAAGGATATTTGACTGATGACATGAATTGTATTTACAGATTGGATTTTTCCAACTTTTCTTCAAGGATTTTTACATTGTCCTTCATTTCTCAGTGAACGATATTTGAATTTTAATGGTAAAGTCACTGACCAGCCACAGCATTATGATCACTTGCAAAATACTACACAATGACATTGAATCACATGTTCCCTTTTTCATTTAATACTGTACCTCTCGAAAGAGGTAACCCCCCAAAATTGGGCAAAGCTCTCAGTATGAATCAATATTTTTGCAAGGAAATAACAACAATAATAAAAAGTGATTACCGGTAATTTATTTTTTTTAGCTGCCTGTTTTTGTATTTCTGATTTTGGTGTATGTACAGCACTTTGCTTGCAGCGCTGGTTGTTTTGAAAGTGCTCTGTTAAAAAAGCATGTTGAGAAAATGGGCGGGGTTCTTTTTGAGAATTGGTTTGCCAAGAAATGTTTGTTTGCCTGCGTGACAGTACCGCTTAACATTCTTCTTTTTAAAAATGGTTTTTAATTTAAATTTTAATTTAATTAAGATTGCATGACTGTCTGTGTCTCATGTGTTGTGTTGTGTTATTTTGTTATTTTGACTACAAGATATCGCCGCGAGAATGGCTGCCTTTCCAGCAGCTCCTACATTTTGTTCTTCTACTTCTTCCTTTCATAACTTTGCTGCTGTGAATTGGGAATTTCTCCATTGCGAGACGAATAAAAGATTTCTTATCTTATCTTATCTTATCTTCCTCACCAGCACCTTGATTGTGGCTATCCATATACAGTGAATGCAAGAGCAGTCCGGTACATGAAAATGAATGAGCCGTGCTGGCCAACGTTTTGTGAAAGGTGAACCATGACGACAATGCTTCGTGGAAGGGAATCTTGTTTGGTGGCCCACGTTGGCATCGTACCAAAAAGAAAACAAACATGACTAGCAAGACGGAAGGAATGAAAGAAAGTGGTCAGACTGGGATAAAGCTTCCACACTTGTGTACACTTTGTCCCATCAATTTAAAAATTGTTTTTTAAAGGGTCACGTACTTAACGCAGGACCTTACGTACGCATCTTTTAAGACATATTTTGGGCACATGCAGCATCAATAAATCCAGCGGCAGTACATTTCTGAACTTTTTTTGTCAATGAAGTACACACTTTACGCAGGATGTTTCATACGCATGTTTCAGTCCTGGTTTTGTGCCTATGCTGCATTGATAAATGATAGCCCTCGCCATTTCGGAAATTTTGGGCAGATTCAAATTAGAATTATTTGACCCTGACGGAGTTCTGTCTTCTGCGGAAGACCTCTCGCTTCAGTTCCAATGTGGAGGACCTTCAACCACCCTCTCAGGCAGCCTGATGCAAAGTCATAGAGGCAACTAAATATATGACATCTGAAATCATTCCCCCCCAGCCCCCAGCCCAAGAAAGAGAAACAATGATTTCAAACATCCAACTAGCTTTTGCGTCGCCAAAGAACATCAGTCAGCCTGGAATGTCTATGACATGATAACTGTTTCTATTTTCTCACTAGAGCAGCCAAGTAGACGTGATGGTCATTGGATGTTTCTCCTCTCTTATCTCACACCTCAGATCAAATTAGACTGGTTGTTTTAGTCGTGATACAGTACAAGTACAACGACAAGATGCTCACGCGTATCTTTCGTGAATAGAAACTGCTTTATACATGTTAGCTGAGCAACATAAATGAGAATGTCACAATTTGTCGAAAGGCAATGTTGTTACTGTCCGCTCTTAAGGGGCGAGGGGAGTGTGGTGCTCATCAGTGAGTGCGCCATTAGTCTAAAACTTGATAAGCATGTCCCTCACATTAAGCAGTACTCAGGAGCGAAAATCTTTAAGCGAAAGAAGGAAAAAAAACTGACTTTGTTTAGGGAGATGAGTCTCGTCTCTGGGGTAATGTGCACTTCTGATGCTCATTGAATATCAATGAAGGGGATTAGCATGGATGAAAAGCAATTGTGAGCAACTTTAAACACGACACTCGAACATCAGCCGCTAACTTTAACACAGCTGGCAAAAGTTGATAAGAGATATTTTGTACTACTTCAAAGTCCTTGCATGTGAACAACTTTCTATATATATATATATATATATA
>NW_017805983.1:2515498-2521744 GCF_001891065.2 Hippocampus comes
AAGTATATATATATGAGCTTGAGACGCAAATTGCCCAAAGACATTTGCAGCTATTTTTGGAGTTAGCATTTTTTTTAATCTGCTAGCTTGTTGGAAAACAAACTAAAGGGAAAATGTCACACAGTATCTCGGGAAATGCTAACCTCAGGGAATAACAGATGCAAGCTTTTAATTCAATTGCCCTTAAAGTTCATTAGTGAGACTGATTTCTTAAATGAAAGCCTGAGAATAGAAAGACAACAGTGACAATTGTAGAATTGAAGGGAGGAAGGCCAACTGCAGATATTTGAACTTTCTGGGCATTTATGAGAAGCAATTGAATCCGACT
The DNA here is from genome assembly GCF_001891065.2 of Hippocampus comes. NCBI lineage: Eukaryota > Metazoa > Chordata > Actinopteri > Syngnathiformes > Syngnathidae > Hippocampus > Hippocampus comes. The sequence goes on from NW_017805983.1 coordinate 2,515,827, forward strand.
GGGTAAATGTAGGACTTGTGCTGATGGAATTAATTGTGTAACAATGGACGGACGATGGTAAGCAGGTGAAAACATAAAATCATTCACTGCTTTTCGTGTTAACAGCAGGACAATAAAAAAGCCGCAATTGCACTCATGTAGTTATTTTGCATCATAAACTTCAGCCTGGACAGATATATTCCATTGATTATTAATTTACAGCGTTTCGTAAAGTTTGAGTGCAGCTTGCTTCAGCAGGACCGTGCCTGGCTGAACAAATTTATTGGACAGCAGCATATGAATATAAATTTGAACTCGGACTTTCACATTATACTTTTATTTATTTTTCAATCCAAAGGCTGCATTTCTCACTGGCTCATACACTTCATAAATACAATTTGCGATAATTGAAAGTTGTGCTCTCATTCACAGGCTACACTCAATCATTTGCTAAAGGACTCAGACTAGCATTTTAAAATGGGATGCATCTTGCTCTTTTGAATATTGGACACTCGTCTTTTCCGTGTGCCATCCATCTTCTCCCCGAGATGCTTCAGAATCGCTTCCAAAATGCATGAAATGAACAAAATGGGTCAGAAAATAAAGGCTGACCATAAAATTACATCCAAATAGTGCTAATTACTTGATGTGCATCCGGGGGTGCCGATTTCAATTGCTCCAAATCCATGCCACCTCTCTGCGGTAATTTGCTTCGTTAACTGCTCTCTGCTAGATTACCATCACAAGCTAGAGAAGAACTACTCCTCCATATAGCAGGAAATATGATGGACCCCCCACCCCCTTAAATTATACCAATTTTGCTAACACACCTCGGTGGTGGTGATAAGTGGCTCTTATTGCACCCCCTGCCAACGTGTCGGCTATTCGGTCACTTATTGTGCAAATTACCCTCTCACAATTGGACGTGGAAATGCAAGATAGGAGCTTGTATGGTGCTTTTCTACTTTCAAGGTACTCAAAGGGCTTCAAAACGGTCTCTTCATTCACAGACTGCTGGCGCTGTTGGGTTAGTATCTTGCTTAAGGATACTTTGTCATAGGCCCACGGAGTACTGAAGATGGATGACCATGCTCCAAGATGAGTCAAACCATGTCTTTTGTCTTTTGGGGTTCAGGGGTCACTCCTTAAGACTTTCTATAACTCGGTGGTGGCCTCGGCCATCCATTATGGCATTGTCTGCTGGTCAGACAGCATCTCGGCCCGGGACAGAAAGAGACTGGAGCGACTGGTCAGGAGGGCCAGTTCTGTCCTGGGCTGCTCCCTAGACACTCTGGAGGAGGTGGGCAACAGGAGGATGCTAGCGGAGCTAAAAGCTATAATGGACAGTCCCTCCCACCCCCTCCAGCCCGCCCTGACAGCACTAGGTAGTTCCTTCAGCCAGAGACTGTCCCACCCGCGCTGCAAGAGGGAGAGATCCCGCCGCTCGTTCCTACCGACTGCTGTCAGGCTGCTGAATAGAAAATAAAATGATGCGAAAAACAATTGTAAATAGCACTGCGACCTTATCCATATCTGTATTTATATTGCACTTAATTGAAGGGTGTTTTTTTTTTTTTTCTTCTTTCTTCTTTCTACCCACAATCTTGCTGCTGTGGACTGTAAATTTCCCCAGTGTGGGACAAATAAAGGATATCTTATCTTAAATAGCAACAATCAATATTCAATTAGGCACACGATGCGCTCTGCATGGGTGGGCTCGGCGCTCGCGCGCGCGCACACATGCATGCACACACACACACACACACACACACACACACACACACACACACACACACACACACACACACGCGCACACGCACACACACGCACACACACACACACACACGTATACACACACACCCACACAATCCACTGGTTGGTATAATGCATCTCCAACAAATAAACTGAAGATTGGGTTTAGTCCAGTAGAGGTCAATCTTTTGACACAAAAAACCCCTGAAGGTTTCTTGGCAGCAACATGAGCATAAATGTTTGTTTCATGCAAAGCAGATATTCCCATGACCCTCTGACGTTAACACACATTTCCACCAAGCTGTACAGTTGCTCAGTTCACCACGGTACAGTGTGGAATTGTAAACTGAAAACGTGCGCATCCAGGTCGGTTCTTTATTGCAGTTGGTTGTCAGAAGAAGAAAAGCACCTTCTGTGTTCTCTCTTTCTGTTGCCACACAAAAGACGCGAGTCTCAATTCTCTGGCGGCTAGAACTTCCCTTGAGGCAACGTAACGCTGTGGTTGGTAACAGGATCAATAATTAACACCAAAAACCAGTGCAGAACACTTATTCTGGTGTCATCACAACATGCAATGGAAATGGAAAAGTAGACAGACGTTCAGGGGTGGCCCTAGCCCAGGGGTCGGGAACCTTTTTGACTAAGAGACCCATAAAAGCAAAATATTTGGAAATGTATTTCAGTGAGAGCCATATATATATACTGTACTTTAAAAGTGAGTTCAACAAAATGTCAGTATAATAAGCCTCTGAATGTATTCTTTAAAATAGTTTTGTGATATTACTCACCATTAATGTGAATGGTTTTCCGTACCTCACGATTGCTAAAAATCCAGCAAAACTATCGGAACGAAAGTCATCTTGCCGGGTCCATACGCGAACTTACTGCTGGCTAGCTTGCACACTGCTCAGTAGCTTGCATGCTTCCTTTCGGCCGTCTCTCGCACAATATTTTGATGCGAACGTTGCATGGGGCGTGTCAAAGTGCTGCTCTGCATTCGACCGTTTCATCGATGGTATTTTGTCATTGCAAATCAGACACACCGCAGAACCTGTTCTCTCCACAAGGCGAATCCTTCGGTCCCTTCGTCCCGAAGTCTACCAAACACGTCATCTTTTTTTCTTTTCGCCATCTTATTCGCTTAGGATTAGCTTTGAGCAAATGGCCAAGCGGGTTGATTCAAAAGGGGGCCTATACCTGTTTCCACAGCAACGGCAACAACAGCAACCGGCAACGTTGGCCAGTATCATCCAATCAAAATGGCTCCTGGAGCCAACTGCAGCCCGAACGAGGAAATGAGCAGTGAAAAATCGATCGATGGATGCATTAATAAACAAGCGAGAATATGTATATATTTTTTTTATCTGCGAGCCAGATGCAATCACCAAAAGAGCCATATATGGCTCCCGAGCCCTAAGGTCCCGACCGACCCCTGCCCGAGCCAACGTGGCGCATTAGGTGAAAATTTTAAATGCTGCCCCCCACCCACCCAAATTATGTTTTAAATCTGCTTACAGAAGGAGTTAATTTTTCACATTGCCTTCAATTTACATATAAGATAATGTCAACCAATTTCAACCACACAACGGAACTTAATTTCATGATCATGTTTCGCTCCCGTCAAACAAATCATGCGAGTGACTTGCTGTTGTGACGCCTAACCGGACAAGCCAAAATGAGCAACAACTGGATCTCTCTTTCTCCCATTTCTCTCATCTTTTTTCCTTCCTTCTGCTCTCGATAGTTTTGGTCATTTCAACACGTTTACAAAGTTTCCTGGGGTCTCATGAATGGGATTATCGATTTCAAATTAATTCACCTTGCACATCTTCACTCATTTGATTGTTTGTATTGATTTTGAATCACTCCTCTTTCCTTTTGACTTGAAATAAATAGTCATAATTTTTTTTGAATATATTGAAGGGGGATTTTCATCCGCATTTTCGGTGCCCCTTAGAGTCCACTGGACGCTTCGCATCTGCCAGTCTCGCCTCATGGGTGAGCGGCTATGTGGCAGTGTACTGTAATAGAGAAAAATCCAGCTCTGTCCAATCGCTGCTGTCTTTGTACTGACACTAATTTTTTATTGTTAAACTGTTGTAGGATGTAAAACCATGTGTCCCATGCACGTCTCATGGCCTCGTCATTGCGAAATTGATCGGAGCCCAGTGACCCACCATGCTCATCGCCTGCTATTGGGCAGAGAGAACGGTCACAGTCTATGAGCTCCGGTTGCACTCGCCCAGTGAATACATCATATGTCCCTGCCAGTGCAGAGATACGGAAGATATACTGACCCATATTCAGGAGTTAGTATATGTGTCTGAGCAAGACAATGACGCAAGGGGTTTAGGTTGAAGACTAATGATGTTTGTCCCTGGATTGTTTTTCAGTTCAAGAATAGACTCATTGATGTTTTTTTTTTAATGGTGTGAATGTTGAAGAGCTGCGCTTTAAGACACGACAGTGATGCTGTGCTGGTGCTTCAGCGAAAGAGCTGGCATAACTGGCTAGTATTATACATATAGAATGTTCTGCCATAGCAGCTGTTGGCATGTTAATTTAGTTAAGAATAGCAACTAAGGCAACCAGATTAATTAAGATGCTTGCAAGAGGATCGTGTGACCACACACTGGCTCTTTATCGTGTATATACACACACACACACACACACACACACACACACACACACACACACACACACACACACACACACACACACACACGCACTATGCAGCAAACACGTTTTGTTTTTTAAAACAATCACACATAGGCTGCAGTCTTTTTTAATATAAAGCGCATGGAATAAAGAATCAGTAGCCATTAACCGACAGTGGAAAATGAACGGGACAGATGGGCTCAGGAATACGCAGGCATGCCAACATTTTAGGCTCAGGAGTTTTTAAAGCTGTTATTGCTATCTGCACTATCTTTGTTTTTTTGTTTTTTTGCAGGAGAGAAAAAATGTGATTGCATTTCATAATTCCATCCGTTATGAGAAAGTCAGTGAGCAACCCAGCCACTAGGGAGCAGTGCCCTCCCCTGGGGGTACACTGTTCCCCAGTGCCGGTCCCAAGCCCGGAAAAATGGGGAGGGTTGCGTCAGGAATGGCATCCGGCGTAAAACTTTTGCCAAAACGAACATGCGAGTTGATAAAACGATTTCCATACTGGATCGGTCGGGGCCCAGGATAAAAACGACTGCCAACAGTGCTGTTCACCTACAGGGTACTGCTGGAAATTGGACTACTGTTGGTCAAAGAAGAAGACAAAGAAGAGGAGGACGATTGGTACAGAGAAAGAGGGAAAGGAGGAAGGTTAGAAGTATTGGTCTGAGGTTAGGAACTCTGAATGTAGGTACAATGACAGGGAAAGGCAGAGAACTAGCTGACATGATGGAGAGGAGGAGAGTAGATATTCTGTGTGTTCAGGAGACAAGGTGGAGGGGCAGCAAGGCTAGAAACATTGGAGGAGGCTACAAGCTGTTCTACCATGGTGTAGATGGGAAGAGGAATGGAGTAGGGGTGATTATAAAGGAAAAATATGCTAGACATGTAGTAGAAGTAAAACGAGAGTCAGACAGGTTGATGTGCGTGAAGGTAGAGATAGAAGGTGTGATGATGAATGTAGTCAGTGGGTATGCCCCACAGGTGGGCTGTGAGTTAGAAGAAAAGGAAAAGCTCTGGAATGAGATGGATAGAGTGACAGAGAGCATTCCCAGGGGAGAGAGAGTAGTGATTGGAGCAGACTTAAATGGTCATGTAGGGGAAGGTAACAGAGGTGATGAGGAAGTGATGGGCAAGTTTGGACTTAGAGATAGGAACGTGGAAGGACAGGCAGTGGTAGACTTTGCCAAAAGAATGGAAATGGCCGTGGTAAACACCTATTTCCAAAAGAGAGAAGAACACCTGATAACTTACAAGAGTGGAGGCAGGTCCACACAGATAGATTATATCCTATGTAGAAGAGGTAATCTGAGGGAGGTTAACGACTGTAAGGTGGTGCCAGGAGAGAGTGTAGCCAAACAGCATAGGATAGTAGTGTGCAAGCTGACAATGGAGGTGAGGAAAAGGAAGAGGGTGAAGACAGAGAAGAAAATAAAATGGTGGAAATTGAGGAAAGAAGACTGTTGTGAAGAATTTAGGAGTGAGGTAAGGGCAGTTCTGGGCAGCGTTGAGGAATTCCCAGA
>NW_017805983.1:2522488-2525635 GCF_001891065.2 Hippocampus comes
AATATTTGCCCTGAGGATGCTGATGGAGAAGTACAGGGAAGGTAGGAAGGAGCTGCACTGTGTATTTGTAGATTTAGAGAAGGCTTATGACAGGGTGCCAAGAGAGGAATTGTGGTTCTGTATGAGGAAGTCAGGGGTTGCAGAGAAGTACGTTAGGTTGGTTCAGGACATGTATGAGAATAGTACAACAGTGGTGAGGTGTGCAGTTGGACGGACAGAAGACTTCAAGGTGGAGGTAGGACTGCATCAAGGATCGGCCCTGAGCCCCTTCTTGTTTGCTATGGTGATGGATAGATTGACAGATGAGGTCAGACAGGAGTCGCCCTGGACCATGATGTTTGCAGATGACATTGTGATCTTTAGTGAGAGTAGGCAGCTGCTACAAGAAAACCTAGAAAGGTGGAGGTCTGCACTGGAGAGAGGAGGAATGAAGGTCAGTCGTAGTAAGACAGAGTACATGTGCATAAATGAAAGGGAGACCAGTGGAACGGTGAGTTTACAGGGAGCAGAGGTGTCGAAGATACAGGAATTTAAGTACCTAGGATCAACAGTTGAGAGCAGCGGAGATTGTGGAAGGGAAGTGAAGACTAGCGTGCAGGCAGGATGGAACAGCTGGAGAAAAGTGTCAGGAGTGATTTGTGATAGAAGGGTGTCAGCTAAGGTAAAGGGAAAAGTTTACAGAACAGTTGTGAGACCGGCCATGATGTACGGTCTCGAGACACTAGCAATTGGCAAAAGACAGGAGGCAGAGTTAGAGGTGGCTGAGTTAAAGATGCTGAGATTCTCCTTAGGAGTGACAAGGATGGACAGGATCAGAAATGAGGTCATCAGAGGGACAACTCAGACAGGAAAGTTTGGAGAAAAAGTGAGAGAGGCCAGACTGAGATGGTTTGGACATGTACAGAGGAGGGACAGGGGATACATTGGTAGGAAAATGTTAGAGATGGAGCTACCAGGTAGGAGACAGAGAGGAAGGCCAAAGAGGAGATTCATGGATGCCGTGAGAGAAGACATGCAGGTAGTTGGAGTCAGAGTAGAGGATGCAGAGAACAGGGAAAGATGGAAATTAATGACTCGCTGTGGCAACCCCTAAAAAGGGACAAGCCGAAAGGAGAAGAAGAAGAATGAGAAAGTCAGTGAGCAAATATTGAATTTATGCAAATAATTGAGCCTCTTCTAAAACTAATTATACTTATATCTATAGTTGAAAGTACATGCTATGTTCTAAAACAACTACAAATGTTTAAAAACATCGCAAAACACTGCTGTAACATTGACAATCCAGTTCAGTAAACAGCTAACTACTTGCGTTTACGAACACCAAACCGCGAGATCCAAACAGTGAAAACGCCAACAAGGGCTCGTAGGTAGCTTGAGCTATGTTCCATTGGATTTGATGCCGTGTTTAGTCCCAGTTTATCATCTCATCTATTGCCCAACTGACTGTCAATCACACGTATTCGCTATGTGCACATATTTTGCCCATATTTAAAGTGGCATTCTTGTCATAAATCTGATTAGGAAGTGTGTGGTCCTATGTGGCCCACTAGTTGTGCTGTAACTGTAACTGTTGTTTTTGAATTTTGTTTTGTCTTATGGTGTTTGGAGTCCTTTTCAGTATTTTAGAGAAGAATCTGTGCTGGATGGTTGCGCCTTCTTGGCAGCAGGCGTGTACCAGCTCTGATTTTGATGGGGGGTGGGGGGGGAGACTGGGGGTGGGGTGTTGGCGCTATTTGACTGTTGCCACTTGACAGCCCCGTGGCGCTTGTTTTTTTTTGCGCCTGTATTGGGCAGCATTTTTCACAGCCTCCTTTTGTTCAGCGGAGATGTCGACGCTGTTGGACAGCCGATATTGGTTGGGAGCAGTCATCCAACCGACGCAGATGCGTAATTGGAAACGAGAGTCGCCGTTTGGAATTGAAGCTGATTTAAAATTGACAGGAGAAGTGAACTCATTTCTTTTAGTGTCAATGGATGCGACAGTTTCTTGTTTACTTTTAAACTTGGCTTATACCTGTCGTGTGCGGCGGCATGCATGTTTTGAGCGTCACGTCTCTGATCCGCTGGTGAAAGGAGACTTTGATTCTCTCTTCGTTCAGCTATAACTGCTTCAATCAACAAGGCGTATGCAGGAATAGTTGTTATGATGATATGACTGTCCATGTTTTATGTTATGTGTTCTGTTGTATTATTTTATGTTAACTGTTTTGTAAAGCGCTTTGTTCCAGCTGCAGCTCTTGTGAAAGCGCTGTATAAATAAAGATGTATTGTATTGTGCTGATGGAAAATTGTGGCCCGCTCCATCATTGAAGTTGCCCCGAGTCTAGAAAACATGGAAGTGCCCAAGAGAATGAAAACCTTTTGTGGTGCATCAACTCACCTAAACACACAAATCAGATCGCTGCAGATTTACACGGTTGTTTAATTTCACATTTGATGTGTTGACAGGCATTCCACAGACCCAACCCTCTGCATGCCAACATTAAAAACTGCCACAAAAACATGTCAACAATGAATTTCACTAAATGCATTCGCAACAAGACACAGGAACTCCTACTTTCGTTCACCAAATGGTGGGACGGGACTATTAAGCCCCGTTCACACGGCAACGTTTGGTCCGACGCAGCTCCGAAATAAATCCAGTCGAGCGTTCACACGTGCACATTTGCTCCGGCGTAGCTCCACTAAAGAGCTTATACCGGACCAAATTTGATCCACCTCAGGGAGGTGGTTTAAAAATTTGCTCCAGAGCAAATGCTCGTTTGCGACGCTACGCCGAAACAAATGTGCACGTGTGAACACAGCTGGATTAAATTTGCTCCAGAGCAAATGCTCGCTTGCGGGGGAGTGGCCTCGCTACGCTCGCGACCAGACGCACGGAATCCGACCCCGGTCGACAGTGACGAGGGGGCCAGCGACACAGACGAAGCCCGGCCGTGGACCCCCGTCCCCGGTAAAAGTGTCGGCGATTTAAGCGGTGAAGACAGCGCTCACGATCAAGATGAGAATCGAGAAAGCAGTGACGTCAGCCGAGCCCGATTTGCAGGCCCGAGCCCGAAGCAAACCCGACATTTCATATGTTATTTGTGAGTATTTTTGGGAGAAAAAAAACACAAGATTTCTTACGGTTAAAATAATCTACATATT
>NW_017805983.1:2526053-2531416 GCF_001891065.2 Hippocampus comes
GCTGCTTCGACGCTGCGCCGGAGTTGTCACGCTCAGCGGCTTTGCACGTGTGAACGCTCCACAAAATTTGCTCCGGTGTAAAATACATCGCAACAAAATATTTCGGTGCAGCGTCGGACCAAATGTGTGCCGTGTGAACGGGGCTTTAGTCACCTCCTAACACAAAGACAAAGAAAAGAAGAAGGCACAGCTGCAGCGTTGCCGTTAACAAATGGGTTCCGTGTGTTGGAGGAAGAGAGTGTGAAATGAACGACGATGCTTGATTAACACAAAATCCCTTTTGTCTTTGGGCTCTGACCGGGGCAATTTGTGGGTGTTCAGCTGAAAATTGGGGGAAATTACTAATATAATTAAGAGGCCTTGATGAAACCGAGTTGTGGGGTATTGGGGGGCGGGGGTTTTGCTCTTATCAGCCGCGTTTAAGGAAATAGAAACAGCTAGGGGGTGCTGGGGACAGGAAAAAAAATGGGAGGATTGATCGTGTACTCACCTCTAAATGACTGAGACTGAAGGCCAAGTAATAACAGCTCTAATTACATGTCATTCTGCAATAAATAAAATGGTAACAAGGTCATTCCATATGAGTGTGAATGTGGAGGCGGGCGTGAAAAACTGTATAATTTCCCCAATACTTTATTTTATTCCAATTATACATGCACAAAGAAGGCTTGGTGATAAAAAGGAAAGATTAGGTGAGGACCACGACGTGAGGCATACTAAATGTCGCGACTCTTGCAGCTGTGAGCCACAAAAATAGACACATACCATTTAGGTCACTGCACTTGTCCTTAAAAAAAAATGGTCAAACACCTCAAAGTGCCCTGAGTTCTCACTGATGGCTTCAGAAGTGGATGTGAGAGAAGTCTGACGAGGGAAAATTGATGCTCAACTTCCAAGCGTCGTCATGTGCTTTTTACTTTATATATATATTATGTGTGTGTGTGTGTGTGTGTGTGTGTGTGTGTGTGTGTGTGTGTGTGTGTGTGTGTGCGTGCGACAGACACACACACACACACACACACACACACACACACACACACACGATATATAGGCGACGGACCCCTGCGATTTCACTAATGGCAATCAGCAACGCAAGGCACGGCGCCGCTCACCTTATTAGACGGGATGGGCTCCAGTCAACTATTGTAGTGAGTGTCCCCTAAAGGGTTAAACCAAGCTAAGATAACTCTCTGTGACTTTAGCCTCATTTTGAGCCATAGCTTGCTTTATGGATCAGTGAACTCCTGCCTGTAGGGATGGGGTGAGGATCCATTAAAATGCTGGCTGCTGTTTCTTCGCTGACCTTCACGGACATACTCGACCGCTTTGCTGGCCCCCTGCTGTTATTTAAAATAACAGGATTTCAGTTACCGCAATGCTGATATTACAGCTTGTAGAATGAGAGCGCTGGAGCACACAAATATCCCCACTGCAGCTCATTGGAGTATTGCAAACAGTTTTGTCACTCAAACATCCATCCATCCATCCATCCATCCATTCTTGTTGAAATGAAATATGCACAAGCCCACATGCTGTATGTAACAAATGGAGAAATTTACTCTGTCACATCTGACTGAGTAAAACATGCACAACTGCCATTATTCTTTATGGTGTCACAGGTGTGCATTATGCTCAAGTGCGTGAAATCGTTCTTGACTATATTGCCAGTCATGCTTGCTGCCCTAGAGTGGGTAGGTGGATGACTGCAACGCACACTAATGGACATGCCTATGAATGAAACACTGTCAAGAGAGTTGGTGTCAATTGACCACTTAGCCGTGCTCGGAGGTACAGCTACACGAGATAAAAACAGCCATCAGCTAATGACAGCGTGGCGCTGCACCCAATGTCAACAAGCGGAAAAGTGATAGGGAGCTCCAAACATCTTCTGGGTGACTGCCCATGCGAGTCCATCTACATCTGTGCACAGGTGATTGACACCCGAGGAACAGAGCTGTGGTTTTGCCTTGCTACTGACTGACTGGCCAGCTGAAAGCCCGACGTGCATTGCCATTTGGAAGATTGGGGAACTAAAATATTGGTTAAAAGCAAAATACGTCTCTCTCTCTCTCTCTCTCTCTCTCTCTCTCTCTCTCTCTCTCTCTCTCTGTGTGTGGTGTGTGTGTGTGTGTGTGTGTGTGTGTGTGTGTGTGTGTGTGTGTGTGTGTGTGTGTGTGTGTTTGCGCCACGGGCCGTGTGTGTGTTTGTGCCAAATGGCCCGCAGACTGGTGTTTGGGGACCACTGATTTGGGATGCTGTTAGGTCTCAATTGGCACACAGCACACAGACAAAAACTTTCTCTGCTTGAAACAATGTGTAATTCCAGTTAATTGGCCAACAATTATATAACCTTCTGGAGGAATAACTGAGCTGATGCATTTCATTAAGAATAAAAGTGCTGTCCTTGTACTTCTTCACAAATGCACCCTAAGAATAAAAATGAGGACACAAGACAATGATCAGGGGTATAGGGTGTTGTTTACACACAAGTGTACAATGCACACAAGTGAATCATGTCATTGCTTTGTTTGTGTGCCTGCTCACTAGTGATGGGAATTCCAGCTCCTTTTCAAGAGCCGGTTCTTTTGGCTCCGCTCACTAAAAAGAGCCGGCTCTTTCGGCTCCTCAGTTTTTTTGTTGCTTAAATTAATTTACTTCCAAAAATCATGTAAAATTAGGTGTAAAATGAATTACTAATGTAAAAAAATAGACAGTATATCAAATATTTATTATTTCTATGGCTTTATTTATATTCTTCTGAAGATACTCAACATGGAGTGCTACAAAAAATAAATTACAAAGTACAAAAACAAAGACCCATCTCAAAACAAGGTCAACAAAAAGTTCCAATCTCTCATTGTGTATATTTATAAGCTTTTAACTATTTTCAGTAAAACAACATAAGTAAGCTTTGATTACCACACAACAAATTATAAATTAAAATTTGATATTGGATATTTTAACCTTGGACAGTCTACACGCTGCTGTTGAACTGTCAATTAAGTTGAAATGAGTCCAAATTTCACTGCTTTTCCTATCCATTTTCTCACCTTTCCACTTTCCACCGTGTTGTTTTTTCTCTGTAGCGCTATCGAGCTCTCTCTCGTCTCCCTGTCTCTCCTGTTCGTGTGCTGCTCTGTGTGTGTGTGTGTGTGTGTGTGTGTGTGTGTGTGTGTGTGTGTGTGTGTGCGTGTGTGTGCGTGTGTGTGGGCGGGTGGGCGGAGATCTTGACCAATCACGTGCGGCTTTATCCGAATTGGGGGGGACAGGAGAAAAAAAAAGACGGCTCCTATTGGGAGCGGCTCCCTATTCGGAGCCGGCTCCCGTCGTTCACTTCAAAGAGCCGGCTCTAAGAGCCGGTTCGTTCGCGAACGACACATCAGTACTGCTCACCTACTTCAAATAGCACTGAAAGCAATCATCTCGAACATCGCTGCAGTGTCAGAGAAAAAAAACAAACAAACAAAAAGGGTGCATCTTATGTCATTTAGTGGAGTTTCGCCATAAGTGATGCGGGCTGATTCTGTTTGCTAGCTGCGGCGCGGAAATGTTCTGTTTTATGTCGTCAGAGTGGGTTTGTGGGTGCTTCTCAATCATTCAATGTACCTCAAAACAACAACTCCACTGGGCGCAAAACCTGGCGAACGCAACACCCACCCACCTCACTTCATTGTGTGGATGACGCATGAATGTGTTTGTATTTGGCATTCAACACTACACTTGTAGCTACGTTCAGTATACTGTAGCATCGCCTACAACATTAGCTACTCCTACATAATCAATGGAGAGCTCATGCTCACCAAAAAGTCTGCTTTTACAAAGAAGACTACAATCACACTCTAGCCAAGACTGAACTGTTGTTGTGTTGTTTGTTTGTCGATTTGTTTCTTCAAAATCGGAGCTGTGTGCTCCCACGAGTCACTAGATGGCAATAAATGACCTTTTTATCATGAAGCCACATAAAAAAATAGAAAGTCTGTCCAACCAGCCAGTTAACATTTGCTGCAAATTTGAACTATTTTGAACACAATGGGAACAATAACGCCTCAAACTCAAGAATACAAACGCGGCGCACAGACGACACTAGAACGAAGCTGACAGATTGACTTACATTACGTGCTCTTTGTGTTGCTAAACTCTCTTAGAACTGTGTTGAACCTGCTTTGGGGTTCTGAATTTGGTGCAGGGTATTTTAAAATGAATAAATAAATAAATAAAGCTGCCTTTTCCAATTCATGTTGGAAGCTAATTCCTCAGATGTCCACACTATGATTTGCACTAGATCAAGGATCTTTACAATAATCTGATGTTGTGTTCTAAACCAGTCATGGTTGTTTTTAGATTTGTGGTTCGCATCTTTATTCCAGTAGTGTACCCATCAACTATTGCTGATACCTGACACGGGGGATACATTTTGCTACCGAATGATTGGATAGTTGTTTATTGTCCTTTTGTTGCCCAGCGAGCCCCTGAAAGAACAACTTGTCCAGGCACTTATTCACCGACACTTTCGGCTATCTCGGACAATCACACAGTTCAATCTGAGACACAGACCTGCGGTGAGCGAGGGATGTGGGGGCGTTCGTGTGTGCATGTGAATTGGTTTCTGTTATTTTCATGGAGTGTTCAAAGCTCTTCGGGGATAATTGAGGCACAGTCGGAAACAACATGCCATTAAGAATCCATGACAGTTCCCTTCAATCGGCATTGAACATGCGCAAATGGGAATGCGTGCCGAGCCCTGGTATCAAACTGGCCCTGTGGCTGAATTTGTAAAAACTGCGGTAAAAATCCACCCTTAACCGTTATCTTAATGGTCTAGGGCAGTGGTGTGAAACATACGGCCCGCGGGGGGGAACCGGCCCCCAAGGAGGTTCGCTCAGGCACGCAGTGAAAAAATGCATAAAAGACACAGAATTAATATTTTTAAAAAGGTGCAATTAATGGATTATCCACTAGGGGCACACTGTTTTCTCTTTCGTTTGTAAAGTGTAGGCAGGGATTAAATTTAGATTTTATATGCACAATGTGCATATAAAATCTAAATCTAGCATTCCCATTTCTTAAATGTCATAATTAGTAGACCTTGGTGAGTTTTTTTTCGCCGCCATCTCAAACTTTCATCCGCGCGATTCCTCAGTTTGCGGACTTAAATAGCAACCCGCATGCGCACGTAACGTCCATCATCTGCTGCGTCCCCCCAACACTGAAAACAAAACAAAACGAAAGTAAATTCGAAGAAACACACTCACATACCACACCACATCACAAACACATACAGGCGCAGTGAAATCGCGTTGATCACACAGTCAACTCGTGTGCGGTGACTTTTATAGTTAAACTATTTTTCGGTACCGTGAAAA
>NW_017805983.1:2531592-2532758 GCF_001891065.2 Hippocampus comes
ATTCATTTTTGACTGACTTCACCTATTTGAATTTTATTTTGCACCTTCAGTCTGACCTGACAGTTTAAACAAAACTGAAAAAAAGTGTTTGTTTTTTTTTTTGAATGTCTTATCTTAAAATGATACACTGCTCACCATTTAAATAAAACTGGAATAAGAATATCCTCAGAAAAACAATTTAAAACGAAACAAATCAATATAGAACAATGCCAAGAACTGCATGCTCACTTAAGGTTGCATTACAAACATGCACCGGCTTAAGGAAGGATGGGGGGAAAAATAGGCCCTTTATACAATAATCCGAAATGTGGGCTCTGACATTGCTACCAGCATCCGTGGGTGTAAAGGAACAAGCGAACACGAGGGGACAATGCTTGTAATCCCGTTAAAGGATTAAAGGCTCGGCTGCACACGCATGTGCGACACACAAAATACGTCCAGCTTTTGTTAGGGTACCTTGCTCAAACTTGTTCATTTACCCAGACAACAACACACTTCAATTGCCTTCAAGATCCATTGATTCTAGAGCAGTGGTTCTTAACCTGCATTCGATTCGAACCCCACGGGTTTGGTCAATCGGTCTCAGGGGTTCGATGGAGCCTCTGCCATGGTGGTAAAGACACAGCCGACTCAACCTGTCAATTAGTTATGACACGCCTGCTTGGCCATCACTGGCTGCAGATGATCACATTACATTGCTTGCCTAATTAGTGCTGTGGGAAATTTAGTTCACTCAGTCGTCAACGTGTGACTGTCATGATAGTACTGTACATCATGTGATTAAAAAAAAAAAAAAAAAAAAGTTTTAATACATGCTAACCATGACCAGCAAAGAAAGTGGTCAGACGAATATGTACAACGTGGATTCACATGCATACGGACTGTGATGGGACTGAGGGTCCTATCTGCATGATTTGTTATGCCAAGTTGAGCAACTGTAGTCTTGCACTGGCAAAATTGCAGGAACACTTATTGAAACTGCATGGAGATTCATTTTGTTCACAATTACAAAAAAACTTATGCCTCTTTCTGTTGTTAATAAATGTGTTTTTTATGTCTTGAATTTGTAAAAAAATATATTTTAATTTTTCAAGAATGAAGGGTTCGATGAATGTATACACACACACACACACACACACACACACACACACACACACACACACACA
>NW_017805983.1:2532794-2534971 GCF_001891065.2 Hippocampus comes
CACACACACACACACACACACACACACACACACAGCAGCACTCAATCAGTCTGAGGCTGCAGGCAATGCACTTGACTTAGAGACATCTCATTCAATTTGTGGGACGAAAAAACAAAGATACCACATAAATTACGGATGTTTTGTTCTCAAACAATAAATCTACAAGCCGTAACGCAACCCAGTGGGAGAATCTTCCCTGCGTTGCGGTCAGATAAAGCATCACAACACTATACATTCTCATTTGGCTGGTTTATACTCCTTAATCCTCATACTACTGCCTTCCCGCGGTGCTAATGATCAAACTCTGGGAGCTTGGAATGCCTAAGGCAGGCAAAGTCACATCATAAAAATGAAATATTAAACTGTTTTCCAAATTAAAAAAATGAACCTTGCGAATGCTCGGCAGTGCAGCTCAAATGAAAGAAGTGTTTCGCCGTGTGGGCTGTGACATTGCCAGAGGCAGCTCTTGTGAAACCTCCACTTGAACTACAACCACCGTCAGCGCTGGGCCTATTTGGAGCCATAGAGGCTGCTTTAAAGTTTTCCTGTTTTGACAAAGATGTTTCCATCAATTGGTCATGTTATACCCTCAAGGGATGCAACTTTTTACACACGCATGGATAAAGGTGATTTTCACTTATTTATTACGCCAGTCTGGCATTGCAGCCAAAAGTAGAAAGCACAGTGAAGGATTAAAAGGCAACATTTTTTTTGCAAGATAAACTGTTCGGATTAAAGTGTTGAAACACACCTTTCAATCAAATAATTTAGGAATCAAAGAATCATCTAGACTCATATTTTACCAGCTTCTTCGCCACTTATCCAACGACACACTTCAAAATCTGGTAGTCCGAAATGTGGAAGCTCTTATAGCTTGAAAGGAGACATACACTCCATATTTTATTTGAGTTTCACTAATAATAAACACATGGACATTAATGTTTGTTCAGAAAAACTAAAGATGACCACTGAAATGATTTAACGGGATCATAGTCAATGAAATATTGAAATGAGTCATTACTTTATTTTGGTGGTCCAACAAAAACAAAAAAAGATGATACCCATGACTTATATTTTACTTTTATCTTTATTTTTATTTTCTTGCTGAATTTGTTTCAACGATGTCAGCCAGTGACGCCAAGTGAACTTGTGTTATTCTAACAAAAGTCTGTATGACTCTTTTGAGGGCCTTTTTGCCGTTCTTTGCGCAGTTGGAATACCACTTTATGATACTGTAAGTAAAAACACCACAATGGAGCAGCGATAAAAGGCCATCTAGCAGCTCAGCAGGGTCGATATTTTTCTTCCGTGTCCAGACAAAATTATACCAATATCCACTTTTGACAAGCTCAGGAAAGCTCTTTGCCTCATTATCGTGGAAGGGGGTCTTGTGCTTCCTGAAGACAACTAAGATTTAGTGCTCTTAACATTCTTTGAACACCAAGGTACCAATCTAAACTTCTACATAAGTGGTGTCGTTGAAGTGTTATATGTCACCACCAATCTAAACTTCTACATAAGTGGTGTTGTTGAAATGTTATATCTCACCACCGCGGCCGAGCCATGAGCAACTTTATTACTGTACTGATGGGTAAATTGGACTGAGATACACAAGAAAAGATGTAGGTGTCTGACTCTTTGAGGACAACCTGATAGAAAGTCCTTGATACATGTGCACTGTGTTACTGAAGGTAAATCCAATAAATTATTTGCGTGATCAACCAATAATTTCCAAATGTGTGGGTGTCCATAAACTGCGTGTTTTCACAGCTCTTTTTTATAAGAAACCAGAAAACAGTAAGTGAGTTGCTTCATATTTTTATGTATTGAAACGTACGTTGCTACAGTTCAATAAAACCTGAAGCATAGTTGAACGGTGATTGTCTTACCTAATGATGAATGTTGTACATCCCCATTGGCCAACAGCAAACGTGACCAACCGGTGAGCATGGCGGAAAAAAAAAAGAGTCACAGAGGCACATTAGTTCAGAAAGAAATCTTGTTGGTTTAAAAAAATAAAATTAAATTAAAAAAAAGGCAAAGTCACATCATAAAAATGAAATATTAAACTGTTTTCCAAATTAAAAAAATGAACCTTGCGAATGCTCGGCAGTGCAGCTCAAATGAAAGAAGTGTTTCGCCGTGTGGGCTGTGACATTGCCAGAGGCAGCTCTTGT
>NW_017805983.1:2535124-2582164 GCF_001891065.2 Hippocampus comes
TTAGGTCATTTAGTGGAGTTTCGCCATAAGTGATGCGGGCTGATTCTGTTTGCTAGCTGCGGCGCGGAAATGTTCTGTTTTATGTCGTCAGAGTGGGTTTGTGGGTGCTTCTCAATCATTCAATGTACCTCAAAACAACAACTCCACTGGGCGCAAAATCTGGCGAACGCAACACCCACCCACCTCACTTCATTGTGTGGATGACGCATGAATGTGTTTGTATTTGGCATTCAACACTACACTTGTAGCTATGTTCAGTATACTGTAACATTGCCTACAACATTAGCTACTCCTACATAATCAACGGAGAGCTCATGCTCACCAAAAGTCTGGTTTTACAAAGAAGACTACAATCACACTCTAGCCAAGACTAAACTGTTGTTGTGTTGTTTGTTTGTCGATTTGTTTCTTCAAAATCGGAGCTGTGTGCTCCCACGAGTCACTAGATGGCAATAAATGACCTTTTTATCATGAAGCCACATAAAAGAATAGAAGGTCTGTCCAACCAGCCAGTTAACGTTTGCTGCAAATTTGAACTATTTTGAACACAATGTGAACAATAACGCCTCAAACTCAAGAATACAAACGCGGCGCACAGACGACACTAGAACGAAGCTGACAGATTGACTTACATTACGTGCTCTTTGTGTTGCTAAACTCTCTTAGAACTGTGTTGAACCTGCTTTGGGGTTCTGAATTTGGTGCAGGGTATTTTAAAATGAATAAATAAATAAATAAAGCTGCCTTTTCCAATTCATGTTGGAAGCTAATTCCTCAGATGTCCACACTATGATTTGCACTAGATCAAGGATCTTTACAATAATCTGATGTTGTGTTCTAAACCAGTCATGGTTGTTTTTAGATTTGTGGTTCGCATCTTTATTCCAGTAGTGTACCCATCAACTATTGCTGATACCTGACACGGGGGATACATTTTGCTACCGAATGATTGGATAGTTGTTTATTGTCCTTTTGTTGCCCAGCGAGCCCCTGAAAGAACAACTTGTCCTAGCGGGCTTAGCTATGTTCAAGGGCTATTTTCCTGCATCTGGCACAGGGTGTCTAGAAACTTCAAAAGTACAATAGCTTGCTGATCAAGGGATTCTTAAGAAAAATGGTATTTCACTGATCAGTTTACAGATGTATACAAACAGATGATAGAGATGACATAAAAAGACCTAACCACACAGAGTAGAAGTGTTTGTCCAATAAAGTATGTGTGTGTGTGTGTGTGTGTGTGTGTGTGTGTGTGTGTGTGTGTGCGCGCGCGCGCGCGCACGTGCGTGTGTGTTGGTTATTGTTCTTAACTGAGACAAACAGGCTCTATTATTGTCCTTTTGTTGCCCAGCGAGCCCCCGAAAGAACAACTTGTCCAGGCACTTATTCACCGACACTTTCGGCTATCTCGGACAATCACACAGTTCAATCTGAGACACAGACCTGCGGTGAGCGAGGGATGTGGGGGCGTTCGTGTGTGCATGTGAATTGGTTTCTGTTATTTTCATGGAGTGTTCAAAGCTCTTCGGGGATAATTGAGGCACAGTCGGAAACAACATGCCATTAAGAATCCATGACAGTTCCCTTCAATCGGCATTGAACATGCGCAAATGGGAATGCGTGCCGAGCCCTGGTATCAAACTGGCCCTGTGGCTGAATTTGTAAAAACTGCGGTAAAAATCCACCCTTAACCGTTATCTTAATGGTCTAGGGCAGTGGTGTGAAACATACGGCCCGCGGGGGGGGAACCGGCCCCCAAGGAGGTTCGCTCAGGCACGCAGTGAAAAAATGCATAAAAGACACAGAATTAATATTTTTAATAAGGTGCAATTCATGGAGTATCCGCTAGGGGACACACTGTTTTGATCAGAGAAGAAGACCACAGCAGTCGCAGTCTGTCACTGAGACAGACCCAACACAGCCGACGCTATCAAGGACGTGAATACGTGATTCTTTACACATTTAATAGCACTCTCCTTAGTTTGTAAGGTGTAGGCAGGGATTACATTTAGACTGTATTTGAACATGTGTAAATGGTTTAAAAATTCCTTTCTTTATAAATCTCGTTGAATCTTGAAGTGCATTACTATATTTTTCAATACCAATTACTTGTTTAAGTGTTGTGCCTTTGTACAATCAGTGGGATCAGTTGCAATGTATATATGTGAATGATAAAAGTAAATTGCACATTTCTCTAAGGAAATTTAAGGTGCTTCATGAACTGTTTTATAAAAGATATGTTCAATAAATTTCAACATTTTCCTCATGTTCTTGTGCTTCTTTAGACCAAAACAAAGGAAATACATATTACTTTGATGATTTATAACAGAGTATGGTATAATTTCAATGGTCCGGCCCACTTGACGTCTACCGAGGCCATATGTGCCCCACAATGTTTGACACGCCTGGTCTAAGGAGAAATTACTCAAATTCATTTTTGACTGACTTCACCTATTTGAATTTTATTTTGCACCTTCAGTCTGACCTGACAGTTTAAACAAAACTGAAAAAAAGTGTTTGTTTTTTTTTTTGAATGTCTTATCTTAAAATGATACACTGCTCACCATTTAAATAAAACTGGAATAAGAATATCCTCAGAAAAACAATTTAAAACGAAACAAATCAATATAGAACAATGCCAAGAACTGCATGCTCACTTAAGGTTGCATTACAAACATGCACCGGCTTAAGGAAGGATGGGGGGAAAAATAGGCCCTTTATACAATAATCCGAAATGTGGGCTCTGACATTGCTACCAGCATCCGTGGGTGTAAAGGAACAAGCGAACACGAGGGGACAATGCTTGTAATCCCGTTAAAGGATTAAAGGCTCGGCTGCACACGCATGTGCAACACACAAAATACGTCCAGCTTTTGTTAGGGTACCTTGCTCTAACTTGTTCATTTACCCAGACAACAACACACTTCAATTGCCTTCAAGATCCATTGATTCAAGAGCAGTGGTTCTTAACCTGCGTTCGATTCGAACCCCAGGGGTTTGGTCAATCGGTCTCAGGGGTTCGATGGAGCCTCTGCCATGTGGTGGTAAACACAGCCGACTCAACATGTCAATTAGTTATGACACGCCTGCTTGGCCATCACTGGCTGCAGATGATCACTTTACATTGCTTGCCTAATTAGTGCTGTGGGAAATTTAGTTCACTCAGTCGTCAACGTGTGACTGTCGTGATAGTACTGTACATCATGTGATTTAAAAAAGAAAAAAAAGTTTTAATACATGCTAACCATGTCCAGCAAAGAAAGTGGTCAGACGAATATGTACAACGTGGATTCACATGCATACGGACCGTGATGGGACTGAGGGTCCTACTTGCACCATTTGTTATGCCAAGTTGAGCACTGGCAAAACTGCAGGAACACTTCTTGAAACTGCATGGAGATTCATTTTGTTTACAATTACAAAAAAACTTATGCCTCTTTCTGTTGTTAATAAATGTGTTTTTTATGTCTTGAATTTGTAAAAAAATATATTTAAATTTTTCAAGAATGAAGGGTTCGACGAATGTATACACACACACACATACACACACACACACACACACACGCATGCACACACACACACACACATACACACACGCACACACGCATACACGCACACACACACGCACACACGCACATACACACACACACACACACACACACACAGCAGCACTCAATCAGTCTGAGGCTGCAGGCAATGCACTTGACTTAGAGACATCTCATTCAATTTGTGGGACGAAAAAACAAAGATACCACATAAATTACGGATGTTTTGTTCTCAAACAATAAATCTACAAGCCGTAACGCAACCCAGTGGGAGAATCTTCCCTGCGTTGCGGTCAGATAAAGCATCACAACACTATAAAGTCTCATTTGGCTGGTTTATACTCCTTAATCCTCATACTGCTGCCTTCCCGCGGTGCTAATGATCAAACTCTGGGAGCTTGGAATGCCTAAGGCCCCAAAAAATGAACCTTGCGAATGCTCGGCAGTGCAGCTCAAATGAAAGAAGTGTTTCGCCGTGTGGGCTGTGACATTGCCAGAGGCAGCTCTTGTGAAACCTCCACTTGAACTACAACCACCGTCAGCGCTGGGCCTATTTGGAGCCATAGAGGCTGCTTTAAAGTTTTCCTGTTTTGACAAAGATGTTTCCATCAATTGGTCATGTTATACCCTCAAGGGAAGCAACTTTTTACACACACATGGATAAAGGTGATTTTCACTTATTTATTATGCCAGTCTGGCATTGCAGCCAAAAGTAGAAAGCACAGTGAAGGATTAAAAGGCAACATTTTTTTTGCAAGATAAACTGTTCGGATTAAAGTGTTGAAACACACCTTTCAATCAAATAATTTAGGAATCAAAGAATCATCTAGACTCATATTTTACCAGCTTCTTCGCCACTTATCCAACGACACACTTCAAAATCTGGTAGTCCGAAATGTGGAAGCTCTTATAGCTTGAAAGGAGACATACACTCCATATTTTATTTGAGTTTCACTAATAATAAACACATGGACATTAATGTTTGTTCAGAAAAACTAAAGATGACCACTGAAATGATTTAACGGGATCATAGTCAATGAAATATTGAAATGAGTCATTACTTTATTTTGGTGGTCCAACAAAAACAAAAAAAGATGATACCCATGACTTATATTTTACTTTTATCTTTATTTTTATTTTCTTGCTGAATTTGTTTCAACGATGTCAGCCAGTGACGCCAAGTGAACTTGTGTTATTCTAACAAAAGTCTGTATGACTCTTTTGAGGGCCTTTTTGCCGTTCTTTGCGCAGTTGGAATACCACTTTATGATACTGTAAGTAAAAACACCACAATGGAGCAGCGATAAAAGGCCATCTAGCAGCTCAGCAGGGTCGATATTTTTCTTCCGTGTCCAGACAAAATTATACCAATATCCACTTTTGACAAGCTCAGGAAAGCTCTTTGCCTCATTATCGTGGAAGGGGGTCTTGTGCTTCCTGAAGACAACTAAGATTTAGTGCTCTTAACATTCTTTGAACACCAAGGTACCAATCTAAACTTCTACATAAGTGGTGTTGTTGAAATGTTATATCTCACCACCGCGGCCGAGCCATAAGCAACTTTACTACTGTACTGATGGGTAAATTGGACTGAGATACACAAGAAAAGATGTAGGTGTCTGACTCTTTGAGGACAACCTGATAGAAAGTCCTTGATACATGTGCACTGTGTTACTGAAGGTAAATCCAATAAATTATTTGCGTGATGAACCAATAATTTCCAAATGTGTGGGTGTCCATAAACTGCGTGTTTTCACAGCTCTTTTTTATAAGAAACCGGAAAACAGTAAGTGAGTTGCTGCATATTTTTATGTATTGAAACGTACGTTGCTACAGTTCAATAAAACCTGAAGCATAGTTGAACGGTGATTGTCTTACCTAATGATGAATGTTGTACATCCCCATTGGCCAACAGCAAACGTGACCAACCGGTGAGCATGGCGGAAAAAAAAGAGTGACAGAGGCACATTAGTTCAGAAAGAAATCTTGTTGGTTTAAAAAAATAAAATTAAATTAAAAAAAAAAAGGCAAAGTCACATCGTAAAAATGAAATATTCAACTGTTTTCCAAATTACACCACAAATGTTTTTTTTTTTTTACATTTAATAATTTGATTGACCCTCATTTTTCCAGGGCACATGAGGTTTAAAAAAATAACAACAACAATAATTACAACAATAACAAAACAATAATCACAAGTTTGATTGGCTGGCAACCAATTCAGGTTGGACCCCGCCTGCTGCCCGGAGACGGCTGGGACAGGCTCCAGCATGCCCACGACCCTTGTGAGGATTAGCGAATTAGAAAATGGATAATAATAATCATAATAATAATAATATGTAATGGGGAAAGACATTTAGTGAATTAAGGTGGATTTTTTTTTTTTAAACTGCCGTACATGGTAAAATACATATTGAACAAGCCTTTATAGTTGAACGTTCCCCCCAACACACACATTATACATATATGTGTATATATACGTATATATATCCATCCATCCACTTTTCACCGCTTATCCGGGGTCGGGTCGTGGGGGCAGCAGCTTTAGGAGGGAAGCTCAGACTCCCCTCTCCCCAGCCACTTCTTCGAGCGCTTCCCGGCGGATGAAATATTCCATTAGGAATTTACGTGTGTTGGTTTCGAGTTGATGATTATATTAATTCAAAATACCAAATGATCACTCTTCGTTTCGGGTATGGGGTTTGGACTAATAAGGACTCACATTCAGGGAAACAAGGCAGGAGTGCCCTCAAAAAGTATCAAATTTGAAACACCTCAAAATTCCCAAAAACAGATTCCCAGTGCGGCTCTACTCTGAGCCCCTCCCGGATGACCGAGCTTCTCACCTTATCTCTAAGGGAGAGCCCGGACACCCTGCGGAGAAAACTCATTTCGGCCGCTTGTATCCGGGATCTCGTTCTTTCGGTCACGACCCATAGCTCGTGACCATAGATGAGGGTTGGAACGTAGCTCGACCAGTAAATTGAGAGCTTCGCCCTTTCGCTCAGCTCCTTCTTTACCACAACAGACCGATACAACGTCTGCATCACAGCAGACGCTGCACCGATCCGCCTGTCGATCTCTCGCTCCCTCCTGCCCTCACTCGTGAACAAGACCCCAAGATACTTAAACTCCTCCACTTGGGGCAAGATCTCCTCCCCGACCCGAAGAGGGCACTCCACCGTTTTCCGTATATGTATACACAACAGTACATATATGATAATGGCCACACCATGAGTCTCAGGGTGCTCAAGTTCCGATTTCCATCACAATCATCAACTTTTATTAAAAATAAAGTACTTTCTTTGCAAATGTTTAATTAAAAAAAAAAGAAAAAAAGAACCTATTATGGCAGATGTCATTTGGTTTTAAAGACAACGGTATGGTGTAACAAGAAAGAGTGCATTTTGTGCCAACATTCAACTGTATAACACTTATCATGCTTCATCACTTCCTGCCAAAAATACTCAGACAATGAATGAACAGAAGAAGCCTTTCTTCTGTTCATTTTAACCACCATAATTTTACTGACACAAACTTGAGTGTTCTTCAAATGACATTCATCATCATGAGATAAATACCTTTCTTCCCAAGAACCTCCATGCCCAGGCTGACTCTGAGCATGGACTCATGAGGGTCAAACGGAATTGCGCCATTTCATCTGGCCCGCCATTGCCATGCCAAATCTCAAACCTTGAGGTCACAGCTGGGAGATGTTTTTATTTATCGTGTAGCTGTCTCCGCACTGTGTCGAGACACATTGTATAGTTATTGCCTCAAAACGAATCTCAGCTAGCAGCCAAAGTGGAAGCACATCACTTTCTGATTCTCCATTTAAGCTAATGTGCAAACACATCTCTCGACCGTCAACCTGATTAGAAGCTGCCCGGGCTGAAAAGATACAGACTGGAAGAACAGCAGCGGATAATATCAATGTTATTGCCACATATTTTGCACATGAATAAAAAAACGGCAAACACACACAGAACTCACAGCAATGATGTGACCTGACATGCAATGCCAGCAAACAACATGGAGAGTGGTATTATAGCCAGGACAACTTGCATTACCACATGGTGACTGCAGCAAGACATTTCTGCAAAGAATTCATGGACACACATAAACACAGGGCAGTAACATTTCTGTTTGCTGTCACTGTGCATCATCCAAAATGGTTGGGAGGCTGGTGTGAATACTTAATAAATACTAAATAAACCCAGAGGGGACCGCTAACAAAACTATGCTTTTAAATATTGAACAGATAAGAGCTCATGAACTTATGTTGCTCGGGGACTTGGCAGGTGCATCACCAGGGACAATTCCAAAGCCCAGGATAGGAATGCCTTTGCAGCAAAAGAGATGGAAGACGGTGCATAATAGACAAATACTGTGAAGCGGCACCAAAAAACCCCCCGACAAATATTACTGCAGCCTGCTGAACAACATTGCCATGTGTAACCATGTCTGTATTAACCGCCCCCTTATGGCCGAGGCACTTAACTGCTGGAGAGGGCCACAATTTTTCATCAGTGCAAGTGCGTAGGGGTGGAGGGGGGGGGGGGCACATTGGACCACTTCGTCACACGATTGTAATATGGACAAAATACATGCATCGTGTGTGCTCTTCATATATTTCATTTTTGATAATGCGGTTTTTAATGCAAGTCTCAACAATGCACTATTTGAACCAAACAACAAAGGGGTTGAATACACACACTGTCATGTGTTTTCCCAGTGCACGGGGCTTTCTTGCATTCAAGGACAGAACAAAACTGCTGAACAAGAAACTGACATCAAGTTCAATAACTCATTTCCAACTTTATTTATTTATTTATTTATTTTCACAAAAATCTTGTCACTTAACATTTTTACATTATTGAGATACTGTACTATATTAGTTGTGCATGTCATTCCAAATCTCCACCCCCAAAATATTCGGCCTAGTGACCCAGTGTAAATGCAACTGAGACATGTCTGCCATCTCGTGGTGGCTGGGGACATTACAATTTAAAACTCCACGCCAAAAGTACAAGATTTAAAAAAAGATCATTCAGTGTGATCGTCAGTTGCCCATCTCCTTTCTATTCCAATGTGCCTTCTGCGGAAGGACACGTGATCAAACCGAACAACAGGTTGATGGACTTCCTGCGCGATATTTATGATTATTATGATTATTATACTATTGGCTGATGATGTAATAGTTTGGCACTGCCTTGTAACAAAGTAAACCTAGATGATGAATAAAAATAAAAAATGCCTGTTGCCTGGCGTTATCTGATGCATTCTAAGCAGACATCAAGCTGTCCTGTGAACGAGACGATGTTTGTTCAGCAGAGCCTCAGGAATCAATGACTGAGGCTGATGTCTGATGATTTTTTTTTTTTTTGAACATATACATAGGCTTGCTGCTTGCCGCTTAAAGGGAGCTGCTTCTCATTGATTTGATTCGGTGCCTGTGTGTTCCGCAACATGGTGGGCAAACCCACGAGCAGTCACATGGGCAGGGAGGCCAGTCCGGTGGGGAAGAGTTATTAGCTGCCGTGCTAATGATCTCGGAGGCGGAGACTTGTTTATTTGGCCTCAACCCCTCAAGTCGGTGTAAAAGCCTCCCCGCTTCCTCGATGAAATTAAAAGCAACACCTGGGCGTCTTACAGCATTCAATGCTCTCTTTTACTGGACTGTATTTCTTGCATTAGGCCCTTGGCCAGATCATGCTGAAGGAAGCTGGACCTCCAGTGACGGTTTTCAAAATGAAAAGGAGGTCTCACTGTAGGATTTGAATAACATTCTTCTATCCTGACATCAGTTTCAAAAACGTGGTGCCACCAAATCATAGCAATGAGTCAGAAGCTAACCACCAGCAGCATTCACCGACCAATACTTTTTATTTTTATAGCTTCATATCATAAGATAGATTTACATATTTGGTCACTTCCCTACAGCGGAGAGATATGGTGGCATGTACTCGAAGGTTAGAGCATTTGTGGAAGGACAACTGGCCCCTCGAGTGTGAAGGCCAGTTGTTCTGCAGTAATACGGCCACACAAGAAGCATGTCAGCAGAAAGACTGAAGGAACAAAATAGGGCATGTCTGAGAAAGACAAAAGCATCGGAGGTGTGCACAAAGTACACAAAGATGATCCAGAAGTGTTGAAATTAAACATCCCTCCCGGATCCCTTTCCCCCTATTTTTACTATTTGCTATTCTCACCTTTTCATTCCCAGCCACCTTTCGAACATCGCTATAGAAGCAGCTCTATGACATATCATTAGCGACGTTTGTTGTTTTTAGCAACTTTCTCAGCCACCTTCACTCGCACCTACACCATGTTTCCGGCCGCATGTCTGCAAATCACGTGCCTGAAGCTGTCAATTACAATCTCAGGCTGTGTGAATGATGAAGCCTTTTCTCTGCCAATTTAAGTCGCCGACTCACTTTTGAAAGAGGGCAGGTGGACAGGGAAGCACCGGGACAGTTGGACCACAAACAAATGGATTTCTTACAACTCCAAAATGTGGCCATGATAATGATCTTACAGAAGTTGAAGCAGAGTTTGAACTAGATAGTAACCCTCACTTTGACTTCACGGGGTAAAAATAGCACGCAGAAAGAGCTGGCTGTGACGTTGTTGCCAAGCAGTACAGTTTGGTTACAGAACAGTCAATGACCCATTCGGTACCCATTTTTCCGGTTTGTCACCATTTCAATTGTAAAAGGACTCAAAATATATCAGACCTGTACTATGTTTTTTTTTTTTTTTTTTTGGTGCTGCTGCTTTTACCAGGGATACCAGTCAGTCAGATGTATAGAGTTGAGCTTTCCACACTGCGGTTATTCGAAAGGTTTACAGAGATGTATTCGTGATTGAATGCAAGTGTGGACTCCCAGTGAGACAAAGAAAGGAATTTATCTTATTACAATAATAATTATTACTATTCACTGGCTGGATGGATATATTTTTTCCAACAGCTGTAACCCACCAACTATCATCCTATTATCGTCTTCTGGATCCGTATTCAGAGGTCAATTTTCCCATCATAGCTGTGCAGACAGCCATTATGAACGTCTGACCAGCTATTCACCCAGCCCGTTCCTGAGTACAGCTCTGAAGAATTCGGCCCAAGTCAAGCTTACATCATACAGCTCATGTATATTGTGTGCACATTTTGTGGAAATTTTGAACACTTGCTGGGCAGCAAGCCAAATTAACCTACCAAACTCTGCAACTGTTTATGAGCCTCCATGTCTGACAATTGACGGGTTCAGATTATAAAGTTATTATCAGGGTTAAAATGTTGATCGATGGATTTGACAACATGCAGTATGCAATTTTCTGTGTAGGCTGTAATGATGTTCTAATAACACTGGTCAACAAACTTTGTAATATATATATATATATATATTTTTTTTTTTTTTTTTAATCAGAGATGCAAGTAAACTTTTCTAGATTTTTTTTTGCGCTGATTTAAGTTGGCATCATCATCCTCATCATCATGTAATATGTAATACAGCATATTTATGAATTAAGGCAATGGTGTCAAACTCAAGGCCCAGGGGCCAAATCTGGCCCCCATGATGCTTACTAAATTCTCCATAAAAATTTCAAATTCTCTTTTTATAATAAATAAGAGTGATACTGTAAGCATTTTCTTGTTACAAAACCTCTCATTACAGTAAATAAAACAATTGGTGAATAAACCGTTATTCTTGACTTCTTTATATGGTGTCGGTCATAACGGCCCTCCAAGGAAAACGGTAACTATAATGTGGCCCGCAACAAAAATGAGTTTGACATCCCTGAATTAAGGGTTACATTGAGCAACAGGTGGAATTTTTTTTCATGTCATTGCGATAAATGAGAATACAAGGTAAAGTCAATACAGTATTGCACAAGCTTTTATCGGTTGAACATAAAAACAAAAAATCCTGATATGCTAGAAAAAATGTAAAGACATTATTTATGTAATCAGCGTCAAAAATATGTTGAGGTACACGTAATGCCAACTGATTAAAATTTGTTGACAAGTGAAATTTGTTGCTTTCATCTATTGTAGTTAAATTGTGATTGAACTATTCCAAGCCGTTGTCAGTATGACACAGTTCCGTTATAGACCACTGTAAGTTACTACTAGTTGCAATAATTACACCCAAAGAATTACGGGTCTGTTCACACTTCATACCTTTGGCCTGGTAAAACTGAAATATCTGACAAGTGATACATCGATAAAATGCTGTAAAACATGCCGAACCCATGACACTTCAATTATGTTTGGCACTGTACATTATTTATGCACATTTTCATTGACGTGCTAACACACAAATCAGGCCAGTGCACGTTAAAAAAAAAGAAAAAAAAAGATGAATTTGCAATTTGCTATTTTGTTCAAACTAGAGACTCAAATAACAAATGCGTATTCCATTGCATTGCATTGCAATGGCTACTTGCAAGCTACTCATCCATATGGCATCTATCCACCCATCATTAGAGTGCTTATCCACAGAAAGGTCGCACTTGATCCCAGTTGACTTTGGGAAGTGGTGGCGTACAGCCTCGACTGAGGAATGAGAAGCAATTTTGGTTCAGGTTGAGAACTCAAGGACTGCTACAGAGAGTTGTTTGGAATCTAAATAAAACTTTGACCTGTGTTCTGCTCACAATAAATGACTATGAATGTCAAATATCTCCAAGGTTGCCTGTGATACGGTACAAGAAATGACATGTCTGGATCGTTGAGCTTTCCGGTATTTGACAGATTAAACACACGGTGATGTCACATCTGCGGATGTCTACCTTGAAAAAGAAGGCCGGCAAAGGCAGTGAATCCTGTGATCTTTTAATCATGTTAGGCACACTTCGAACTCAAGCATGGCAATGAATTTAATATGTATATGCATGAGTATCTGCAGTATGAAGGAGGAAGACAGTTCAAGCAACCCTGGGGGTTACAATAAATAAATAGATAGATAGATAGATAGATAGATAGATAGATAGATAGATAGATAGATAGATAGATAGATAGATAGATAGATAGATAGATAGATAGATAGATAGATAGATAGACACCTTGAACTGGTCACCAGAGCACCAAGAGGGAAATCAATCACATGTATGGACAATTTAGAGGCTTCGGTTAATCCACCATACCATACATGCATGAGTATCTGCAGTATGAAGGAGGAAGACAGTTCAAGCAACCCTGGGGGTTACAATAAATAAATAGATAGATAGATAGATAGATAGATAGATAGATAGATAGATAGATAGAAATTTTAAAAATGGAGAAAGGTATGCTAGAAGGTTGATTATAAATGCCCAGTACATGCAAATCCACTTTTGGTGACTGTATTTCCAAGGATTCCATTCAACGCAACCATGTACTTGCTCTCATCCAAGCAATTGTTCAAAATGGACCAAAGCATTTACTGTATATCATACGCTATTGAAAGAGGTTTGATTGCCTATTCAGCTCCGGACTTCACCGTAGATGACTGGTGGACGCGTTTAATGATGCACGACAACAAAGAATGAGGATGCTGCCTGAAACCTTGCTGCCATTGGTATTCCCTGCTGATTCAAAGTCCCTCTCCAATCAAAGTCCTCTGAAACTGTGCTACAAAAAGCTCCAAGAGTGTCCTTGTTTGACAAATAAGTGTAAAAGCGTAAAGGCATGGCCTTCATCATCAATTTCTGTTACCGGTAGTTGCTTCGGGGGAAAGTAGTTTTGAAATGTACAGGTTCCACTGCAATATCCCATTTGAACAACTTTGCCAGACTGGACTTCTTTTCTCATAAAACACTGCTTTGGCCCATAAGGATGAATGTAAAATTCTCTTTCATAACTTTACCAAATGGCATCAAGGAACCCGTTTGTCAGGGAGAACAATGTCTCCTCTGACCATTACTTTCTCATCCTCACCAGAGAAGTGGCTTTGCAGTGGACCGGTTTCTCGATCAGGTAGAGAAAGGTGGTGCTTATCTTGTCATCAGATGGGACGAGGAGGGCTATTTAGAGACCGAGGGATAAGAAGAGGATGTGCCATGTCTATCTGTGCCTATCATAACAGCCAATAGAATATTTTCATCATCAAGTTTTGGCGCATTGGTGACAGCATAATCGAAATAAGCACTGTTTCTTGAAAAGAAGAATTCATTGGCGCTGCATCCCATTTCATCCTTTATTCATGGCACATAGAGCAGGGGTGCCATAAAAGGAGGAAATATGATGACAATTTGAAGGGCCCATGATTGACAACTGCTGTAGAAAACAATATTTTGCCACTGAAATTGCATATCGTACTTTATCCACTGACTGGCTTACAGACGCTCTGCAGATATCGAGCACGCTAAGTCTTGGCTTTCTTTCCACCATGATATAAAGAAAAAACAAACAAAAACTAAAATACATGCCACACTTTGACAAAATCTTTCCCATCCGTGTGAGTATTGATGTATTCGCCGGCACTTGTGTCATTAGAGGAATGTGGCGAAAATACGTGCCATTATTTTCTTGACAACAAGACACATGAGCCATTCAGCTCATCCTTCTTGATCCTTGAAGGCTGAACACTAAAAGAGAAAAGAGACCCCGGTGAGATCTGTACATTTATTTGTACAGCCACTCCGTAATGGATGCTTTCAGCCTCACCATATCGTTGTGTCTGGTGCACATTTTGAGTCACACCACCAAAGTAATCTGGAGTGTGGGAAGGGCTACAAAAGAAACAAAACTAAGCCTTCTAATTCCAATTAAATGTGTTGACTTGTTTTCCAGGACTATTTATTTTGTTGTACTTGGGATGTTAGCATTGTCAGACATCTGATAAGACTACAAAAACCCTGCGATCCTGGGATGTGCAGGGGAAAGAAAAACAAAGAAAAGCAAAGACTGCTGGCTTAAACCACAGTGATTGTATGCACGTGTTGGAGCCGCTCCGGAGAGAAAGCTTCCACCTACACTCAGCTTGTGAAATGAATCGTATCTGCAGGCTGCCATGACAAACCACGGTGAAGCTGAGGAGCAAGAATTGGAATGTACAGCGAGGTTCTTGTGGTAAAGAGGGATTTACAGAGAGGGGTGTGCTCAGTTAAGAGAGAGAAATGTACACTTTTTTAAAATTGTGTTTCACTCCTAAAGGTGCTATGCTCAGGAAGTTAGAGGCACCTTTCGTCAGATGACTTTAAAACAGCTCGTGTTTACACAGGCACAAACACATAACACACTTTGCTCTTCAGCACAATTGCAATCCCTAATCCCTTCCTCTCTCGTAATGCTCATTTTCTAACTTTAAGCCCATGGTGTCGACTGGAATTTATTGGTTTAATATTCCTGCTCGATATCATGACTAACCCCGGTGGAAGGAGTCGAGGTAGAGAGGGTGGGAAGTGACGCTGTGCTGAGCACAGCCACGGAAACTCAGTAAACTCGAGGTGGGATCCGGAGATAAGTGTGTTTGGGAAGTGAAAAATCATCCATGACAACGCTTTGCAGCCATGTCACATGACAGGGTCATTATCACTCATTTGGTTTGTTGCCCAATCTGCCTTGGTGGCTAGAAGGGAAACGCGATATTTCTTGATGCTTCAACATGTGGTCAAATGCTGTGGCAAGAATAGGAGAGAGACACGCTTCGTTGCTGTTGTCATCTCAGAAGAAGAATTCATTCTTCATTATTTCAGGTTTCACTGCCAGAATAAAAATCAAAAGGCTTTCAGTTTCAATCTTGTTTTACAAAACACAGCCATAAGGGTAGTTACAAAAATACAGGAAATCTATTAACCTTAAATTCAAGAAAACAAAACCTCTCTATCAAGTTGCTTAATATACTATTTTCACATTCAAGTTTCAAACAAATATTTACTATTTTCACAACAAATGAATTAACTCTTTCATCCTTTTAACAACACAAACTATCATTTATATATGAACTATTGTTCCTTTGTTTCCATCCTGTTGTTTTTAATCACTCACAAAAAAAAACAAAATTACATTTACTGATGAAAGAAATACACTTATCTTTATCCTTTCCCCAAGAACAGTCTCACATAAAAAAAGGTCCTTAAACGACACTTTCACCTATTCGAGCTTTCTAGAAAAACGTCCTAAGCTTAATTCAGAAAATGACCACTTGAAAACAAAAGTGGTCATGGCATTAAACCTTTTCTTTCACAAAAACTGAGCAGAAAATAAACACGCATGAAAATATTTTCAAGGACTCAGTGAATTAAGTTCAACTTGATTAAACTTTAGCAGTTTCTTCAGTTCTCATGTTTAGTTTCTTTATACTCTCACTGCTCCATGGGCCAAAGCCGCTAGCAATAGCTTGGTTAGCTTACGCCCATGTTTACACACTTTCACCTACGATACGATCTCAATCACCACTCATGCAAACGAAGTGCTCAATACTAATGTTTTAACAATATTAACGATGGAATTTTATGACTTTTGAGTGCATTTTAATAGCCTGTGGCAAGAATAGGAGAAACACACGTTGAGCTGCTGTTGCCATCTCAGAAGGAGAATTTATTCTTTCTCCGTGCTCAAACGCTATGTCACCAGGGCCAGCGCACTTCCTAGTCGATGGCTGTAGAACAGCTACGTCGAAATGGAAACTGCTGATAATGTATGAATTTAAACTAGGGAAAATAAACACACCATCTATTATATAGGGGTCTCTGTTACTATCTGATTTGGTCTCCTTCAGCTTGTTATTAAACCATTTTTAAAGACATCTGATTTCAACTCTACAGATTCAAAGGAGGAAAAGCATGAACATACACTGGGAGAAACACAAAAGCTTGTTGCGGACTTACAACTTGTGTAAGCATGGCTCTTTAATAAGAAAAGGCAAGGACAGAAAGTCGATTTGCGCAGCAACGCCCACACATCTTTTCATCGCTCCTTACATTTAACAGAAACAGCACAACAGCAATGCACCACATAAATTCAGTACGATGCGCTGCAGCACAGCACACCGAACAGAACGCTAAACCAAGTTTTACTTGTTTCACAGATGAAACACGAAGTACATTTCAAAAAGTATGAGATGGTGAAAAGAGGATTAACTGCAGCTGTTCGTCAACAGGAAAAAAAAAACAAAACAAAAACAAAGGTATTCATGGAGCAGGGCGGAAAACGAAGTACCATTGGAGTGCTACTGCGATAGTAACCGCAGTGAGGCAGGATACATGCAGAAGACGTGGGAAGCATGGAACCCCACATCCAAATTGAGCAAGAAACAACTACGGGCATGTGTTGTTTCATACATCAGCAACAGGAAGTTGCTTTCACAGCTGGAGATGGATAAGGTTCTATGTGCTTCATCTGCGGTACAAAAACTCTAACACAAATGGTTTAACAATTAAAGCGTGTCTGACAGAATAAATTGTGGTTATCTATGACCATACAGCTCTAGTTTTCTTTTCTTCACCACTAGTGCCTTCCAAGGTGCGATCAATTGCTATGGTGACCAAAGAGCCACTCCTTGAGTGTGTCGATGTAATCTGGGACCACATACACACACCAAACCAACACACAAATCAATCAGACTCTAGCGAACAAATGAAATCCAACTGTTGGATGTGGACAAGTCCAAAGATTAAACTGCTGATGATCTAAGAGGAAGCATAACACAGGCAGAATGTTTATGCTCAGCTCAAGGTGTATGCTGCCACTGGAGCACGAGTGGTAAGTATACATCCATCATGTTTCTGCTATTTGTTGCACTTGTCCTTATTAGGGTCTCGAGTGAGTTGAAGCCCATCGCAGACAACTTTGGGAAAGAAGCGGGTACATCCCGGACCGGTCGGCAATCAATTGCAGGACTCTTGCGGAAAAACAACCATTTACACTTACATTCACGTCAATGCACAACTTATAGTATTCGATTTACTTAAGAAATGAGAGGACGCCAGTCTGTGCTGCCATAAATTCTTAGCAAACAGTCTCTTCATGCTCAATCAAGTATGTATTTCAAAAGCCTGAGCTTCAGAACTGTGAACAGTATTTCTTGATCATGGAACAACAATGGTGCGTCCCTGTTCTGGAGGATGCAACAATGCAGGAATCGTGAAACCAGGCGGGCGACTGGCCCTTGTTTCCAAACCTGCCAGCATAGTTGGCTTCATTGAGATGTCGCCAGGATGTGCTCCCTGCCAGGAAGTGAATTGCACTCCAATTAACTGATAAACGCTGCCCCACGGGGAGCTGGCAGACAGACGGATCAATAGAGTCACAGTGAGCTGAGCAGCATGATTTCTACAGGATACAAACTATACAGACAGACTTATTGAGACCACCTCTTGAGCCATTATTTGATCAACACTTGGCCTCGACCCAAGTAGTGTAGGTCAAATTCTTATTTCTTCAACTCAAAGTATTTCGGTCAGCCTCAGGTATGAAATTCGACGATTTGGTCTACACGGGGCACATAAACGTACAGCAGCAGGACTGGTAATTTAGAGTCCCTGTCAGTCAACCTCGAACTCACTGGAAAATATGCTTGCCGTGAAGCTCAAAAGCGGTAAATATCAAACTAGACCCAGAGAGAACCATCTTCTTTCATCTTAGTATTTTGAGGTAGCCTGAATGTCTTGAAGCACCACGCTGTCTCTCACAGGTCAGTCATGGTACTACATCATAGTAGCATCAACTGGTTTGTTAAAAGGGGAGTCACAGTTGTCAGTATGATTATGTGTGCTGTGTTGGTCATCTCGATCACAGCACACATTACAAGAGCACTAATGAGTTCTGAAGCTACAGTGCTGCCATGAGATACAAGTGACACGGGTATTTTGAGATATGTCGGTGCCATAATTCAGTTGATTTTGACTTGGAAGCCAAACCGGCAGTGAACTCAACTCGACTTCACAATAACCGGCAATGGGTGAATCGTGAGCAATTCTTTAAAAAAAAAATAAAATAAAATAAATAAAATCGGTTTGAAGCTGTCTGATGGCACGCCAAGTTGAAGGCCACTGTCAAACTAAGCATAAAACTATTGAGAATTCCACATTGTGTATTTAAAACAAAACAGCTTTAGCTTTTAGTCCGTTAGCTTAATGCTAATGCCAGCACATAATGGGGAACACATACCCCTTTAAGGACCTAATATTTGAACACAGAGCAAAACACATTTAGACATTCACTATACTGTAGCTGTACACAGTCATATATTCTTTATCCTCTGTGGGGAGCTGAGGTGTCTAAGAGACAACATTTCTGTTTGTCTGTTTCCCCTTGGTGGCCAATGTGGACAGCAGCACAATGGCCAGTCAATTGATTTTTTTTTTCTGTATGGTTTTATGGAGTACAATATTATAGAGTGTTGTTTGTCTCATTAAAAAAAAAAAAAAGCATTTTGTTATTTTTTTTGGGGAGACTGGAATGAAGTAAAGGCATTTCCATACATTTCAATAAGGAAAAATGATTTACGAGCATGATCAGGGAGCAATTGAAAACAAATTTCTCAAGACAGCATCGTACAGGTATATGTACACTAATTCATTTCCAAGAAAAGTGACGTCAGAAGCAGCTTGAATTGTGGCGACAATTGTCTGTAGGATTTAAGCATAAAAATGGGCACATAGAGTCGGCTCAGAGTTCTTGCTTGGGGCCAATAGATTCTGCCAAATGAATGAGAGCAAAAGGTCACTCCTTTATGGATGACACTTTTCCATTGACCTTTATGATGAGAAGAGAAAATGAAGCAGAAGCAGAGGAGGCAAAAGAAGCAGACAGCGGGACACATGTTTTCTCCCACATAGACTTGATTGCAAATGTTGCTTTTTTAATGACTGGTGACCTCTGTACAAACACACAAACTTTCTTTTTGCTGTATTCAACAAAACGTGGCTACTCGAGCTGCGAGTATTCCAATTACTAGCTCTCATAGAGATGCAAGCTCCGCTAATGTTCCACAGATTGCTATCTGTCGTTAGTCATCCTTGAAAACGTGTACATACCCGCAGAGAAGCTGCAGACTAATTAGTTAAGAAATTTGGATAATTGCCTCGACTCAAACTGTGGGCGCGCATGAGAAAGATGACCACAGATGAGATAAAGCACAAAGGCGCTAATAAACAATAATAATGGTCTTTCCCAGGCTCCCCGAAGACAAAACAAAAGGAGAAATAATTGAGATTTGCTAACACTCTGCTGCCGTTGTCTCTAATGACCTTAACTAAACTGATTGTCTTGCTGAGTTAGTTTCACAGGGGAGTTGGGCTGGAAACGACGCTTTCTTTGCAATAGCGGAGATTTCCTCCAGCTATCATCACTACTGCATCGATTAACATGATTGGTTCATTAAAGACTTCCTCTTTCAATTCACTCGCCTAAATAAAATGTCGCTATTGTTTTTGTTTTGTTTGCTGCCTGGAAGCAGATGGAGACATTGCTTTTCATCATCATCATCATCATCATCATTATCCAATTGGGCAAGTCATCTGTTGCCCTCATGGATGGCTTCATACACTTCTGTGTCTATTACTTGTATGTCACAGCATTGCTGATTTATTGAAAAGCTTCAATTCATCAGTATTGTAGCTAGAGAGCCAAGTAGTGAATTGCTGCAAGTCTACTTTTGCTCTGCAGTGCCTTTAGTTGCCAGTTTTTGATTTCTGCAGCACAGAGAGAGCCTAAACTTAGCTGTTGGGATGTATGTAAGGTCCTTACTTAAAAACGAGAGAGAGAGAGAGAGAGAGAGAGAGAGAGAGAGAGAGAGAGAGAGAGAGAGAGAGAGAGAGAGAGTGTGAGCAGCAGCACACCATATGAAAGCAGATTGCGTTTGAGGCCTAGTGGAAGCATGGAGAACAGCATTGTTGTGTGCAAATTGAGGAGCAAAGACTTTCCTTATCACATGAGCACTTCAAGCCTCTGCTCAAACTTTAATGCAAAAACGTAGACCGCATTCATTGTGCAAGTGTTGTGGCTGGTTGATCTTGAATGCGCATGCTCTCAGGGGCGAGAGTACACCATTCATTTCAATGGCTCTCCTACTCGTGGCCAGTGTCCCACATTCAGGTCCCAGTGGCACTTTTATGCCAACATGCCTGACATTAACTAATATTACCTCGAGCAATTGGCTCAAGGTAATATTAGAAAGAGCTAATGTTGTTTGAACTTTAGCAAGTGAGCTCGAGTGATCCATCAGATTAGCACTTGGTGCTTTAATTGTTTCTGTTCTATCCATGTTTAGTGGACGCTCATAAAAGAGCAGTGATGACACCTTAGCTACGCAACGATTTCACATTAGCATATACTGTACATTAGTTCAGAAAAAAAAACATCCTTAAAAAAGAACTAATCAGTTAAAGCAAATTAAATCTGGAACAGATAACAGTTTGACATGTCGAATGATGTGATAAAGCCTTCCAATTACTGGGGACCCCCCCCACACACACACACACACACACACACACCTGCATCCATTTGATTGACATTGTAAAGATCCTGACAAAAAAAAATATTCTCTAATTCATACATAATTTCCCATAACAGCTATTGCACATGTAATAGCTACTCTCAGCTGTCATTTGTATCAGTTTTAATATTGTAGCAGTCATGTAGGATTGAATTCAATTAGGTTCCCCACTCGGAGTCATCTTGCATTCAGGGAAATGGTCACACCTCAATAAATACCAAACTGGCAGGAGATAGTGACAACTGTTCCAAAATGAGTGAGTACCTTGAGTGCAAAAGGGAAAATTGAAGGATGATATAGAGTAACTGGGGAATAACTCCACACAGAGGCAATCATCCCCTCTTTGTTAAGCAACTTACATGCACGCTGTTTTAGAAATGCGATGTGGAGCTCCACATTAGGCCAAAACAAAGAGCCATTTTTAAATCAACATCATCAGGGACAAAAAGGCCAGTAATGTATTTCTAAACAGAATGCAAAATTGGCTCACAGCAGGACTGTTTCGCATTAGCTAGCATATTATTCATTCGCAAAAAAAGTAAAGCATTACACACTCAGCACTTATCAATTCATATTTCTTGGAGAAATTGAGTCTTAGGCTGAGATAGTGCTCGCTGCAGAGCCAATCGTGCCGTGGGGCCAAGTGATCCCTCCTCTGGGTTGCATACCATGAATCACCCCATTAAGAAACACAGAAAAACTATTTCTTTTATGTTGGGCACTGCAGAGCTCGCTGTTCGGGCGAAAGAGATAGTACATCACAGTTATCGTGCCGCACACTCGCCCTCTTGAACTCCTCCCTGACTACCTCACATCCTTATCGTTATAAATGCCTCATTCACTTGAACCGGCGCCACGTCCCACTCTGATAAATGTACACTGCATCACCTGCACAGATAAATCACCCAGCCGCAGATCCTCATTTCCAGTCGGTAAAGCACCACACAGAAGATCACATAAACGACAGCAAAAGCAGAGAGAGGGGGAGTGGTAGTCAAGAGACTACTTGCGGAAGGGAAGCGTGCAAGCCGAGGATTTTTGAAGAATAATCAAGGGGCTGAATGCGACACAATGCGGGAATGTTGAATGGCTGATGACGCCCAAGGATGACTTTTGTATCCTTGCGTGTCTTACAGCATCTATTCACCATCTGGAGAGGTGAAAAAGACAAATGAAGGATCATGGGAAAGCTCTCACAATTGGCTTTTTCATAGCGCGCTCAAGCATGTGATCACTCTGGGGTGGTCCAACGTGGACTAGTCAAGATTTCCTTGCTATGCCAAAGTGTCGACAAATTCAAGCCTTGTGCCACTCCAGGAGCGCACAAACACATTCATGGAGAGCTCTATCAGGCAAACCGAAATATTAACGAGGCGTTAATGTGGGAGGAAACGAATTGTTGCATGGCAATAAGGCTGAGCAGGATGAGAACTGCAGTTGCGGTAGTCCCGGCTACAAATTGTACATGTATGAAGAAATATCTACAGCAGGTTGTCCGTTGCGTCGATCGTGATTGATCAGCCGCTTGTCAAGGGAGTTTTGGGTCGAGCCCATGGATATGACTTCTTCACTGTCAGTCCTCCCAGTTTGATACTATTCATATAAACAAAGAGATGTCTAAAGTCTTTTCTCATCATCATTCATTCTGAACTTTGTCACTTGTCGTACAGTGCAGCCATTCATACACGGTGCATGCGTCAATGGGCATCCACCGACAACGGTGCGATGTTGCGCAAAACTCTATTAAACCAGAGAGTTGCCATATTAGCCTCCAAAATATTTTGTCAACTCTAAACTTCACAAAAAGTGTGAGAACGATTAGGGCATCAAGTATTTCCATAAACAGAATGGGAACACCACTTTTTTTCCCTCCCCCGCTATGTCGTTTTTCCAATTTTTTTTTTTTTTTTTTTTGTTTTTCCTCATATTAGGGCAGGATGCCATGGTATTTATTATTTGTTATGGACACAGGCAAATCTTATCAGAATACACACACCAATGCACATATTTGAAAAAATATATTTGTCTAAATTAAATAATAAGATTCCATTGAGATAAAGTGGACTTACAGCAAAGTGGGGAATAGTGATCGAGCCATGCTGTCAATTGTAATTGAGGCCCATCCAGAAACATTTGGAGTTTTCCCCCCCCCCCTTTTTCGTTTTTTCAATTTTTTTTTTTTTTTTTTGTCGTTTTTCCAAATGCGTCATCCGCCAGTGCACTATGGTCACGCCAATAAAGGGAAATTATGGAGTAGAATTTTCAGGTCTTTGATAAAAACATCAAGTACCATTCCACTATGACTGACAATGTAAGTGTGCTTGTGTCTCGCTATCGGTGACTACTGTCCGGACTATACATCCATGGCTGATTTCCTTCAATGCAAGTCATCAGAGTAGAGTAAGGATGGAAAATGTTCACTGTTTTGCCCAACATGGGCTCAGGCGGTTATGCAAGCTACACCAACATATGTTGTACATATAAAGAGCTATGAATATATTCATAAATAAATATATGTTTTGCCATTTTAGTGTCGCTAGATAATTGTGGACACCCCTTCCTTACAGCATATGAAAGCAGATGACAAATAACAACTACGGATTTGAATGAGTACAATACAAACAATACAATACTATGCATACCATACATGTGAATGTGAACAAAATCGCTGGCAATGTTTGTGACAACAATGCATTTCATGTGCCCCCCTGAGGTCTGGTGACAACTATTAAATGGATGAGCTACAACAACTACAGTACATATGCAGTTGAGAACAAAAATGGGTGTAATAGCTATCAGTGGCGTGACAACAACCGTACACGGGTATGGGAATAAATGATTTCGAAACAGTTGTGTACAGACTCTTGAGAGCAGTGTGGGTTGACTTGAATAGTAGTGAAGGAAGAACCTGTGTTTCCTGTTCCTTTCACCTTTGGGCATTGGGTGGGGGTCGCATTGTAGATGATGGCTTTGGTACACCTTCTCCTTTCCCCCACGATAGGCCTTCCTAATCAGCCTGTCTCCTGTCTGTAGCTTCGACGCTGCTGTCCCAGCAGACCACTGAAAATGTTTGTTGCCACAACTGGGTCATTAATAAAATCTTTATGAGGGCCACCTGGGCCTCCTCGGCAGAGAGACAGCTCAGGACTGTTTTTGTGTTGGCTCTGTGCCTCTGTAGTCCAGGTTGTTGTTGAGGTCAAAACCCAGGTAACCGAGTCCACTGTTTGTTCCATTCTGTCCCTTGATGTTCCGTAGCCGTGGGTTTCCCAGGGCCCACCACAAGAACCTGAGGCTTGTCTGTATTTGGAGGCTGTTCCATCGGCTCCAGTCCACAAAGTTCTCAGTCACCTCTATCTGGGGGTTGTCCAGACGAGTCGATTTTACTACTCCACATTGACCCCTGACATTGACTAGTCACAAATTTCGTGTTTATGGTTTGAGGAGGAAGCAGAGCTACTTGCAACAATAGAAGAGTGCGCGGACTCAAACTGTCACCTTAATTGATTCAAATGTTCTTCTATTTCTGCATGCAGAGCTTTAGTAAGTAAGGGGGAAGTAAAGGGGGAAACAGCCATGCTCGAGTAAGATTTTGAACCACTTTATCAAAGTGGAAGGAGAGCGGGGAATTATTTCACCGCACACTAAGAGGTCCATGATTATTTGTCAACAAATTCTCACAACGTGAAACCCACCACTATTGTGGGCCCGCGTTTAGTCAAGATGTGCACACATTACCTGGCTGTTCCATATTCAAGCATGCCACGAAGTTTGGTAATGGAACCGTAACAGTTACCACAGCAGGCGAGCCCACGTCAATGCTCACGTACTAACGTCAGCACTGTACTGAAAAATATCAGTGAAGCCATCAGCCACTCGTCGACGACTCTACTTTCATCGCCTTAGTGTTGACTTGATCTTGAAATGTTGTGCAACAAGTAATTCTCTCTATTACCTGTCATCATCGTAATTGTTGATGGCAGGGATGTGGGCTGGGGGGAAAACAGAACATTTGGTCTCCAGTGTATAATGGTGACGGTATCGTGCAGGAATGGGCAACTGTGACGGCCCGCCCGCGCTGGAATGGCTGTCGGTTGATTGCGGAAAATATATGTTTACTATCGTTGAGCAGTCTTGTTAGGTTAATGCTGGTAATC
The DNA here is from genome assembly GCF_001891065.2 of Hippocampus comes. Classification (NCBI taxonomy): domain Eukaryota; kingdom Metazoa; phylum Chordata; class Actinopteri; order Syngnathiformes; family Syngnathidae; genus Hippocampus; species Hippocampus comes. Next base: position 2,560,244 of record NW_017805983.1, read on the forward strand.
AGATGCTAAGAACACATCAGGAACAGGAAGACTCAGGAGGCAGGCATAGTTGTCTTTCTTGCAAGAGAGAGCACGCTAAAACATGTCTCGGTTCACAATCTCAAAGCAGCTCTCCAGCTGGCTCTGCAATGTAAACCGTTACAGGTTCCGGGGCAACTCTGAAGAGTGCGCATTTGTCTCCTTGCATTTATTGGAAGGATGTCCCTGATACACGATCTTCTAACGGGAGTGGGGAGTATTTTCACATTCCACAACAGTTTCAGTAAAGGAGAGTTTCAATAAGAACACAGTTCATTCCTGAGATGTCGTCAAACGGCTCCTGCTGGATGTCGATGGTCCACGTACACAGCTTGGGATGTCCCTCTCATGGTGTCCTGGGTTGATGTTATCTTCTCACAACCAACAGTTAATTTGACCAGAAGCCGTTCACTTAACAACAAGATGTTGTCTTAAAAGCTAGAACAGGAGCAGCCTGAGCTCTCCCGGTCCGACAAGTCTACCATTATCAACCTACCCCATTGTATATGAGGTATTTGCGAGGTATCACTCTGAAACAGGTTTTAAAGTTACACAGAGAGTAAATATGGGATAACAGAATCACATTTATTCCAACAAGTCTTAAGTTGTAATATCAGTGTTCACCCTAAGGGGGCAGACATCACTCACAGACAAGACTGTGGTGTGCATCAGAGAAGCAGAGTGTGTCTTGGCTAATCATCAGGTCAAGAAAACGGCATCTCTCAGGTAGAGTCGGAACCAGATTATCTATTCACCGAATTCAAATGCAAGCTTATTTGGCAAGTTTGCGAACAGATACCATCACCCATAAAAGAGAGCTAACAATCTCAAAAGTACACAAACAACAGCATTTTTCCCCTGACAAGAAACATTGACAATTTGTTTGAAATGCATGAGGAATTTAAAGGGCAAGTCAACAAATTTCTTGTCAATAACATTTTCTATGCCATCCCACTTGTCTAAACACAGCATTCTGATTACATTTAGGTTTGTGGAATATTAAGTAAGCAGCAAAATCCACCCCTTTTTAACAATCTAAGGGCGCAGCTGTTGTTGATTGAAAATGATCTCACAGTTGCTCAGGGCTCGGGTAACGACCAACCACACTCTAAAATTGCTCTAAGAATAAAGCACCCTGAATTTAATGTACCTTTAATTCATACGTCATTTCCCATTCTTGTTATTGCACGTGCAATGGCTACTCTCAGTTGTTTAAATCTCAGTACTGTAGCGTTGATGGAGAGGTTGGACAAACACAGCCAGGTACTAAAAATGATTTCGTGTTTAAAGATTTTACACTGCAGTATTATGAACGTGCGACAACCCTAATAAGGTAAGAGCAATGGAAAATGGATGCATGGATGGATATGATCTGTAAATCTGTCAAACTGCACGCATTTCCAACTGCGAGTTGGCTTGTTTTACAGGGCACTTTATCTGCTGGAACCTCAACTTGACATGCAGCAGAGCACGGAAGAGATGCTTGTTCTGAGACGAGAGCATGGAAGATGTTCTCATGAATATTTTAGATATGGTGTAATGATTGGACTCTTGTCAAGCTCACTCCTGAGGATTGCCTTCTATTTTTGTGAGTACAGTACAACCTCCCTTGGAGCACAAAGACCACTGATCGACTCTGGCCGAGAGTCGTATTCTCTTCAGAGAAGACACGCGGCAATTTCAATCCAAAATGTCGAAATGCTTCAGTACGTTCTCTTCATTTTACATGCCACTTATCCTCCAGTAAGGAACACCCAGGACTGATTGCAAGACATTCATTGAACCGACCCGTAGACACCCAAACAACCACATTCACATTCAGACCTACAGAAAATATAAACAGAGAGACTTTGATAAACCTAACATGTTTTTTGGAGTGGTGGAGGAAAACTCCATGACCACAGTGACATATAGTACCCACTTAGACACACAATTGTTGGTACCTTTTTTATTAACGAAAGAAAAACAATAACAATAATCAGAAATAAAGATCAGACACTCCTTTTGAATTGTTGTTCAACAGAATTATTTTTTCAAAACACAAACTCAGGAAATAGAAGTGGACCCCCCGCCCCCCACCAAAAAAAATACGCTCTTCCCCTCATGTAATATTTTGCTGTGAAACCTTCCGTAACAATTTTCAATTAGGTATCTGTGTAATGAGGATACAAGTGTACATTAGTCATAGCTCATGAGCTGTGTATGTTTGCAGTATGAGGTCAAATGTAAAGATGCACGTGAGCACGGAACGCAGCAGAAATAAGAAATGTGAAATAATTAGCTTGCAATTACAGGCAGAATCTCATCAAACAGCCAATACTGTTACAATTAATAAGTGAATACTTGTCTGGCATTGTGAATCGAGTAATACTTTTTCAAATGGGTTTTACTTTTCGATTCAGTCGCATCTTCAATAAATGAATGCATTGTGAAATGCGAGTTTAGCTACGTGCCAGATTATCGCGTTTTCCACGCAGATCACACTGCTTCTGTTGGTAGATTAAGTCACACTCCTATGGTGTCTGAAGCGGCAACTTAGTGTCCTTTCGTCGCTACGTCAGCAGGGCATGTAGGTTTCTAACTCGTGCTTTTCTTCGACGGGCCTTTCCTTTCAACGACGACGACGACAACGAAAACACGAGGCCGCCATCGTTGATCCAAAAAAAGGATTCGTTTTATTTTCTCTTGAACACAAATTAAGGCTTTACCAAAAATGAAAAAACAGAACTTCTACAATACACTTAAACGAAATACAAAACACGATATTAACACGTTAACACGAAGTACGAAACACGTAAACACGGTCAAAAAAAGGTGTTGCTCCATGCCCAACAAATGAAGCTTACATAAACCTGGCCTCTTAACAGGCTATAGACAGGACAACCAATGGAGCCCAGATACTTCGATATTCTTAATAAATTTGTTCTAAATAAAATAGCAATAAAATATCAAATATAAACCAAACTGCTTGCATCTATTCAATTCAAATTATTCAAAAAGCTAAATATATAATTTAACCAAATTTTCCTTATGGCTCTAACAGTGTCCTACACCCCATACTCCACACACCCATCGCCACCCAACTCCGGGACGGGAGCACTGTTTGCACTTTGTCCTAATAGAGCAAAAAGAGCACTCTGTCTGAGCAATTTAAAAAAGCAATTTGTTCTCTTTGGCTCTCTGTTTGCTTTTGCTGTGTTCTGGCCTGGTGCACTGGGAGAAGGCTAACCTTACATAAATTACTCCGACTGCCTATGAAAATGTCAACAAGACACGGTGTGTGCGTGTGCGTGAGGTTATGCGTTTGTGTGCACAATGAGTTGCGGCAGGGATTTGGGACTCCGGAAAAAAAAAAAAAACAAACACTTCTGGCTTAACCACTTCAATGTCCCTATCAGTCATGGGCCCTCAGAAGAATCATCATCACTTCCCTCACCCTTAAGACTACCCTGTGCCTGCGTGGGTGTGTGGTAGCATTCCTAGCCGCCAAATGCCCGGTGTCATCATAGCGACCAGCTGATGGATTGAATGAATGTGAAACTTTCTTATAGCATCCTGTCACGGCTTCAGTCTTCACAATCAACCCGGCTCTCTCGTGTCAAGCCTCAGACTCTTGCATCGCCGCGGTCTTGAAATTGTTGGCCACCTGGACTGCATAAAATGCACATTACCTCATGCGAATGAACTTAGAGCTTCTTAAGCGGTTTCATCTCTGATTCAGACGAGTGGCGTTTGTTCCCGAGCAAGCAGAATTACAGCGCCACGCTGATCTCAACCGTTATAAACGGTTCCTTCAGCTCCTGTTGCCTGCTCTTTCCACCGACAGAATAGGAGCCTCCTTGTCAGTCGCAAGCATTTACAGCAACCTCTCCGGTTCACTTTGTTCCAGTTATTTTATCGGCCGCTAACGGTTACAATCAACAATATGCTTTTTGTAGCTGTATCAAGCTGTTGGCTGCCTCTATTTCACCTGTAAGGGATGGGCCGGTTGAGCAGATAACAAGTGACAAGAGTAAAAGGAAGCCAATCGGAGTTGGAAAGGGAAAATATCTCTTATCTCACGGGAAAAGGGCCAACTCAAACACGCGTTTAAAAATTGTTACCACACTGGACCGCACACAGAAACCTGACGATTTGGGCCTGATTCAATAAGATCCCAAATAGCGAGAACTGAATTGAGTCTTTATTCAATCTACCAGATAGCGCGTGCTGTTGGCAACAGGTGTAAAATGGGCTACAAAACTGAGGAGTGGATATATGAGACAAGAGTTAATCTTTCTACCACACGACATTAGGCATTTCATTCTGTTTTCTCTCTTCTTTTCACGGTAAGTTCAGGTAACGCTTCTGGTCAAACGTCAGTCATTGCACTATTCATAAGCGCACTTTAAACTGAAGCGAGCATTTGCAAACACAGGAGTTTGTGGGCAACGTGTCCCAGTCATTTTGGGTTTAGAAGTCACATCTGCAAAGAATGTGCCAATGACAAATGCCCCCCTGGCAACTCTGTTTTGGTGAGCCAGAATTGCCATTCGGATGATGAGTCTGACTAAGGTTTGTGTACTTTTGGGTCATTCTTTTCTCCTTCCAGTGTGAATGGGAAACGATCCAATTTCCATTTTCTTTGTTGTTTGGATGTAAAAATAAATAAATAAATGAATAAAAGAGCCATCTCCTGTTGCCTTGCTTTTATAAATTTGAAGTTGAAAAACAAACAAACAAGGTGATAGTCGATTGTGTGTTCAGCACAAATCGGCAAATAAAATATGACCGTAATTTCTTTCAGTCAATCCTGCCTTGCCTTGTCCCGGTAGACGGTCTTCTTTTGCTACTTCGACTGCTGCCCTTTAGCGTCTATTCTGAGGCCCACGATAGCGCCCATTCTCCTGGACTTCACAGATTTTATACATGTCAGACTCTTTTTGATTGGTTATAACATGGAGACAAAATATGAAAAAGACATGAATACCTGAGACTTTGGTCTTCCAGCTGCTCCACATTTTGTTTACATATGATGTACCAAGAAATATCTCAAGAGTGTAAAAAGTGTGTCACCAAGCTCCAGTCTGTGGCCATAATGTTGCATTGTGTGCTGAAATGATGAGTCTGATGAAGAAATTCCTCCTGTTCTCACATGCTCTCTGTGAGAACTGTAGGAAAGTGAATCTGTCACTACCTGATCCCTTGATTCAATTACTGATTAGCAGTCTTCAAACCATGCTTTCTTTCCCCTCACATTGTTTTTTTTCTTCCTGTGTGACTACTTAACTGCTTTTTAAAACTGTTCTCTTGACGATCCATATTTCCGCGATTAAAATTAACTACAGATAAATGTATGCCCCTTATTGTTCATTAAAAATTAAATGATAGAAATATACCATTTGCCATCACACATTTATCATAATTTCAAAAAGCCGTCAGTGGTGTTTCATATTATTGGCATTAAAAAATCATTAGTTTTACTAATTAAGTTTCTTGTGATGAATATTTGAATTATGCCCTGTCACACTCTTATCACACACACCGTAATTCACACATCACTCCCTCCATTAATGAAAGGTTCACACACTCAGTCTCATGTGTCTGAGTTGTTGTGGTATATGTGGTCTCTTTCATTCTTTTTTCTTTATTTGGGACAATGTATATGAATGATTGTTTCAACAGCAAAATGTAAATTCACCCAATTGTAGCCAAAAGGCTCATTTCCATTGGTCGTCCCCAGCCAGAAGAAGCATGGGAACGTGCCCTGGTATAAAAAGCAATACATAACCCCCCCCCACCACCACCCCCCAAAAAAATTGACAGCTCCCTTTGCCTGTGCCTCTTATTGACTGTCCCCTTGGCCATAGCACGTCTGTGTTTTGTTTTGTTTTTTTCTGGTTCAGCAGAATTATAGTTAATCTGATAATTATTGGAATGTATTAAACAATTGCTTACATCTGCATCGCAACACACCAAAGAATTGATAACGCTTCCCCCCCGGCCGACTGTTTTGTTTCATACAAAGGTGACAGCACTGTTAAGTAATTTACAAGGTAACTACAAATACGCCTGGAGAAACCTTCATTTGCATTCCGCTCCTATAACATGAGTGTTGAAAGGACTTTTATTCACAGTATAGGCTTTCATAGAGCTGTATTGCGGTTTTTTTTTTTCATATAGTCACAAAATACTTGCTTTTGTATAAGTGCTGCCTTTTATGGTTATCAAGTGTGTTCACACGGCAACTTTTACTCCGGTGTAGCACCGATGCTGCCCCCCGTAGAACGTTCACATGTACAAAATTATACCGGTGTAGCCCCTGAAAACACCTTAAACCGTAGCATTTATCCTGCTCAGGTGGTGGTTTAAAAATTTACTCCGGAGTAAATGCTAGTTTGCGAGGCAGCACCGATATAAAATGGGACGTGTGAACGCTACGCGGGTAGACTCGCGACGCATGAGAAGAGTTGATTACATATACGGGTATTGAATGCGTTGCTTTCATGCTCTGTTGTACTTCCGTCATCTTTCCTTTCTCTCTTCTCTCATCCTTTTATGGTGTCTGATAGACCACAGCGTTGATTTGTCTGGAGAAGTATAAACCATGGTTTCTCGATATGTCACAAACAAGGCGGGGAAAAGGAAGTACACGTTACGCACGCGCATGTTTTATTTCCGTCTTATTATCATATTGCACGTCCGCAGAAACTGCCGTGTTTAACATGCTTCTCTTTAGTCAGCAGCTTTTTACATGTGAACGCTGCACAAAATTTACACCGGTGTAAGATATATCGCAACAAAATACGTCGGTGCAGCACCGATGCAAATGTGTGCCGTGTGAACACCCCTATAGTTGATTCGGTTGAAGGTTTGAAATGTTAGAATGTGGGACTGCAAATAACGTGTTGCTGGGTGTAAATGAGAGACCGTTGGTGCTGCGTGTGGTTGAGGAAATGGGGGTGCAGGCAAGGTGCCAGGAGCAAGGGTGTGGGGGTTAAGGGGGCCCATGTCGGACCCCTGGACTGGAGGGATCACTTCCAGAAAAGCAAAAGGCGGCCAAACGCTGGAAGACCATATCCATAAAGTGAGACTCACAATGGAAAGACAATTCACACCGAATCTGACTGATACAGTTCATACCACCAAGATTGTCCTCACGGACCATCAAAGGCGTCTTTGTCTCTGTGCCTCGCTAACCTCACGGTTAGGAACTGTTGCTGACCCTCATCTCCGTCTGTAATAATTGGCTTGATGGATGCTGTATTAGACTATTTGTTAGGGATGAATTACTTTTCTGTGTCACTGACGCGATAGATGTGTGCATGTGGTCATTCCTGAACCCATCAACGAGCACTCCGGAACTCCACCAAGGTATTGGATTTATTGGTCAATTGGTTATTTAAATAGCGTGGAAATTACGCCTTCAGTGTGTACCAACTGTTAGTACGCTAAAAGCACAAAAAAAGCATATGGCAGCTAACCAGTTGACAGCGAACTAGCTTGAGGCTAGCAAAAGAAAGTAATGTCGCAGTCTAAAGCTTCTCTTAGTGCTCCTTCTTGTTAAACATCCGAAAAACTCTGATGCTGGATAAAAGTAGTCAGTCGGACACCGCCTAAATCTTTCCGGCTTTCTATGCGAGTCCGCTTATTCCTCCGGTGTACGTTCTTTTATTGTTATGAGCTTCTCTATTCTTGGTCTTCTTTCAAAGAGTGTCGCAATCAGGGTGTCAAATCAAAGGAATCAAAACAAACACAGAACCTTTGAAAGTGCCGTCATTCTACTGAGGTGCTGCTTTGTCACAGATATTGAGGATAAGATGCTCCAGACATCAGTTCACAATGCACAGCACTCTTTTATGTCACATATGATGACCGTTCAAAATAAGTAACGGTTCGAATTCATTTTTGGGGCATACATTTTCTTTGGTCGAAGTCTTAATTGGATATCTTTTGGGGAGTTTGAATGTGAGCAGTACAACCGCAACAACAGCCACGCGTATGGCCTTCCACGAATGATTGTGACATACTGTATTTCTGAATGCACACATCTTCTGTTTCTTTCAGTGTACAGTATTGACAGGAATGAGAACAATTGTGAACCGATTGCACCTTTGAGCTTTTCCCTTTGATAATCACCACTGCTCTAAAGGGTGGCAGCGGTGCTAACGGCTTTGCTATGTTTCTATATTTGCTATGTTGCTATCAGGAGAATCATATATTCTGAAATGCTAAGGGAAGGAGAAATAATCACATTTTAAATGTATAAATATCATGATTCTAAAATAATTCAATGATGGCAGAATGCCTGATGTGGAATACAAGTACGGAAATTTAGCGATCGCTTCACTGTCAACTGAGCACACGTGATCATAATGAGAATGACATAATAACAGTTTAATGGCCGCTGTTGGGTCTCACGGGCGTCCACAAAATAATCTGCAAAAAATGAATTAAGTGAAAAGTTCATGACTATAAATGGCGACCACTGCTGCAGCATCACAAGCCATCTGAGTGAATAACTCTCATTTCAATTAACTTTGGGCAAATCAAAATGTATATGACGTCATATCATTGTGCCTTGGTGTGCAGCCAGTTGTGCACATAGATCGTCCTTGTAGCTCCTGTGGCTGCAACAATGAATAGATATTGCAAAACCCAAATGAGCTAGAATAAAAAAATGGCATTTATCTCAAGAAAAGAAATCTGTCTCAATAACTGGTAATCAAATCAAATCGTAGTCCTCTGAATCGTAATCAAATTGAGACCGGAGAAATATTCCCACTCCTTATTTCACCCAAGAACAAGCAGCTCATATTGTCTCCACCAATCAAATGTTTTTTGTTTTGTTTTTTTTGTCATCGTAAAAATTCATCTCAATACATGTTCATCAACACAATCCAAGCAAACACGCTGTGGAATGCAATCATGTTGAGATTAATTTCTGCACATCTGCGAGTGTGGTTGTGAGCACATGTGCAGAGCGATCCCATCTATAATGATGTCACAGAATGCGCATCGTACATCACCTCCTGGAGGCCTGCAATTTTCTCCTGTGTGTGTGTGATTTACTGTTGATTTGCTCTTTGCTCCAAAACTACAATGACACCATAAATGGGCGCGACTCCCATTAAGCAAATTTTGATCCCCACTTGACCATATCATCAGTCTGCTTTACGTTCAGCAAACATTCTGCTCTGTTTGTCAGCACGTCAAACTATCAAAAGAGGCACTTTCACAGCGCCCTCTGATTTTGATTTGGTTTTGATACAAGTGCCGCTTGCTTTTCATGACTTGCATGAGAACGAGACGAGAAAAAGGGAGTAAACAAGACAAGAGATGCGGCTAATCCACAGCTAATCACTTGTAATGGCAGACACTGAGCCCCAGCCAATGACAGCTGCTAAATACGAACCCAATACATCACATTTATCTGCTCAAAGTCAATAAAAGTAGGTCTGAACATGTACAAAGGATCCACACCACACTTCCTGGGTATAATTAACAAACACTCCGATACGCTCCAAAGAAAGGGGGCTCGGGAGGAGGCGGCGGACAACATAATTAAAAGTAAACACCCTCGACTAGCTTCGGATTATGTGCGAGCAAACCTGTTTTCATATGCAAAAACGTGTGCCTAAAAAAAAACAAAAACAAACAAAAAACCCCACCTACCTGCATTCACATGTCCAGTATGAACACTGCGGCGTAGGCACCATGGCGTGCGGCAGCTTGCATAGCTCTGGGCTTTGGGACTCACTGTGTTTAAGACTCACGGCTTGGGGGGGCCTTGCAGCCGGGAGCTATCGCTCAAAGCCATGGGGGGGGGGTTGCAGTATGAGCGAGATGTTTACACTTTCTCAAACACATTGTTCTGTTGTTAATGTCGATCCAATAAACAATCGCTCTTGCGCATTGACATGAGCGTCCTAACCCAGAAAAGGATGCCAGGAGTACAGCGCCTCATTTTCTGTTTGTGAACTTGGGCGCCCCGTGGAAATCGGATTGCATATAATGAGAGCCAGAGAGATTTCACTTAGATAACACATTTTCACCCCTGGAATATGCTTTCCTCCAGGACTCTGTCTCCAACCCACTGGATGAATTATTCAAACCTTTATTTGTGCACAAAGCTTTAGAGAATCTCATTGCAATGAGATTAGACAAAGAACTAAAATCCTGATGCAGGCCCTGGAGGGGCTGAATGTCATGCCGACATCAGCATGTGCGTTAGATTCGACAATTACTTAAAACTTCACATTCCGTTATCCACATGGCGGATAATGCTGAATAGTGAAGGTGCGAAAGTTGAGGCGTCCATCAAGCATGTCCCTCTAAGGCCTCTCAGCACCTTTTCACTTTTAAGATCAGCAGCTGGATGTTTCACACTGGAGATATTTGAGTATGCTCTCTTCCTGCCTTGACTCTGCACCTCCCTTTTGTACAGCCCACCATCGGCAGACCACCTTGGCTTGGAAGTTGGTATACCAAAGCAACCCCATCCTTCCTCCTACTAAGGCCGCCATTCTTAATTTGTTCCTGCATGTTAAATATGGCATGGAGGAAGCTAATTGAGTTGGCAGTCCTTGGATATCAGCACTAACCTTGATTGTGGGAGGCGGTGACAGACGACCTGTCCTCCCCCGAGGGTCACTAACATATCTCAGAGCAACAGGGCGCCATTGACTGTGAGGTGGTGGTGGTGTCGGTGTTTGCAGTGGGGGTATTTTGATTCATTACTGGCCCAATTAGGTCACCCAAGGCTAAGATTAATTTGACATGCAGCCGAATCTAAATCACATTTCTCAGCCACAGGCAACATCCAGAACAACTCCCTTGCACGTAATGGCCACCACCTGCTCTAACAGTAAGGTTATGGCTCATGCTAATCTCTTGTGGTGAGAATACCGATAGATGAGCAGTTTCAACAAACATAATGATGGTCATGCTAATTGGCGATGTAAACTGCGCTAAAGTCAGTGGCTACCAATTATCAGTGCAGTGACTATAATGATCTCAATCAAGGATTTTTGCAGGGGGTGGCTCAGGTGGGCAGCAGCATCAAGGCGGTAGGGCGCCAAACGTACACAATGCCTCCTAGCATCTAATTTGTGCGGGTTGCCTGAGTGCTATGTCGATGATGAATTGTTATTCAGGCAGCGTGAGGACTGATGGCGTGGAAAGCCGAATAAAGCCCTTATCTGAATCAACCGTTTTGTTTACAAATGTGGATGCATGCACCACACATCCCATACTGCTCTCTGAATGAGTGTGTGTGTGTTTCCTTGCTTCATATGAAATGCACATGATGACCTGGCGGTTTAGTTACCCAGTCTCTTTGCAGTTTGACACTAAACCGTGCCACATTCACTCATCAGTCTGGCTAGACTCGCCTCTCACAGGGTTGCAGAGTGGCGCAGTCGGACACCTAGAAGCCACAGGAGAGCGTCACACTGGCTTATCAATGACAATAAAGCCAGCTCAGCCCTAAAGCCCAAGAGGAAATAGGGCCATGAAAAATGACACCAAAAAAGCTCAGAATCACCGTTGGAATATGCTGCCGTGGTTCTTTAGGAGTGGCAAAGTGAGACGAAAGGAAACTCTTCCACTCGAGCGTATGATTTCATTGGGTAACCTTGTAACATTTAAGGGAAACAGCTAACAGCCCAGCTTCCTGCTGTAAATCACAAACTCTTTAATGGCCATTTAACACGTGAATATGGAACAAAACTACAGAGGGCCACTTTCAGCCCCAAAAGCCTGCAGCCATATCTTGGGATAGTGCAGGGAAAAAAAATGGAAATCGCATCTTGCTGTCACAGCAACACACTGCTTCCCAGGCACTCCTGAAGTGTCCTTGAGCAAAGCAGTGATTTATATGGAGCCTAATATTCCAATTAGAATTATGTTATAAGCCCCAAACAAATAAAAAAAAGCTCCACACAAACATCACAACCGACACAATCATAAATGCACAGTGACGCCGTCGTTTGCCCTCTTGAAAATGTGACACGTCCAAACAGAGCGTGCGATAAGAGAGCTTGCTTGGAATACAAAAAGAACTACACATTATTTTCCACTTGGACGATAGGGAAACACGGAATATTGAAATATCTAAAAACATCCAAGGAAAAAAATGGGGATAAATCGGGTAGGACGGTGATGCTTACATAGATCTGCACCTCAGAAGTCTGAAATACGTTTATTCTGATTAAATGTACTGGCAAATGTAAACAACAGCAGATGAGGTCACATGGAAACAGTTGAACTCCAATTAGAATATTTTAATCTGAATAAGAAATAGGTCCACGTGTAAACCCACCTAATGATGTCATACACACACTTGAAGTGTAAAACCGTCTGACTGTCAGGACAATCCCTTATATAGTGGCAGCATCAAGAGCTCGTACAGTATGGCAGCCTGGCAGTAGTGAGACCTTCGACTGTTGGATGAGCGCCTTTGTTTTGCTGTGTGTGAAAATGGGGACGGCTGTTGGAGACTCTGAGTTTGACTTTGTGCTGGGGCACATCTGACTTTGTACCGTCCTTTGTGACATTTGTGGCTGTCAGGGTAAACGACAGCTACTTATCTCATGATGTCTGATGGCTTATCTACTGCTCACCAGGGCGTCGATGGCAAATCAATGGAGGCCTTCACCGAGCCATCAATATAACAAATGACCGATTTAAACAATGCCAGCATCTCTGTGGAAGTTGACAGACATGTGCCAAAGCCTAAATTACGGCAGTAAGGCGCAACAACACCAGTGGCGGATGCTGCTCTGTCAAGGAGGGGAAGCTCAATTTCGGCCTACATCATAAAATATGTCCGTTTATTTATACGTAAATTCTACTCTCCGTTCCTTTTCAAGAAAATGATCTGTGACCCTGACATACCAACAAGGCGTCTTTTCCAGCGACTTAACTGTGGTGATATAAGTCAGTCTGCGAACACAAGCAACTACAATAAAACCCACCAGAAATAAAAGATTAATTTGTCGATCGTCGTTTTCAACAAAGAGAGTGTCACTAAAATGATTAGAAGAAGTCTCCAGTTCAACTCAGAACAGAATGAGAATTGAAAAATGCTCCCACGCATGCCTACACCAAACGATCGGTGATTGGCTCATTTCGCTGTCAATCGAAAAGAAATTCAGCCTCAGACAGATCATCCAATCATCATGCAGAAAAGCTGAGCGTCCGGGCCAGCCGATAAACGCCCACTGTCCATAGACTCCCAGAGACGCTGAGCGTCCGATGGGCGGGACAAAACCAGCATTTATCCAATGACTCGTTTCGTTTCAATGCTTTGGGACAACAGGCTCTGAACTCTCTCGACGCTCAGCGTCCACACAGTTTAAAGCACAGTGAAGCTGCGGGAATGAATGAGAAGAGAGTCGTGTCGTAACCAGTAATATGAAGCTGATTCAGAACAAAAGTTGAGCGCGTTGTAGCGCATATTTAGTCAATGACATGTACACACAATTGTATGTACACACATATATTTGATCACTTATTTTTTGACATTTTAGGGGAAGCTGAGCTGCCCTTGCAGTCTTCACCACACATGAACAACACACGTCCTATAAATTGGCATAGAGAGACAGCAAAAATACTTTCCTTACCGGAAAGCATATTCAGACAGATGGGCTAAATTTTAATTTACAAATAGAATTTGGCCTCGGTGTGATAAACTATTTAACAGAAGCTGATACCAGCCTCTGCTCATCATTACACCCTTCACTCATTGACACTCAATCTCTTGAGTGTCAAATTTCCTTTATAAATTTCAGACAAGACAAGATGACAGAAAGTTTCTGGCTTGCGTTGCAACTGAACTTTGGGCTTTGCTACTTGGAGTAAAAAAAAAGCCCGGATGAAAAGACGGCACTCGAGCTGAAGGCTCAATCATTATGACACCTGCGGGGGAAGAGACAATGACGAGCAACCGCCTCCTTCCCCATAGCGAAGGGATCTTGAAATTAGGCCCTGAATTATTTTCCCAGCCATTGTGCTTCAGCTGCCAAGGCTCACCGAGTCAGCTTGTGAACTTGCCGTTCATAATTCAATGGGCAACCCTGCAAAAGCGAAAAAGAAATAGAGTGCCTATGTACACGTTGAAATGGGAAACTGCTGCATCACCTCATACAAGCAGTCCTCATCGGTGTCAATCCGCCGCTATCGCCATCTTTGTCATTCAAATCTAAAGTAATGTTAAGAGAGCCAGGTGGCTCAATGTGCATTTGTCGAGGTCGCACCCACATGAACCCCAACATGGAGCATGAATAGAACACAATGCAGAAAGTATGAGTTTGCCATCATATGCGTTCATACCGCAGCAACTTAGCAGTGATAAAAACGCTTTTGTGCCCCAGATTTATGACAGATGGAGACATCGACATCTCTGCAAAAGTGTGAGATTGTTTGACAGTTAGATCGCACTTTGCGTTAGACACGTGCTGAGCACAAATATAGAGACCTGTCTCGGAACGATTGAGGGCTAATTTGCATTTATACTGCAACTAAGAAAACCTTCAGTGATTCGGGTCCAAAATTAGTGGTTTATGATGTGCGGCAGGAAGTTAAGGCATGGGGCTACCAACTTCAAGCTCCAGAGTCAACTGAGAATGACAGCAATATTCCTTTTGGCCCTTCATTTACAGGAGTTCCCAAATCTAATTCTGTCAATCCTGTGATATCGTATAGCTGTAGAATCCCTGACAATTCAAAACCTTATTCGTTTTCTAAAATATGTCAAGAGTTGGTAAGATCGGGGATGCTACAATCTTCCCGGATAGTTGGCTTGAACAACTAACGTAACTGAACACGACCGCCCAACAACAAAATAAACAAGCATACAAATGAAACTATAAAATATTCTTCAACAGTCCGTCGGCATCTGAGTTACATGAAGATTCACAATGGGCACATTATTCAAGGGCGGCCTTCTGAAGACAAATTGGCTTATGATGGTTGAATAATTACTGGGTTGGTTCTGAAGGGCTTCCTGCAGTTTCATGATTGGGAAATGATAGCAGGATTATAAACGCAGGCATGAACAAGTCTTTGAAAGTGTCCTTTCTCCAAAAGGACACCATGACCCAAGCGTCTCCATGTTCACATCTTTAAAGAGGATACTGAGCTGAATGCAATACACTCACACACTGCAAAGACGCGTCAAAAATCATTGACGAGGTGTTATCACCTCTGGGGGAGGAAAAACACTGCTTAAATGTAATCCCCTGGGGCCAGTTGAAGCTTGCTTGCAGCTGTAAAGAAGAAAAGATCCCGAGGAGAAAAGGCAATCTACGTAGCCAAGTTTTAAGATGGAATATTACAAGCGCATGCCACAAATTCTCAGCTTGTACAATCTACTTTTAACATGGCCAAGTTCATCTTGTATTATTGATTTGTTTCTGTGGGCAGTTAGTATCTTGATCCCACAGACAAATATACGCAGTCACAGCAACTGAAAACGATGAACTCACCAAACATCATCTGTTCAAATGTACGTGTAGACATGAGTTGCCTCAATTGTCCCTCGATCGAAATTTTTTTTTTTTTCCCTGAAAACGTGATCAAATTTGATACTGCGCAAGAACATGCACACTCTGCAAATGTCGTGCACTTCAATCAAACAGCCTCCCCGTCACGGTGAGCATCACAGCTGGCAGTGATGAATTGCTGTGTGCATGTAATTTAAATGTGCGTCCTCGTAAGGTGACGCGTCTGTTGTACTTCTTCCTAGTGGAATACACAAGAGCTGCCTCGTCATGATCGACGACACACAGCGGAAACATAATGTGTAATTGGGGGATGTGGAGGTGTAAATACGAGCATGGGGGTTTGCGAGTGTACTAAATTGAGAAACACGTTGGCTGACTCACCTGAGTCCACCAAGAGATTTAAGCATGAAAGACAAAGGGGGCCGTGGGGAAGGCCATTATTTTAGGTACAAAGGAGGAGATCACAGTCAATATAAGGTCCTCTTTAATTAGAAACTGCAGTCTGAACTCCCTCAGCATCAACATCCAGACTGCAATAAGCTTTGTGTACAAGCAATGCCTTCCCAGAGCTCCCTTTCCTTTTGGGTATTGCGCAACTGCTTAATGATTTTTTTTTCCTCCATTAGTCAAGAACAAATTAGCATCTTTGCTAGCACAGTCCACCCAACTGGGAATCATCAAGGTGTCGAAACAAAATAAACTAAAAGCCCTCGGAAAGTTTACTTTTTCCCCCGGTCAGGATCGATGGTGCGGAGGGAGGGAGAGAGTTAGTGAAGAGAGAGGGCTCCAGGGGGAATTCGGCTTTGGTGCAAATGGTAATTAAGCAACTTGTAAAATAAAGTAGATGCAGCTATATAATGATTGCCAAGATACTTCTGATGTCCTTGCTGTGCTGGCAGGTGCTCAGCAGATCCAGTAGGAAACACATAAACTACGACTTACGGCAACTTGATGTGTAGTGGGGGGGGGAGTGTGACTTATGGTACACGTCTTTGAATTGCTGATTTCTCCACGAGCGCTCCTCATTTGAGATTGTCTTTCAAAAGTGGGCTTCTTACATTATTTGCAGGCCTGGCTTTGAGGGGAGGCTTCTTCAAAGCGCTTTGAATAGGCCGCGGTATGACATGTGTATTGAGGAGGGGGAGAAAAAAAAAAAGCACCAGCACAATTATGGTGACCACATGCAAAGCTCATCGGGAAATTCTGAAGCTGTATGAGGCCTTTTAAAGAAATTATTTTATTAGACACAGTTGAAAGGCAGTAAGTTTTTTGGGGAGCCCTAACAGCAAAAACATACAAGCAATACTGCAGGGATACACGGAGCAAGCATTTTCATTATCGAGCCATCTGCCTCATGTGTTATTTGTTGAACAAAACAGGGATTCTGGCAGTCGATGTACAAAAAGATAGACTGTATGAACAAGTGGTAATTACAAATGCAAGCCCTGACAAAAGAGGATTTTGTCCAAGGGTATTGCTAGAAGGAATGAAACGGTTACCACTTTACCGATTAACCATCGGAACTTTTCAGCCTTGGGTTGCCAACGCTGTTCCATTTTTTGAGCTTTTGAAAGAAATGAAATATGAGAGGTTCGGCTGATCTTCACAAAATGTGTGTTTCAAAAACCAGACATCATTAATTAAAACCCATGTGCTGCAGTCGATCTAAATAAGTTTATATAACGCAACATACAATTTTACAAAAATTGTAAAAGTATTATTCCTGAATATTTATTTCACTTTCAACCACTCGACATGTTCAGTGGCATCAGTGCTATACATACACATATAGTTCTTATTTTTTTCTTTGTATTTTTGCCCTCTATGGACAATAAAAGCGGTATTGTGCTATGACCAAAACATAAATATAAATCTATACAAATAAAACATGAATTGGAATATTTCATATCACACACTTTTTATGCTGTGTCTTTGATTTAAAGATGACAATACGCAAAAATCTACAAAAATTGTAGGAATTGTAACATATGGGGTAACCCATGTGTTACAAACATCGTAGAAATTGCAGCACAAGGGTCGGTCACTCAGATCGTTCAGAAATGAGGGTCGCGGGGGGTGCCGGAGCCCATCCCACCTGTCTTCGGGCAGTAGGCGGCGTACACCCTGAATTGGTTGCCAGCCAATCGCAGGGCACACATAGACAAACAAGCATCCGCGCTCAGAATCACACAGAAGGACAATTTAGAGTTCCATTAACCGACAATGCATGGTTTTGGAATGTGGGAGGAAACCAGAGTGCCCGGAGAAAACCTAGGGAGACCATGCAAACGCCACACAGGGAGGCTGGAGCGCGGAATCGGACCTTGGATGTCTGCAATGTGAGGCGGACGTGCTGACCAGTTGCCCACCGTGCCGCTCATTTTAATTATAATTAAACTATTTCTCAACTGCAAAAAGTGTAACCTAGGTGTTTACACAAACTCTGTCGATCCAATTTAATGGAATTCGGAACACATTTGTACAAATTAGTTAATTTCACTGCTTAGACGAACTCTCACAGGAGATTTCTCATTTGTACAGCTAATGAGGTAACATTTCAACATTCATAACTGGGTCTTTATATTAATTTATTGTCAAATTCTATGCTTAACCCAGCCGCTGGGGGGCAGTGCCCTCCCCTGGGGGTGCACTGTTCCCCAGTGCCGGTCCCAAGCCCGGAGAAATGGGGAGGGTTGCGTCAGGAATGGCATCCGGCGTAAAACTTTTGCCAAGACGACCATGCGAGTTGGTAGGACGGTTTACAGGGGCGGATGGAAATTACTGACTCGCTGTGGCTACCCCTGAATAGGGACGTGCCGAAAGGAGAAGAAGAAGAAGATTGTCAAATTCTATACTTGGAAACATTGGATTTGTCTCCTTTTGACTTGGCATCAGATCGTCTCCAGTCATAAGGTCAGTTCCACTTCATTCATTTTCAGTCTGCCAGTGATGCTCGAAGGTGACATGATGGCAGCAGAGGTCGAAGGAGGCATCTCGGTCCAAAAGTAATGTGTAGGTCTATTGTATTCAAATGACGGTCGAAAACAAATTCGGCGAGAACTGTAAACAATGCATGCCAAACGGTATTTCAAGCTCCTTCATGCACTATGAGTTAATTTGGCTCGGCCAGATGCAAACCGATCATACTTTGCCGCGGCCTGAGCACTCCAGAGGGCTGACGTTTGACTTGACTGCTTGCTGCGAAGACACCTTCAAAACTCTCGGTTCAAACTTGCCCTCACAGGCCATCACTGTGCGCTTGTTCACACAGCGGCACGTACTAACTGGCTGCCAGACTGACAGCTTCCAAAGACACAAAAAGCAAAACCAATGTACACTCCGTTCAAGTTCAGCCACAAATAAAGATGCATGTTGACAGTTACACTCTATGTTGCTGAATGCCAATGCCAATGCAGTGTTGTCATGCGCTGTCAATTATTTTTATTGGTAGAAGAGTTGCGTTGCACAATGAATATAAAATAGCAGTGCTATATGTGATCTCGGTGATGTTCTGTCCTTTTTCTACATGCAGTATTTGAGTATGACTTTACCTAAGTGCAGTAAGAAAACTCCATTATGACATGATCGACCACAGGAGTCAAACTCAAGGCCCGGGGGCCAGATCTGGCCGGCCCACGACCTCATTTTATGTGGCCCGCAAAAGCAAATCAAACGTGAACTTCCATGATGCTAACTAAAAGCTGGATCAAAATTTCAAATTCTAATCTGTAATAAATAAGAAGGATATTGTCAGCATTTTCTTGTAACCAAACCCGTCATGACAGTAACTTAAACAAACGTGGATTAAACCGTTATTCTTGACTTCTTTATATGGTTTCAGTCATAACGTCCCTCCAAGGGAAACGGTAACTAAAATGTGGCCCACGACGAAAATGAGTTCGACACCCCTGTCCTAGAGTGACTTTGGTGTCGAACAGGGGTCGGCAAAATGGTGAAGGAGCCATATTGGAACAAGAAAACAAAAAACAAATATCTGGAGCCACAAAAAATTCAAAGCCTTACTATGAAGGCAACACATGTATCTATCTATATTAGCTAAATTAGCCTACTATCAAAATGAATAAATTGGCTACAAATACACAATGAGCCTTCATGATTAAATGTTTTTTTCCTTTTGCAGTGCATCTTGTAGAGCAGGGTGCCCAACCTTTTTGACCAAAGATCTACGTTTCGATCAACCAGCCTCCCGAGATCGACCCGTTACCACACACACTTACACATGCATGCCATATTGAGCAACAGCCATAACGGCCCCAAAGATGAACGAGGAATGGGACGCACTTTTGCAACGTGTTAACTATCGTAACTCACGTGTACCATTTAAAAAAATGCTTCTCTCGGCCCTCCAGATTCCCATTCTTTGCCAATACCTTTGGTAAATTGTACATGAAACTCCATTTTTTTAACAACAGCCACCTGCCTTGCATCCCGTCCTGATCATAGAAACGTGTGTGGCAGGCTCTGACGCAAATCTTCGTTGACAGAAATGTTGAAATTTAAGATTTATTCTACACATTTTTACAGCATTGGAAAACATTAAGAAGGTTTGTGTCATGTTTTTCCTCCTACAGAAACCATATTAAAACAAAAAAATATATTTCCCTCCCCCATCTTTTTCCATTTTCAAACATTTTTGATAAAGCCCCAGGGAGCTGCTAGAGCAGCGCGAAAGAGCCGCATGTGGCTCCAGAGCCGCAGGTTGCCGACCCCCGGTGTAGAAGAACTTGGGAGCGCCAAACATCTTTAGACTGAAGTTGAAAAGAAATTTCAAAAGCTGTGAATTCTGACATCACGGATGTTCTCCTGGATCAATGGCCAAAACAAAAAAAAAAGACACAACAAGGATACTTCCCAGATGACAGAAAGGTATATTACCAGCATTATGGTGACAAAGCAGTTATCTATTATTTATATTTGTACTGTTATTTGTTTATTCTCAGCCTGTAAATTAACTGGCACCAAGTACACTTGAGCTTAACCGAGTTGGTTCATTTCCGCAAGAGTGACGGTTAGTGGTGAAAAATGATCATTTTACAGCCACTCGATACCACCCGAACATAGCTGGTGCTACCGCTGATGACTTCTGAATTCAAGATGTAAATTTGGAGGTCATTCAGCAGAGTACCCAATGCTTATTTGCTTATGGGCCCGAAAAAAAAAAAAATTATTATCCACCCCAGACCCCATCTGTCGTTTGCTTCCTTTCCCCTGAGGCTTTTCAAAGAGCATGTAACCAACTACTTAATCGATTGACAGCATCACTGTCTAGGTATTAATGGAAACCCCACACAAAAGCTCTTTCTACCCCCACAACCTGCAATTTGTGGATTTTGGTGCTGCGAGTTGCTATTGATTGCGGCAGAAAATACATTTGATAATGGGAACAAAGCTACAGGTAAAAGACAGGGGATACTTGGCAGAAGAAATTTTGTAATGAATGCGAACTGTGTACCCCCCCCCCCCCCATAATAGTCTCTTGATAGTTTTCAGCATAGACTGTATCATGACTCACACCGGCTGGGAGAGGACTTAAGCTAACAGAGAATCGCGTGGTATCGATCAAACTGAGGCAACACGCAAGCACTAAGCTTTCACAGCAAGTAAAAGTGCAAACACGGAGAGAGGTTGCCTACTAACATTCACTTGACACAAGAGAAGATTCAGAACAATATGTTAACATCAGTGGCGGGCTGTGCATTTCAACCTTAGGCCTTCAGTGACGTCACATACATGAACACAAGACTGTATAGGCTCGTCAAGCAGCACTTAATTTCAGGAGCATTTAAAACCATCACGTATGCATTCACAATTAAGAGCAGGAAACTAAATTTACAGATAGTCAAAAATAAAAAGATGATTTAAAAATACGAAATAAAATGCCACCCAAATTACGCTGTGTGATCTTAAACAAGTCTGTCCAATAAATTGCGCAATGTCGCAGTTTCATATAAGACACCAACCAAACAATAACAAAACAAACTATTCTTTGAAAATAAACAGATCATTTGCATTTTGAAAATCGGCGATACAACAGCAAATAACTGAAAATGTTGAGCAGCTGAGATTGAACGAACTTTCGTGCACGAAGGTGACTACACTGCGCCATGATAAATTGCAGGTGAGCAGATTTATTTGATACATTTTTGTATCTTTGTCATTTTATTTCGTTACCATGAATTTAATTCGAACAAAATAAAATGACAAGAAGAAATGTAAAATAAAATTCATTGACTCACAAAGGTAGTTCTCCACAGCGTCTGCTTATTTGAAAATAAAGTCGATCCTCCTTTGTTTTCTCAGGAACACTTCAGTAGCTCTGTTGTACAGTTTTCAGGTCCAATAGCAAGTTCTTTTCTATCGACATGGAAGCTAATGCTGAAAGCCGTTTTTGTCCGGT
>NW_017805983.1:2582775-2604958 GCF_001891065.2 Hippocampus comes
TAAATTATTTATCGAATGGCTTTCAATGTTATTTAAAATAACATTGAAAGCCACTCGACTAAGTGGAAATAATATGACGTACAGAATACAGAGAATAATTTTGTTAACATATTTATGAAAATAAAATCACACATTTATGTTATTCTCAGAAAAGTAAATTTACTTTTCTGAGAATGTTTAGCAGAGAAGGCCTTGCTGGCCCTGAGGGTCCGCCACTGGTTAACATTAACCCAGGCCAAGTCACAACCTTCATATTCAAACTGTGCTCTGAGAGAAACAAATGTATTTATTTTTAACAAGAGTGTTTGTGATGAAGGCGGTGAAGCTTAAGAACGACAACAGCAGAAAGGGCTCCTTTGAAAGAGAAAGTGGATTTAGGAGCGATAGATGGGGACGCTGTGCAAGATACCGAGGGAGCGTCGACAGCAAATATTTCTTTTATGAGAAAATGAGCATCTGGGGTGAGTGTGAGAGTAAAAATGACAACGTGAGCGAAGAGGAGGCAGACTACCATCAAGCAGTTCATTGACAGAAGGCATTTTGTATGAACATGTTTCAGTGGTGCAATAAGCTTCCTCCGAGGTCCTCTACTCTTCATACTAATTTCATTACATCTGCTATGCAGGAGAGACATCTTTGTATGCAAATGAGGACGCTCAGTACATTACAGAGCAAGCCTGCCACGTGCATAATAATGAATGTGCAGTGTTTGGGCCGCAGCGCGCATCCCATAGTAAGATGCAGTTAAGAGACAAATCTGACAATGAAACACCGCATGCAGCTTTAAACACAGATTCAGTACCTGGTCGGTGTGGATGAGGGAGCAGCGTTACGGGAAAAGCTTCACAGTTTGAGCAGGCAGAATTGGAGCACCGGTAGTAGGAGCTGGATAAACACTTTTGGAGTAAACCCTTCAGAAGCGTTCTAAAATGAAGCTATTTAAACCAATGAACGTGAACAAATGAAAATTAGCTGTAGCTTTTTTTCGACCATAACTTTTGTTCTGGCCATTTTTTCTATGTAGCTGCCATTGTTACAGTCCATGATATTTCGTGGCGCTTTATTTTGCTTCTTGGTGTTGGGGTTAATCTTTGCATGTGTTCGGTAGCGCACTCCTGCTCTTTGTTGATTGGTGTTCGCAACTTAGCCGACTAATCAGTGCAGGGGAGAGTGACCCAATGAACAACTAGCTTCAGGTGTGCCGCCACCTGCAAAGATTAACCACCACTGTTTATTTAAAGGGACTCGGTTATTTCCAGTTGGAAGTGAGGAGGGAGGAGTGTTGTGTTGTGTTGTGTTGTGTTGTGTTGTGTTGGTAGTCAGTCAGTACGTGGGGCTGGCTGTGTCATAAGTATTGTCTTGTGTTTGTCAGCCCCAATTTGGCCTGACATCTTTTGGAAGGCCCAGATGGGAATGACACACACACACACACACACACACACACACACACACACACACACACACACACACACACACACACACAAAAAAAATGGATGCACTTTTCAGATGTTTTTTTTTTTTAATGATGTGATATCAATGCAATTTCAATCAATAAATGAATCAAATGTATTCTGTAGTAATTGAAGACATGAAATTTGAAGAAGACTGGAGAGCAAGGCACTGCAGGAATCAATTCAGTTCGTAATAAAAGCATGTATTAGTCTCCATGTGGGCTCAAGAGAGGGGTGTACTCTGGCTCTGTTTTTCAAGTGGTAAAACACTATTTTGTCCAACTTTCAGTGTGTGGGGAAAAAAGTGTGCTCAAGTAACACTCAGGTTTTACATGTGTGGCGAAGGATGTAAAGAGAGTGTGCATACTTGAGTTAAGTCTGTCTCTCTGGGCAACAGGAGCTATGATTAAAAGTTCTCTGCCATCCACGATTTGCTTTCCAGCATGAAGTCAAAAAGAACATTCACTGGGTTGGCATCATCACGGAGATGTCATGACTGCTTGTAATTTTGCTTTACATTTTTATTTCCCAATCATAACAACATAAACCATAGACGCACACCCACAGTATACCTTATATTAATATGCAAGACAATTGAGGTTAGCATTTTGGCTTGGCACTTCAAGTTTATAACATGGCCACTTGGGGCAATGAATTGCCCACCACTGCAGGAGTTGCTCATCTTTTTGACACACTCACTGCAATTGTTCACACTAAGAGAGACCTGTCAGACTAATCAACAGCTCCAGTATTTTGGCTTTCTCCTTGCAAGCAAACACTTCCGGTCTCAGGTTTGAAAGCTACGTTCTCTCTAGACTTGATGCTTTTTAATTACTTGGTTCCAAATGCTGTAGTTGTGTCTGCCTACTCACCAAGAGTGAAGTTACAAAACAGAGTGAATCTTTTATTTTTTTTTTTAAGCTTTCCATTTCCAAAATTGTTTCTGTGAGTGTGCTTTTTCTGAACTCAACTCAACTGTGATCTAACAGTGCGGCTCACTTACATTATAAAACACCAATACTGACTTTATCTGCTCATGACTTGGCAGTTCGGCTAGGTGAAGGTCCGCCATCGTCCAACGATGGCCGCCACGCTAAAAGGAAGCACGTGCATATTAAAGGAAAGCAGAGTTGTATTATTAGTAGTCATAAACATCCGCCCACTGTGGATTTTGGCCTTTTTTTTAATGCTGCAGCCACGCCCCTCACCACCACCAGCACCCCAACTCTTGGGAGGGGGCTAGGTGACAATGATCAAAGTGTGCCTGCCGCAGCAACAATTCTCCATCGATCCGCCGCGACAAGATCTGAGTGGGACCACTTCCCCCGGGGCATCGCTGTGGAGAAATTTTGCATCGACCGAGCAACGATGCATTTCATTAAAATTGACTGTTATGCTCTTTTAACCCACAGAGAACTCAATGCTTAAGTTACGGGTAAATGTCATCTATGTGCAGGACCCCTTGATCACAATGCCCTTTTTCTACTCTGAACAAAATGCACACAACTAATGACTTTTTTTGATCCCATTTTAAGATCTTAAGTCATGATACAAGCCAAAAATTTGAACGGAATCAAAAACCCAAATGGTCGTTGGTTCTGCTTCAAAAATATCAATGTGGGAGAGGACAAAGGAATCCAAAATATGACCGTCGAAAGCTGTTGCAGGTCACGCGTCATGTAACTTGTCACCAGTGGAGATTTTACACAACCTAAAACTTACACTACTTGAAAATGTTTTGAAACGTAGAGCAAAAATCTGGAACGATCTGAAGATGTCACACAAGCAATGTCCACAAATGCAATCTGTCCGTCAATAAAGAGCTCCATCAATATGAAGTGATGGTCACACAATGCAGAAGGTGAGTCTGAAAACCACTGCAACAATGTTGTCTTCCCAATGCTTATATCACTCCAATGTTCCTTATCTGTTGGCCCATTGTATACCGTCAATACTGATAATGATGACTTTTTTCCCCCTTTGACCATTTGTCACATTTATTAACTTGACCATTGCTGGTATTTACTTACATAAGACAAGATTCAATCATCTCAATTGCTAATTTATGGTCCAGGATCGTTCGTGCCATATGGAGGCCATACTTTGGAGTGAGATCTTGTAAGAAGCATCAAAGAAGTTGATAAAGAATACTGATTTGAAAGCGGGGTGGAATTCTTCTTCCCGCTCCTTTCCAGGCCTTAGTTTTCAACATTGACACTGTATGGGAAACATTTCCTTTTTGGGAAGGACATGAAATTGTACATCTCATTGTGTTTCATTGATGGCATGAAGGAGACTGAAATAGACCAGATAATCACGTTTAGAATGCTTGGTTATTGTGATATCCAAAAACTGCAGACTGTGCCCGGCAAACACAGTTACACACTCGCCTGTAGTCTGACGCGGCAGGAGGATCCAAGACAAGGAATGAGCTTTTCAATCTGTCCGCCTGCAGGAGACTGTTCCATTCCGAAATGAACACAACAAACTCTCTGACATCCAACACATCTTTTACCTCCATTCAAACAGTTGGCAAGGAAAACGCAGAGAAAGAAATCACTCTTTCACTTGGCTGGAGGAGATGAAATGGGCTACAAATATTTCATTTTAGTCACCCCGGCTGGCTAAAAGCCATTTTCTGATATCCAGTGTAAAGACATTTAAATTCAAGAAAAAATAAGTAACTACAAAATTGGGATTCTGCTTTTATTAAGAAACTGGGAAATGAAATGAACACCCAGTATAGGAGTTACTTTCAGTTGTTTACAAATAGAGTACAAGACTTCAAGGGAAAACTCACACTTTCAAGCACTTTGATACTCTTTATACAAAATTCAGCGACTTTTCAAGAATTTCAAGTACTTGACAGCCTGATACTAGCTTCTTGTTGCATAACCAGAACACTTATTTCTAGTTATTTCAAAAGCCCAATTCTCACAGTGACACACATCAACTGACAGATTAATGCCAGTGCGCCCTCACAAAGGCAACGAGGTGAAGCTTGGACGTCTTTTCTCACCGCGTTAGCAGCGCGAGATCCGTTTGATCTGCCACTGATGCTTTCTTCCTCCTGGCTAGCAGCCGCAGCTCGCCGCCAAGAAAGAGTTGCCGCGTCCTGATAACGCAGCTTGAAGACTCAGAGAGGACGGGAATTCCAGCGGGGCACGCAACCGGGAAGCGCTGGTGCCGCCGAATCAAAACAGCAACGTGCAACTTTGAGAAAGTGCACCGCTCCAACGGAAGCTGTGCTCATTGATGGTCTCTGGAGTGTTCTCTGCGTATAAATCGGAATGTGTCATGAAAGTATTGTCGCTTGTCTGCTCCCGGAGCCTCTGGGGATTTGAGTACAGGGACTCCGTCATCGATTGATTACACTGGATGATTCATCTTCATTAATACTAAACCGTAGTAAAGCGACCCTGACAAGGGAGGAGGCGCCCACTTATCATACCAGCAAAATGGGGTCAAAAGATCATCCGGTGCCATCTGCTTAGGGACTGCATGATTGTGCACGTTTCAGAATGCGCTTTATAACAAAGCATGAAGGGATGATGGATTTTCGCCCAATGACACTATTGGCTGAATCTCTTTCATGTATTTAATTAGTTTGATGCTGGGCAGCGCGGCGGGCGAATGCTTAGCACGTCCGCCTCATATTGTTGAGGTGCGGGTGTTCCGATTCCAGACTCTGGACTCCCTGTATGGAGTTTGCATGTGTGTTTTATCCGAGTGGTCTGTTTTCTTCCCACATTCCCAAAACATGCATGGCAGGTTCATAGAACATGCTAAATTGTCCCTTAGTGTGATTACGAGTGTGAATGGTGTGTGTGACCTGCGATTGGCTCGCAATCAGTTGAAGGTGTACCCCGCCTACTGGCCAAAGACAGCTGGGTTAGGCTCTAGCACCCCCCGCGACCCTTGTGAGGATATAGCGGATCGAAAAATGGATGGATGGATGGATGGATGGATGAATAGTTTGATGCTGATGTTATGTAACAGCTGAGAACCTCAATTCCGATATTAATAAGCTGCCCACCACTTAAAAAAAAAAAAAATCGCTGTTTTTGGATTTTCCAAAGAACCAAATAAAAAGTGTGAGCAAAGTCTTAAAGCCACACCTTGTAAAATCCAAAAAAAAAAACAAGGCAAGCCGTTGGAGAGGAAAGGTGAAAACTAGGTGCTTAAAAGTAGAGTTGAAGGGTGAAGGAGTAGATTTGCCTGATGTGTATTCACTCATACATGATCAGATCTATCTTGCCAACATCCACCAGGGTTGATGAGCATTGCTGCTGGGGGCATCAAGCACAGCTCAAAATTGAATCGCTGGCAAAGATCATCAACGACGGAGGCCACGGTGGAGTCGTGGCTTCGGATGGAAGTGTTAATGACACGGCGCAGGATGTACTCGCAAGTGGGCAGATGCTGGGGTTGTGTCATTCACCCCTCCCTGGCGCTCATGACTGCCAATGGCTGACAGACACCTGTCCCATCGTGACCTTCGCCATCAGCAGAACGAGGGCGCCGCAGGGCCACGCTGTCAACTCTCATCACGCTAAGTGACAGTCAGCCACCGGAACCTATTAGTGCATGCGCAGCTCTCTCTGTGGAAGAAACCCGCCAAATGGGAGACCGCGTGCAATAGATCTGCACGTGTTGCTACGCGGCTATCAAATGTCAGGAGGGGGTGAAAAGTTCATTGGGAGTTCACGGAGAAGGTTTCGACTCCTCCTCGCTCACCTGGTGCGATGCATCATGCGCGCCGCTGACAACGGGTTCTGCCTGACTGCAAAATGGATCCGAAGTCCATGTATCAGAATCAGAACATGGCAGAGTGGCGTGTATCGCCGCGGGGGCATCGAGCTGCTTGTTGGCATTCCATTTAGAGGAGTTTTATTTCAAACATTGAGCAGCTGTCGATTTTATGTTTTGTTTCTTTACTTCACACACACAACGAGAGGACCATAAAGGCCATCTGTCAGTGACAAAAACATGTCTGTCTCCTGGTCTACTTCCTGCTCTCCTTTTAATGCGCACGGTGGAGCCCTTTCACAGACAATTAAATGTTTTATTCCCTGATCATGATAGTAGATGAGTTTTGGCTGCAGGAACACCCAAACCTGAGTGCCCTTTGCACGCATGAAAATATATGGAAATTCTAAATTGTCACCTTAGAACGTCATTATCAAACACTTCTCTAAAAGTTTTAATCATGAATATTGATTGAAAAATGACAAATTGGCTTTATGTTAGTCGCTTTCCAGCCTTTTGTGGGTAATTTTGTTTTGGTCCAATCAGATTTCAGGTTTGATTTGTTGCCATGCTAGTGGGGCCACATACAATAAATTGTTGTAAAGACAATTTTTGATTTCATTTTGGACCCAGAGAAAACCCACGCAAGCACGGGGGGAACATGCAAACTCCACACAGGGAGGCCGGAGCTGGAATTGAACCCAGTACCTCTGCACTGTGAAGTTGACGTGCTAACCACTCGACTACTGGGCCGCCCTATATACATATATACGTGTATGTGTATGTATTTTTTTTTTTCAGAACCTGGTATACAAACCTATTTTAGTCAAACAGAAGTCTGAAGAACTATTAGAGATAGACACAAAACGCAATAAACAAATCATGCCTCGCGTCAAAAAAAAAAAAAAGTCAAGTGAGCTGTAACGGTATGTGCTTGGATGAAAGCCTAAAATGCATATCAAATTATATGTACATGTATGTGTTTTAGAATGTGGACATGGCTTATGGCGGATAGTTTGTGAGGCTTGGCTCCCAGTCGGCTTCACCTTGACCTTGGCCAGCATACGCTTCACCTCCTCGCCAGCCATCCGGCTTTTCAGACAAACGCCAGGTCTTCGGGGGTAATAACATCCCACATATCATATCATGAGGGCAACAGGGTCACGTGAACCTTGTTGGCTTGATTTATTAAGGCACGATGCTTTGTCTTGATGGATGGCAAATAGCGGCCATAGCACCAGGACAACATTTCTCTCTAGTGGATAAAGATTCATGTGATAAAGCTACAATTGTGTGTGTCGTCTCCCTGCTGAATCACAAGTGTATATTCATGCCGGTGCACTGTTGATGTGCGCATTTCACTGACCCGCGCATCGTTGCATGACTAACAAGGATTTTCTGCTGCGAACATTCATTGAGGACCTGTCAGGGCTTCTGTTCCCTCGCCAAAGTCTCAGCTTCAATCAGGCGTTGGTGTGACAAGATGCAGGAAAAGTACGGAACTAGTGTGTAGTAAACAATTCTATTGATCGGATCCGGCTCCAGTTCAGTCAGCCAAATGCTTCCATTTGTGTCACAATGACTTACGATTAAACCCGTAGTCACCTCAAGCATCTACTTTTTCATACTGCTCCAACATCTGCTCAAATGACAAACAGCAGTAGATTGTAAAGAGGCTAAAAATACATCCTGTAAACAATTCATCCTCAAAGTACCTGCTTTGTTTTCTTACCGTTTGTGCTTATAACTATTATTTTTTCCTGAAATTATTTTACAGCACCAACTGTTATAAAGTTTGCTCTTTAATGTACCCTTTACCCCATCCCCTTTCATTTAATTCCCCTCCCCCATTTCTGTTCATGCTTGCAATGTCACATTTGCATTGATGAACTACACTTGTGTTCATGTTAATGAGGATTGCTATATATAATATGTAGGGTTGCAACTAACATTTTAATAATCAGTTCTTCTGTCCATTGTTTTGATGATGACACGGATAAAAAAAATGTTTTAATTTCCATCCCATTTCAAAAACAGGACATTGTTTCAAATTGACTGTGTAGAAAATGAATTGATTCTGATTCAGTTGCTTGTTTAGTCCGTAAAATATCAGGAAATGTGCAAAAATATCGATCGTTGTTTTCCAAAGTAAAACCAAATGTTTTATTTTGATTCAACACAAAGATGATCATCTGCTTTCACAGAAGACTACGGAAATGGTTGATTATTAACTGTTAAGAAGCTGGAATTCTGAAGATTAGGATTTTTTTTTTAAACGGTGTCCAAACGATTACACGATTATTATTAAGAATACTTCTTGATTAATTTGATTATCTATTAGTTATCGATTAATCCTTACACCTCTGATAATATATAGTGGACAAGAGTATTAACGCAACACTTTTTTGTCTGCTGTGAGACTTTTTTTTCTCTTTCTCTGTGCACATAACACATATCTTGATCAAATATCACTCACGAATCTGTCGAAATCTATGGTCCAGAGGCCTTCTCAAGACAACTGATTCAGCACAGCTCACGTGTGTTGTATCCACATTTCCTGCACAGATTTAGACCGATATCCAGCCATCCATTTTCCAAACCACTTATGGTCATGGGAGTTGCCTGTGTGCTGGACCTTATGCCAACAGTCTTCGAGCAGTAGGTAGTCGTACACCTTGAAATGGTCACCAGCCCATCGCAGGCTGCACATAATGGACAACCATTCACACTGTTGTGTCCAGTCAACCTACCGTGCATGTTTGTGGAATGTGAGAAGAAACCGGAGTACCCGGAGAAAACCCACGCGGGCATAGGGAGAAAATGCAAACTCCGCACAGAACTCATGACTGCTCAATCAAAGAGCACATATTTATAGCCACTCACATTCATAACCATGTGCAGTTTAGACTCACGTTAACTAGACAAGCATGTTTTTTGGGATACCCACGCAAGCAGGGGCAGAACTTGCACTCAAACACGGATCTTCTTCCCATTTATGCAAACAGAAATATCAGAGTGATGGAGCATGCAAACGGTGCATAAAAGTCCACCTCTTGATTTAAAGTAACAGCAGTCAGGAAACTTGCAGGGAATCCTTTTTAAATTTTAAATCCTATGTCTTAACCGCTCGGTGACTCTGTGAAAAATGAGTGCGACACAGTCCAGTGAAAAAAACAAAACAAAACAAAACAACAACACTTGCAGTTTAGCATGCAAACTAATCACATTGATCCAGTGTGGCGTTTGTTTTGTGGCACCAACTTGTGTGAAGCATTCCCGTGTTCATCTGGACAGCTTTTTGTTTACTTTGAAGAATAAACCGATCAAGAAGAAATATTTTCCGATCCGACATCAGGAGCTTATCATTGTAAAGGAAAAATGATTAAGGTGCCTCTCCAGTGAGAGTCGTGCTAGTGCGCATTTCAAATTATATTGAACGACATAAGTGCACAAAAGTGCTCAGGGACGGAATTGATTTGAGGGTGGCAAATAACAGTTCGGACATGAACTTTATATGAATGCGTCTTGTGGCCAATGTGTTCTGTCTTGCTGCAGCTTGCAGCAACAATTTCGCTTTGAGGTAGAGACGTGCACCTTCTCGCGGATTCTCTTGCATAGCATCAACTCATCAAACATACAGCTGAATAAAAATGCTAATCTCTTCCTTGTTTGATCACGATTAATCATCTTGTCAGATTTGGATGATTACAGAGGAGCGGGGGTAGGCAAAGTGAGTAAAATCTAACCGGGCTGAGCCGATTAACCAGCTTTGACGCTTTCCTTGAAATCCATCTCAGAATGTTTTAATGATGACAAGGAGCTCTCGTAGCATTTTGTAAAAATGAGCACGGATAAAAATAACTGTTTGCTGCTGAAAAAAGAAAGAAAAGGAAGTTGCTTGAAAGAAAATCAAAGTTGAGGCAAATGATGCCGCTTGTGTTGAAGATGTTTGATAAGCAGCTGGCGGCTAATCTATCATTCGCACTCCACAGTGGCTCCCTTTTTCATCTTTCCTGGAGCATAATTGACAGCATGATTACACATGTTCGATGGAGAAGGATTGTTTGGGTTTTTGGAGGAGCTTTTTCAGCACAGAAAGAAAAGCAACTCCTTTGAAGCAGTGAACTGCTCAACTCAACTAAATTTTGTGAGCACTTTGAAAACAACCACAGCTGCAAAGTGCTGTACATAACGTAACAACGAACTAATAAATAAAGACGGCTAACTAATAACATAAAAACAACAGACACAATAATACACGAAAACAATGCCAAGTCATAAACTGAGTCGAAAACCAAAGAATAAAAATGTGTTAAAATGAGGTACTCACATTCCGACCAGACTCTTGCTCTCCCGCTCACTAATTTTTCACAATGTCGCTCAAAGTGGGTGTTGCCTGGAGGACCCTTGAATGAATGTGTATCCTTTTAGACAGCTTGGGGACACAAAGCGACTAAAAAGCCTCAGTGACTGTGTCATCCTTTTACGAGCAACACGGATAAATGGATAAATGATGTCACTTTCCAGACATTACACACAATACTTTTACACATTTCACAATATTTTTCCATGTTTTGGCTTCATGTCCACAAAAATGTCCTTTTGGTCACAGACCACTGATTGCTACTTGAAGGCCATTCATCAAGATCAAATTTGGAGGTCAAAGAGCGCCTTGCACTAACCACGCCCGGCGGCCACCTGGTGGAACAAATTCCGGCCAGCGAGGCTTTGAGCTGATATATATTTCCTTGGCTCAAACATGAAGGGATGTGTCGGTATAAGAAAGATTTGTGCTATTTGATTGGCAGTTGACACATGAGTGGACTGCATACAGCAGACGCACCTACAGTGGGGAAACAACGGCTTGAAGATTTTGAAGCCTCATTTAATATGCTTGGTGATCCTTCAAATTTGGAAGGGTTGTTAGCAACACTCTTCTCTGTGGTGTGTCAAATTCACAAGGCATTTTGATTTCTGCTTTACAAAGACTTTAAGCCAGCCCCGAGGAGCAGTGGGCATCAGTGTCCCACCTCAAAAAAGATCCAAATTTAGTAGCAGTATTTTAGTGAAGGGAGAATTAGAGTCAACCAAACTCACATGGTTTGGTTGTGGTGGAAACTGGAGTACCCGGAGAATGAGGTCAAATCCAAAGGAGGCTATAGTGCCATGCTTTCATCCGTGTGCACCCAAATGACAAACACGGCTAAAAGGAAAGCTCACCCTGGAACCTCCACCACCACTCGCCGCCATTACTGAGCTTGGATGTGTGTAAGAAGCTCAGTTTCACACACCCTACGGCGCACTTCGTGGCTGGCCTGTTGTAAAGAGCCAGGCAACCGAGCCTGTGATACGTTGGTGGACCAGGGGTGGGGGAAATTGCTGAAAAAAGGGTCAACAAAGAGACGGTGAGACATGAGGGAAGCCAAAAGTAGGAAGTTAAATGCAGCACGGTATTCCCCCTGGAGAACAGCCATCCCACCCTTTTGTAACCAAATATATCAAGCTCAAAACAACACAAAAATAAGTGATTCTAAACTCAATATAGAACTCTGGAATCCAACGTCAACAAAATCCAAAAAGGAGGTGTGCTACTGTGTTTTCAAGTTAGACAGTTTGCGACTGTTTGCTGATTAACATCTGCTGTCTGGCAGGGAAAACCTAAAGAGTGCAGACTGCAGATCTGCTCCTTTCATCTCTCCTCCCTCGTTTGGTAAGTGGAGCACTGTGTCGAAACGCGGACAGCCGATCTCTCTTTAAAACGTTGAAAGCTAAGCCTAATTAGATTTGATAAGGGAGTCAACACAAAATCCATTTCCCCTCAGTATCTCCAATTCAAGCCCAATGCTACCAGAGACAACATTGTTCTGCATCTTAAAGGACAATGTTTCCTTGTCGCATTTGGCACGTTACATCGCATTACATTTTCCTTCCACAAATAAGAAAAGAATCCATTCTCAATTGAGATGACTAGAAGACACAGGATGACTGACTATTCACTCCCACACTCTGGCATGACAGTACATCCAAGCGGCTGAACAAGTACACACCTGCTGCCTGGAAATAAAATAGCTAAATATCAAGTGGAGACAAAAGGAAAGGGCAAAACACCGCTGAGACGCACAACACAATCAAATGAGTCTGAGCATATCACAACTTCTTAAAAGGCGTCAAAAGTTGTGCCCAGCTTTCTGCTCTGCGCAACTCCCAAATGGCGTCGCATACGCAGGTTGGGTTAACAGCACAACTGGCAAATAAAAAGCATTTGTTGCTCAGAGCAGCCAGAAACAATTACTAATCTTGTACTTTTGGGCACCTAGCAAGATTGGGGATAAACTGTGGTTGTTATGCACAGCTCAAGGGTGTGTGTGCCTCTCTGAGAAAGTTGCTGATGGAGAAGAACTCACATTGATTTCTGTGATCCAAAAAATAGAGACGTGGGAATTAAAGGTTTACACGGCAAAGATAAGAGACATTGAGAATGCTACCAATATGAATTGAGAACTCTCAACCCCAAATGAGATGTGATATTTGCGGGTAGCGGAAAGGAAAAACGGCGGAAATTAAAAGAACAAGGGGCGGAGGTGATGCTAAAACCAGACACTTGAAAAGTACAGACTGAAGTCAGGCAGTAAGAAAGGAAGACCCATCAAGGCGGAGACTTGTCAATACCACCATCCCTCCCCTCTAGCATCATCGGGCAACATGACCACATCTGCACCCAAGCATCTAAACCAGTGGTTCTTAACCTTCTTAGAGGTACCGAACCCAACCAGTTAATATGCACATTCACCGAACCCTTCATTAGTGAAGGCATTTAGTTCGCTTAGTAGTCAATGTGTGACTGTCGTGATAGTACGTCGTACAATTTTTTTAAAAAGTATACTTATCTCTTGAAATGTTACTTTTTTTCCGTTTTTAATAAACACATTTTTTAAAAATATCTTGAATTTGTGTGTGTGTGTGTGTGTGTATATATATATATATATATATATATATATATACATATATATACTGTATAGACACAAATCAAATTTATAAAAGTAAATAAAATTTAAACAGATAAGTAAACTTTTTTCTTTTGATTGTTCAACGTACTATCACGACAGTCACACATTGACTACTAAGCGAACAAAATTTCCCACACCACTTATTGGACAAGCAATGTCATGTGATCATCTGCAGCCAGTGACGGCCAAGCGGGCGTGTCATAACTAATTGACATGTTGAGTCGCGTGTGTCTTACCCTCCATGGCAGAGGCTCCGTCGAACCCCGGACACCGATTCCTAGGGTTCGATCGAACCCAGGTTAAGAACCACTGATCTAAACTGCTTTGTTGCTCCGCGAGTGGCTCGCGGAGCAACAAAGCAGCAAAAGTTGAACGTCTTTGTTGAAGTCACTCATCAGTACTGTGGCCCTTTGAATCAGGGCTGGCTCGCAGAGGGAGAAGGAGCGTCTGCCATGACTAGGACGATGGGGTGTGGTGCAGCGGTGATGACAAACATTGCAGGCCAAACAGGTGGATTGAAGACACAGAGAGCTCAAAATCAGATCGTGTTTGATTTTGGCTGATGGGACAATTGTTATTGTGTCGTAGACGGCACAGAAGGAGGCACAGGTAGATGGACGAGTAACAAAGGATGGGGCTCACATTGCACTCACCCCCACTGTTGATTTCCCTGGAGATGGTTAGAAAGGGAAGTGAGGGCACACAAAGCATGAGCTCCAGAATGAAAGTGTCTTCTTCGGTCTTAATTGCAGGTGCGCAAAGGAAATCGATAACCGTCAGCCACCTTCTTCCACGTGTCCTTTAGCCGCAACGTTCGGCCCTCATTTTAGGCATTTCATACAACCAGGAAGGACAAAGTCACACAAATGCATACTCGGGATGAAGGATTTTGAAAATCTCTCTCTCTCTCACTCTCTGTGTATGAAACAAAGCCTACCGATGAAAATGAAGTTGTTTTATTTTTTTTCCAAAATTGCAGCGTTTAGATTTGAAAACTGCATTCTACTGCAGTGCATCGTCAATTTGAATTCCATGAGTTGTTCACCCTCAGAGACACTTAATCGAAAACAAACTCGAAATAGAAAAGGATTTCCAAAAAAATAAATAAATAAATAAATCGGATTCTCAAGGATCGGGACCGACCCTTGCTATGAATTACGAAAACAAAAAAAATTGTAAATGACATCCCTTCCTAAAAATGTTCATAACTGCCTGTATGAATAGTAGGCCTGCGAATTGAATGATGACCACTCCAGCTAACCTGCAATGAACAGTATGACATTCAACACATATTTTCAACCCTGCACACGCTGAAGACCTGCTGCGCGTAAATACATGGATGGATGGACAATGAAGGGAACATTTTTTTCCTTCCTGCCACACAAAGTCACTGATATTAAAAGTCACCGCCCGAGGCCTGTGAGGCTGACACGATGAGGACACGACAGTCTGAATCCAGAGTGACAAGCTTGAAAAAAAAAAAAAAGCACACAAGCAAGAATACAGTACCTGGAAAGACGCTAAAACCGTAACAAACCTAAACATATTTAGCACTCAATTAAATTTACCATTCAAGCAAAGGTGTCCAACTAATTACAGAAAATTAGAGGAATGCAAGGGCCACTTTAAACATTTTCACTTTTAATTTATTAGACGCTAAAACATTTATTTATTTTTTTAATTTGTTTTTTCAGTCATCAATGCTGACACGTGACAAGAATCCTCCCACTCCCGCTGTTGGAGTGAGCAATGGGCCCGACGAGTCGGTTTGAGAATTTTTCAGATAAGCAACCACAATTTGGTAGATATACTGTACGATATGCAAAATCTACTTAGCTGGTGGCTACTAACGCAACCAAAGCTGTTGACAATGTGAATAGCTAACGAGCATAGCTAAGATCAGCATGTTCCCACTCTGATGTTACTTCACAAAGTGGAAATCGCAGAAAAGTAGCTAGCGGTACTCATTTTCTGAGAGATAAGTATGTTTATTGGTGTACATTTTGATTTCATTTGCAAAAATGAAAATTGTTCATTTTATTTTTACAGTTACAAATGTGTCTAAAGATTGCACTGGAATTGGAAAAAAAAGTTATTTACCCAAACATTTCAAAAGTATACATTTTGGAGCTGCAATTGCAATACTGTGATAGCGCAATATTTTTTTTCGGAAAAATAGATTAGATTACCATCAGAATTTGACACCGGTCCATGCCAAGCTATGAATGAACAAGAGTGAGCCGCATCATAAAAATATGTCGTCCGGTGGCACATGAAAGCATGCTCAGTATAACCCGGGGGGGGGGGGGTTAAACAGTTTTTCATTTTATTATGTACTGTAATGATGATTTACATGTGATGCTGACTTAGGCGTCCAAAACAACCTTCTGTATACGAATATGCCAACTTAAACCTGTTCCTCCACAAACAAACATCCACTTAATCCCACCAAAAGTCAATCCTTATGGATACCTAAGGATGTTGACAAGCACAGAGCCTTTTCCTTCCATATAAACAAACCCAGCAAGAGAAATCGAGACAGGTAGAACCCAAACTGCTGCAAGACACGTTGAATATTTCATTATGTTTTTACTGGGCCAACGGAAGGAGCATGTTTGTATCAGTATCTGCCGACATATTTATTTCAAATCTCCGCATGCTAACGACTTTTGTTTTGGTAGCTTGTATTCACCAGGCCGAGGCAACAAGCAGGTCGACAGGCTGGGAAGCTTGGGACAAACACATATGTTTTGAACAAATATTTATGGTGGAAGATGAGTAAACTCTAGAGGTGGTGTTTTGACATCAATGAGCTATGGCAGTTGCTGCACATGAAAACAAGCCAGGCGAATTGTGTCAGACATTTCCTTCTCAGCAAACCTCAGCTATTCGAACAAGGACTTGAGTTTGAAATGGAGGGCATGCTCTCATAGAGCTCTGCTGGTGCCCACATTCAGGTTTTTTTTTTTTTTTTTATCTTGCTTTCATGCAAGGCAAGCTGA
This sequence comes from Hippocampus comes, assembly GCF_001891065.2. NCBI lineage: Eukaryota > Metazoa > Chordata > Actinopteri > Syngnathiformes > Syngnathidae > Hippocampus > Hippocampus comes. Next base: position 2,598,985 of record NW_017805983.1, read on the forward strand.
TGTTGCTGGTGTCAAGGTCAGTTTCCTCACATCCTCATCCTTTGTGCCCCTTTATCAGCACCACTGCCCCCTCTCTCGCTCCTCCCTTTTGGTTTATCTTCCCGCCCCCTCACCCCATACTCGCTCCTCAGAGTTCACTTGGTAACAGGTGAGTTCCCCGATCTAATTACAGGAGGCTTTCCCAGGGTGCAGAGGGGGCGGCTGATTCGCAGGACGAGAGAGACGCTGGTAGCTCAATAACATTCTCTACAGCCTGATTTTATAAACAGATCATAAATCACATGGCCATGCGAGTGTTGAATGCACATTTTTCATCTGTGGTTTTAATCAAAATTCAAATACAAGTCTAAACATAAAACAAAAACGGTGAGGTGATGTGTGAAATCAGATTCATCTTGGTAATTTATTGGGCTCCAACTAAGGGCTGTATTGACAGTAGACTCGTCATTGACTCAGAACAGCCGTCTGCTTCCTAAATGCGAGGGACCTTGTTTTGGGCAAGAAGCAACGAGTCACAGAGCACATACAAACACATTTTAACATCGACATTAGTGAATAAGGACAATTTAGAGACTTTAATGAATGCAACATGCATACTTCTGGAGGAAGTCGGAGTACCCGGAGAAAATTCATGCAGCACATGAAAAACCTGCACACCGTAAACAGAGATTCAAAGGCACTGATGCTTGATTGTGAAGCAGAAGTAGACCATTGCACCGTGCTGGTGACTACGAAACCAATGAAGTCATTATAGATTGCATCAAAAGAAAAATTCTTACTTCGCAGTATTTCAAGTTGTGTGCTCATAAGGACACAACATTTTCCTTCATTCAAAATTTCGTATTTTATTATTTAGTATAACATTGCTGCTCAACGGGCTACTTTCAATGCTACAAAAAAATGGTTAGTAAGAACCTAGGAGAGCCAAAATGCCAAAACAGTTTTTTCAGAAGCCATAGTTCGGCCCATTTTCAAAAAACGAGCACCCTGCCGTGGCAATGAACTCAACTCAATTCACACCAGGCAGCACTTTGGAAGATAGTGAGTAATTCTTCAAAAAGAGACGTCGAAGCTGTTTAATGCCACACCAAGTGGAATTTTACTGTCAAAGTAAACAGAAAAGAGTAAGCAGTGTTCATGGAGGATAACGAATATGACTATTGTTCTATTATCTGTGGAATGTGTTGCTCCACCATTTTGTTCAAATATCCCTCGCTTAAAAGGACCGACAACTATGACTATTGATCCTAATATTAGCATCTGAATGACGTTTTACATTACATGTTCGCATTAAGCAAGCGGGCCATTCTTACAGCAACATGGTTTGGCTCTGTTAAATACGCAACCTGTAATCAATCCCCTTTGTTGTATGTTCACGCAGTGAACTTAAACAGCTTGAAGCCTCTTATTTGTTGAGTTGTTCGATGTTGGCCAAACTGCTGCTCACTGTGAAATGAGTTGAAATGATTTCACTGCTATGGTACAGCGCATGTTTTGGCTTACAATTCAAAGAAAAAAAAAAAAACAAACAAAAACAAAACAAAAAATAAAAGCAACTCATAGGTTGGGTCACTTGTATCTCAAGGCATCACAGAATGTTAAAAAAACAGCACCGCTCTACCTCTGTAACTACTACGGTATACCTCTCCCCCCTGCTTACTGACTCCCACTTTGGCCTCATCTTTTTAGGAGAAAGAAAAGGACCAAGTGGTTAGATTAGCAGCAGCATAGTTGACTCTCAACATCAAACAATAGTGACTCACTATTCGTCTCATCACACCGACACGGGTCCACATGTGAGCGATCTCAAATTGGTAAATATTATGTTCTGTCTGTGCACACGTCAACAAACTCACTCAAGCATCTAGGGGAGAAAATGCTATTCCCATTCAGTTGGGAGTGTATTTTCAATTTAATGCTACAAAAATTGATTCAAGCATCAAGAGTTGAAGGTTTGGAGCATCAGAGCATAAAACTGCTTTTTTTTTTGTTATTGTGTTTAAAGAGCAGCAGGTTAAATGACGTGGTAAGAATGTGTAAAAACAAAAATGTGAAAAAAGAGATGGTCTAAATACATCTTCAGAGGAGGATGTGGAAAGTTTTCACAAACAGCCACTGTTTCTACCCCGGTCAAGGACGACACCTTGAACTGATGTCCCAAACGTTTTATTCTTGGAACACCGTGAAAACTAAAAGACATTTCAACATCAACAATCAATAATCTGTTTAACAAGAAATTAAATAAATAAGCAGAAATAACATACCGTGTGCCCCTTGTTCAACCGAAAGTAGATAAACTAAAATAAAGTCGACCAGCCGGTAACGTTTCGTCCCTCTCTCTCGCCATATTTCTTTCTGGATCTCTCTAATTCCCTCGCTATCCGCCACACGTGACCCTAAATCGGAAATGGTCCTCGAGAAAACATTCCAAATACATCTTGAAACGATTCCAAGAGAAACATAAATATCAAGTTTCATATGGAAACAAAAAATACTTTTACAAAACAACGTCAAATAAATGAGATCCTAGTTGTCATGGCAACCAATGGATACCAATACTGGCGCCATCTACAGCCATCCTGAGCTGCACTGTCAAGATAGTAAGCACATGGAATCACACACTGACAACGTAATAGTTGGTGGGCTTAAGTTTGCATCTTATAACATCATTGATTTTTCATAGATAAGCTATAAAACAAGCGTTCATCTCTGCAGAGGAAGAGATATTTGCAGTTTTCATTGTTCCCAGTTGCGCCCCTGACAGCTTTTTGAAAGTTCTCCAAAAATTGCTGCGGTTCCACGGAAAAGCGTGGACACACCAACTGTGTCTGCATTGCTCCGTGCTACTGATGGAGTCGCGGACCCTCGCATGATCACTTGCTGAAGCAGTCTGAAGTCTGAGATGGTGATTAACCTTTAAAAGTTTCAAGTGTGTCACAGGTCACCTTGGGAAAGTCAAGCCAAGTTAAGTCACAGCGTATCTCAAGTCAAGACCTACGATAAGTCAAGTCACCTTATTGATGCCGTCTTACCTGCAGTCACTGCGTCGACATAAAGATAACGTCAAATAATAGCATGAGCTCATTTAGAGGTATGCATGTATAACACCTCTCAAGATAATGCACTCTAATTTCACACTCCTTAATGATAAAACTCAAATAATCATCATGCAGTTTGATATTTGACAATCAATCCAAATTTGTTTTACATTCCAAACAATTGTTTGCAGAAAATTTCCTCTTTGAGAGATTTAAACGTCTCTTGGCTGCACATTGTGGCCTAATGGTGATCCATTCAACCGGAGCTGGAAATCTCAACTGGGGTGCTTAATACAGGCACTGAAAAATACTTATGACTTTTGAAATGGTGATTTTTAACTTCGACTTACCGCAATTTTAAAATTGTAAATATTTTTTTAGGAACTGAAATGCATGTCATTGTTAAACCATAACTGCTTTGCTAACTCGTTTTATTTACAGCGTGTGCATCATATCAAGTTAACATTAGCGAACTACGGAGTACAGGCTAACAAATTTACAGATGTTCAGATGCAAAAATGACGGAGAAAATTAAATGTAGTCTTGCTGTCTGTTGTCTATGATGGCCAAATTTGACATCCCACTCTGCTGATTTAAAAAAAAGAGTGCCTCTCCATCGCGAGGTGTTTGACTGATTGACAGGCTAATTCTCTTCACAGTAGGTGTTGGTTTACTGACATTAAATAATAATGAGCTTGAAAACCAACATATGGAATGAATAACATCTTTCAAGTTATCATGTCTCAATTCATGTCCTGAGTCTTTAAGATAAGAAAACCTTTATTGTCTCACAATGGAGAAATTCGCAATTTACAGCAGCAAATTTAACTCCCAAGTCGAGTCTTTTCATTTTTGTCGAGTCACAGGTCATCAAAACAGCAACTCCGGTTGACTCAAGTCCCCATCTCTGGTGGGATTATGTTCAAATCGGTCACGTAACATGATTGCTTTTTAGTTTAGGATGAGTTGAATTTGAATTTGAATTGAATTTGACTTTTATTTGGTCTCCCATAGGAGAAACTTGTCTCGGAGGACAGGCCCTGAAAGACAAAGCCATCATTACTGCATCGGAACATATTTCCATTTTCACTCGATCCCAATAGACTCATTTAGTTTCACACGTTTTGGAAAACCCTTCCAAATCTGACGCTGGGTCCACACAAACGTTGGCCACACTGGCTGTTATCCTGATCCTCTCGCACCCTTGCATGATCACTTGGTGAAGTAGGGTCCTGGCGAGAACTTCAGCTTTTATCCTCCACTTATCCAGTATTTACAACATTCCAGGAACAAGAATTGCACAGCACAACATTGAATTGACAAAGTAATTCTCATGATTTCAGGTGGATACATTCCAGGGAATCGTCTGCTTGCTTTCAAGGTGTCGTCGTGTGGAATTTTGCTGAAGCAGGCAGCTCCCATTTTCGCTCATCACACACAGAGCCTTGAGCAATCGACGCGCACAAATTTTCAAAAGCAAGAATTAAAGAGTATGCAGAAATCCAAATAAAAACAAAAAAAAAGCTCACCAACAGCCCTGATCTATTTCCTGATGATTCACTTTCCACTTGATCTACAAAGACCCTGTCTGATTTGCACACGATGGGAGTGTGACTTAACACCAGGATGACCTATGCGCCTCCATCACCCGCCCACTGTCACAAACAAGTTACGGTTGGAAGCCGAAGTCTCGCCGCACTGTCGCGCAAATCTATGACCGGGCAACTGAAACAATATCCGCTAACATCTGGGTCATGTGTCACGCTGAGCTTTATCACGGCAAGCGCTATTAGCCCCTTACACACCCGCGGCGCTTTCCCTCTGCGCATTGAAAATAGCCGAGAAGCAATGCCAAAATGTTTGTCGCCGCAGGAGGCAATAGATGAGCCTCTAGTCTAGTGTGATTTCCTTGGCAACAAGCAGCAGAAGAGTATGAAATCATTTGGTTTTCACAAAGCAACTGAACTACAAGTGTGCTTAATTAGATGTAGCAGCGTGTCACCACAAACAAGAACAGAATAATGGCTCTAAAGTTCCCCCCTCCCACCACATTGAACTTAGATTTGTTTTTAATCAAGGGCAATTTTAGTATACACTTTGCTGTTTTTTTTTTGTTTTTTTTTTAATTGCACACCACACCGAAGCAAAACACAGACAAGCTGGCATGCAAGAACAAAGTGTTGATGCTTTGCTCAAGGGAACCTCGACAGTAGCCGTGGTGCTGTGGTATGGACAAGCAAATCGACAAGACATGGCTGACATTTCTTTTGCTCGTAGCAGGACTTGAAGGAAAACGCGTCAGTTCCAAAAACCAAGTCTTTATGGATGAGCAACAGCTGCCTTTGAGCTACAGATGCACTCCGTTCAAACAATAAAATACATTTTGGGGGCTTTTTATATAGCTTTTGGTAGAAGAGAGGAAGCGGATCGACCATCAGGTCATTAGTGTGCCATCTTTAAGTATATGCTGTAATTTTTGTGGCATTTTTATTCGATAGTTTGCTGTGACATTTATCAGACGCAAAATGTGTCCCTCGGCTCATTCAGATTGTGAAACTGTGAGGTACGTGAGATCTGGGGAAAAAAAAAAAAAAAACACTGAAAGCAGCAAAACTCAAAGTGTCATGCCATATTTAGTTTTTGGGGAGGTTGCCATGAATGATGGGTGACAAAGCTTTATCAAACTTTATCAAAATTGCCTGTCCAGTTAGGATGGTCACAGTGCATTTCCCTAATTTTCTATGGGAAAGCCAGTGGCGGACCCTAAGGGCCAGCAAGGCCTTCTCTGCTGGCCTAAACATTCTCAGAAAAGTAAATTTACTTTTATGTATTTTATTTTATTTTATAATTTATGTTATTTTATTTTCATAAATATGTAAACAAAATTATTCTCTGTATTCTTTACGTCATATTATTTCCACTTAGTTGAGTGGCTT
>NW_017805983.1:2605350-2637337 GCF_001891065.2 Hippocampus comes
TCATTTTCAGACGAGCAATTATGAACGCTACCCGTGGCTCACAGCCTCTGTGAAATGCTGCAAGTTGTACTGCTGGGAATGCCTATTGCTTGCAACTGACCGATTTGGTGTTTGGAGTCACACTGGATTGTTTTACTAAGGCAGCAAGGAAACGGCTGGGCACTTACAAGCTATGGTGCGTTTAAAAACGTTTGGGGACACTCGCGTAGATCTGCACCTCAGTGAACAGGCATGACATTGGTGGGTAAATGAATTTTATTTTATATTTCTTCTTGTCATTTTATTTCATTAGTATTAAATTCATGGTAACGAAATAAAATGACAAAGATACAAAAATGTATCAAATAAATCTGCTCACCTGCAATTTATAATGGCGCATTGTAGTCACCTTTGTGCACGAAAATTCGTTCAATCTCAGCTGCTCAACATTTTCAGTTATTTGCTGTTGTATCGCCGATTTTCAAAATGCAAATGATCTGTTTATTTTCAAAGAATAGTTTGTTTTGTGATTGTTGGTGTCTTATATGAAACTGCGACATTGCGCAATTTATTGGACAGACTTGTTTAAATAAAAGTGTATTGACTTGTCTTTTTTTGGTGGGAGTGGGGGGTGTTCCTCTGGAAACAAACAAGCACAAAATGGGAGTTGACACAAGTAGGTGGGAATTTGGCACTTTCTCAACAAGATTTGGCACCGCAACATCCGCTGCCAACCATCCTTCTGTTCTCATTCACAAGACCGCGGTCATCATGGAAGTGACTGTTTTCCTCCCGGAGTCTCTGTTATAAGGAAGGTGTGCGAAGAGCGTGTGCACAGGAGAAGCAGGCGGAAAGAGAGCATGTTCAAAATGTATTCATTCCAAGCGAATCTGATTGCATCTCGTTAAAGTGCATCGCCAGAGATGAACTCAAACTCTGTGGAGTCACACTGAGCCAAAATTAATCAAATGTAATTGGATCGTGTTGAGATGAAATCAGATTAGACCAGACGGATGTGATTGGAGGAGGCAGCTTACTTCGCTACGAGCCAAGTCGCAAACACTTTGGCTGCTGCCGCATTGCATCCGTACAGTCTTCCTAGCAGGTCAGTGGGCCGCAGCGGGCCAGGATGCTGGCTAACACTGGAACCAGTAGGTAGGAGTGCTGGCTCGCCACATTCATGTGGGATGCAACGCTGAAAATACAGTGCGTATGCCGAGTGGCGACTACCTTGTAGAGTGGTTGGAATTTGTTCATCTTCGGTCCATTGAATTTTTTTCTTTTCAGTTTTATTTATACTGTACAACACATTCCATGCACAACTCAATGTGCTACACACAAGCAAAGACACAACACCGACAAGCATTTACAAACACAACAGTTGACGGCAATCAGAAGCAAAGCAGGGAAAACGAGTTTCCAAAAATCACCAGAATGTACACTGACGCCATTTAAACACATGGACAGAAAACTTCAAAAACATGTAAAAGTAAAGAAATAAAACACGGTTTTAAAAGTAACTAAAAGAAGACAATGATTTGACATTATTTAGAAGAACTTAATCAAAGGTGCGGGGTTGGGTGGGGGGTTGTGGAGCAAACTTTTTAACCTAGATTTAAAAGCAATTACACTCGGGGCTGACTTCACTTCTGTTGGCCGCTTCTTCCATTTATGTGGAGCATAACAACTAAATGCAGCAACGTTTACTTTGAGCCCTGGGCTCCTCTAATTGACCCAAGTCGGCAGAACTCAGAACCTTTGGTTTGTTTTTATCTTATCTCGGCCCATGACTGGAGAAAAAACAAAAACAAAAAAAAAAAAAAAAACGTGGCTGGGGACAGATGAACCCTTATCTTTTTTTTAAGATATTAAGATCCTAGATTGTAGTCCTTAACTCCTGTTTCACAGATGGCAAAGTTGTCATGCCTTGGCAGAGATCTGACGTCGTAACACTACTTCCGTTTGTCATTTATATTTACTGGTTGTTATGAGGCTTTTGCCCCATTCGCGCCTTGCCCTTTTTCTGGCAGAAGTTTGGTCTGCATACCTTTTGGAATGTATTTATTCATGGGTAAAAGCGGCAGCTATCGCCAGCCATCCTTGGTTGCTCGCATGTAGACACATTTTCTAAGGCGTAGCGAATACTTTATCACTCGTCTCACGAGCGGCTGTCAGCGTTGACTGTGAATGTAAGCTGATGTAACCAATTCTACTGCAGCGGTAACGTGATTAAATATTTCATTGTATTCAGTTCAGTGATTGATTTACAAAGTCTAAGTCAAGCATTGCCCAAGCTTTTGTGTAACTCATCTTTTTTTTTTTCGTCATTGTTTCCGTTTCAGTTTTTCTCAGTCACTTTGCTCCTTTGGAAGTGCTCTATAAATCTCATTGAGATGAGTTGAGACCTTCAATCTTTCCTCAATCACATCAGTTTGCAACATGAAAAAAAGCAGTTTCTCACTTCTTTCAACGTTTTGCAAATGCTCTAAATGACAAAATTTTGAAATGACATAATACAGTATTGTGCAAGATCTGTCACGATGAGAAAGTTATCCAGCTAATATACCTGTGCTAAAAAATGTCAAGGCTGGCAGTATCAATACTATCAGCAAATTTTATTTCAGTCTTCCGCATTAGAATTTGCATACCTCTGTTGACGTAAACGCGTACGGTCGCTCATCCCGAAAACATTTCCTGTCTTTTTTTTTTTTTTTTTTCTCACAAATCGAGTCAAACTCAATTTTAGGTTTTGATCTCTTCTGGCAGACTCGTTATATTGGGGAGAAAGTAAGCACTGATAGTTCTCTCAGTCAGTCTCGCACCTTTGCCAATGACAGTGGTCTAAAAAAAAATGTCACGGGCCACAGTGTTGAGGTTGTATCATCATGAAGCCGTTGTAGGCCGGCCTCCTTGCTCGAAAGGCCCAATGGCAGTCTGAAGGCAAGTTAGTTAACCTTTCTTCTGCATCTCATTTCACAACTCTCCATCTTGTCCCGACCGACAGTGTTACCGGCGCTTCTGATGCTTGATGATAACGCACCAAACACACATGAACCCTTTTTTATGTACCCTGTAACCTGATACACTGTCCACTGTAGTAACCGCTGTCCCTGAAAAGGTTAAACTCCCCCATTGATTTTCGAATACCCCATCCTGCTTTGCTTGCAGCGCTGCCTTTGAAATGACGGACTGGGCTTCAACAATGAAGTCGAGAGGCCGAGGTGTCAAATTTGTGGCGGATTGGCAGCCTTTCCCGATGTTAAAATGACATTTGTCAATGATAAAACATTGTACTTAGACAAAAAGGTGACAATAATGACATCTGATTGGCTTTCGGTATAAAACCTTCAGGGCTTGCGCAGTTGTAAAGGCAATCGACCGATTGATGTGTCGCCTCATTAGTTTGCAACCAGGCTGTGACTGCAGGTGTGAGAGAATCATCGAAGAAAAGGAATTTCAGTCACGAGTCGAGCGTTTTGGCTTGCAAGCTTGAAACAGTCGATGTTTCCTCCATTGGTTTCACACATTCTCATGAAATGGCTTTTGAAATTTCGTTTTGAATCCAAAATAATTTGTCATTATTTCCTCGGGCATCTTTTCCACTGTCTACGCTTTTTATTTGGATCCGCAGAGAAGAATTTTTGGCTTTTGTGACGGAGAAGCAAATTCTGCGTAGTGGCGCGAAGAAAGGGGAGTTCTGGAGCCAAGAGGAGATCTTGTTCAATATCTGGTGCAGTTTTTCACTTTTTTTTTTTTTTTTTTTTTTTAACCGTCTGCATTAACAGTACATTTGTAGAAGCTAAACACAGCAAACACGGCTGTGACTTTTTATCAGTCGTCAGAGCTGTTAAATGTGTTATGAGCAACTCGGGGCACATATATGTTGAGTGACCCACCCCAGATGGGCCCAAGCTGCCGGTCTCGACGCACACCAGCCAAGCAGCAGTCATGTAAACAGCACCAAAGATCATCTGCCAGATGACTTTATGTTGCTGGCTGTCCTTGCAGGATTGGTTCTTCTTGGAAATGAAATGAGAGACCACGTTGAAAAGAGTTCTCTGATTTCTTGTCTGGTGGCCAGGATTCTTCTTTATGGGAGGTGGTGCTTAATGAGCAGTAGATGAGAGGGAAAGACAAGGCTTGGTTGTCATGTGGGAGGTAGCAGTGTGGCCAAACAGTCTCGGCTCTCCTGATTGCCTCCTAATGCCAGACGAACATCAAACAGAATTGCCTAATGCAACGTGGGCCAGCTTCTTTTTGTTCCTCATTTGACTTCCACTTTTGATTTCTTTTTCTTTTCATGTGCTCGCGCTCTCCGCGCCTGTTCCTCCCACACCGCAAGTCTCATCTGCTGGGGGTGGGTTGTGAGCCTTTTAAGCAACCGCTGTTTGCCATGGAAGCCCTTGTTGATGTTTGATTGCGGCTCTCTATTTGGCCGATAAATTTGATAGCTTTTTGCGTTAGTCTTTCTTGAGTCAAGTTTTACTTTCATACCGCACAGCTTTTCATTCATCCCTTATAAAAAGAGGGAGCAAAGTGATTAAGGCTCTTCGTAGCACTTGAGCCGAAAGCTGCAGATGTGGAGAGAGACTGCAGCCCGTCTTGTCGGTCAATAAGCTATGAGGAGCTACAGTACGCCGGCCGCTGCCGCATCGCTGTTGCAGCTCCCTCCCCGTGGAGGCGGCCTGAGTTCCAAATTAATCGAGCACTCCCACACGATCTGGGAGATTCATTTGGAACCGTCACGCTACATAAAACTCCACAGAAATGAGGAGTTCACGGAGGGCCCCCAGGAGTCCAAGAATAACCTTTGCGTCATGCTGCTCCTCCACCTGTGCATCCCCCTTCTGTGGCATTCCGAGCTATGTCTTCGTTTAACCACGTCTACCTTGTGTCTTCGGAATTTGAAGGTTAAAAATGAGGATTAGACATGTTGAAAAGAAGGATGAGATTACTCCACGGCCGATGTTTGTTCATCGATTAAATTAAAATGCGCATTGTTTTATTATTTTTGTCACATTTTTGTCTGTTTCCCTCCAAATATCAGCCGGCAACCGTTTAAAATTCCAAGTGACAATTATGGAGCGTGGCATCAGCCCCCCCCCCCGTGGACCGCTCTCCTCTTATCATTATATTTGCAATGGCCAAGATTAGACATGGTAACCAGCTCGGTCACGACTGCATGCCTCACAGCGAGGATTACCACGATGACTAACCACTCAACGCTCTGGACACAAAACGATTAATGTTGTGCCACAAAGTCGACTTCATAAAAAAACCTGGCAGCTGTTTTTGTTCACGGCAAAGCCAAGAACACAAACACACATTTAGAGATAATGACCTCATCATCTTGTTTGTCTCACTTCAACCATATGCACAATGCGATTATTGGGAGGAATTCATCTCATTTAGGTTTTGTTTGAATTGATACTGTGAGGTTTCACGCACAACATTCCATGACGCTGGTTAACTTTTAACTCGTTTGGATTTTGTGAAACGCTTTCCCCAGTGGCGGGCCGTGCATTTCAACCTTAGGCCTTCAGTGACGTCACATACATGAACGCAATACTGTATAGGCTCGTCAAGCAGCACTGAATTTCAGGAGCATTTAAAACCATCAAGTATGCATTCACAATTCAGAGCAGGAAACTAAATTTACAGATAGTCAAAAATAAAAAGATGATTTAAAAATACGAAATAAAATGCCACCCAAATTACGCTGTGTGATCTTAACCCTCATATGGTACTGCACGGACAGCAATTTAACATACATTTTTTACAATTTTTGTAAACTGTGTAAGATGCGGGAGTAAAACTTTTTTTTTCAACCACTCAAAATGTTCAGAGACATCTGTGCTCTCCATAAACATATAGTTTTTATTGATTTTTTTGTAGTTTTTGCCCTCTCTGGACAATAAAAGCAGTACTGTGCTGTGACCCCCAAATATATATATATATATAACCTGAATTGGAAAATTTCATATCATATAATTAGAGCCTTGAAAAGGTAAATGAGTTATCAAAAAAAAAAATAAAAATATGCATGCCTATTTTTGGCAATGGCCGTTTTTGTGAAAATACCCCTCAACGCGCAATTTTTACAAAAATTGTGGATGTTTTGAGGTGTGATAACTAAGTCATTTATGAATATTTTTTTACTTTCAACCACTCAAAATGTTAAGTGGCATCAGCACAGCGTCAGCACCATCCATACACATGTAAGTTTTTATTATTTTATTTGTATTTTTTGCCCTCTATGGACAATGAAAGCAGTACTGTGCTCTGACCACTATAATATATATATATATATATATATATATATATATATATATATATATATATATATATATATATATATATATATATATATATATATATATATATATATATATATATATATATATATATATATATATTGAAAACCTGAATTGGAAAATTTCATTTCACACAATTAGAGCCTTGAAAAGGTCAATGAGTTATCAAAAAAAAAAAAAAGAATATAAATACCCCTCAACAGGCAATTTTTAAAAAATGTTTAGATGTTTTGAGGTGTGATAACTAAGTCATTTATGAATATTTTTTTACTTTCAACCACTCAAAATGTTTAGTGGCATGAGATATAAGTTTGAAAAAGAAAGTCACAACAACTATGGAGAATTTATAACATAACGTAAATAAAGTAATAATCCACCACCAAATACTGAACAAGGACAAAGAACACTTTTCAGAGTTTTTTTTTTCCTTCAGCAGTTTTTGCAGATGCTCCTCATGTGTTTGCGCAAATGGGTGGGCTACAGGCGGCTTGCATTGGCAAAAGCCGCCTGTAGCAAAATATGCTACTTTTATTTTTTGCAAAAGAAAAAAAGTTGTGTCTGGAGCTCCCCATCAAGCCCTACTAACCTTTATCTGGAATAATCGTTACATCTTATACAAGAATAGATCATTATTCCTCCATAATTGGTTCAACAATAAAATAGTCCTGGTCAGTCAACTAATCAATAATCAAGGTTTCCTTTTAAATTACTCTGAATTTTTAAAGAAATTTAATCTACCGGTCACCCCAAAAGAATTTGCAACAGTCATGGATGCTATTCCTTCTGGAATCTTGACCCTCTTGAAAGGGGTGGACAGAACAACCTCCACACCAACCCTGGACCCCAAAATGACTGCTATCGGCAAATCCTGTTTTACGTCAACATCAGTCAGAAATAACAACCGTAACATACGTTCCCTGTTCCAAAAAGATATTTCAACAATCCCACACCTACTGGTCTGGTTTTGTTGATCATCTACACTGAGGAAAAATCTGGTCTCTCCCATACAAATACCTCCCGACTAATAAAGTAAGGGAAATCTCTTTTAAAATGATACACAAATACTATCCCACCAAGCATTATCTTCTTAGGTTCAAGAAAGACTCCCTGGTTGATTGTTCATTTTGTGGAATGTACCCTGAAACAATGGTTCACTTGTTCTGGCAATGACCATATACCAACACATTTTGGAAAGCTGTATCCAGATTTATTATTGATCGCTTCGGCGCCACCTGAGCAAAGCAGGCAGCTCATCGGGAGGGGGGGCTGTGGGGTGTCAAGCCCACTTCCCTCGCTGGAGCACGTGTGCAAAGGAAATGGGCCTGAACATTGCACACGAGGCTGACTGGGGAGCTCCATTAAGCCAAGCGTTCACTCTCGATGGATATGGATGTCCGTTATGACACACCGGAGCATCCATTCAGATTCGACTCCTCATAACGATGACATCACGGCGGCCACGAAGAAGAATGTTTGACAATGGTGCCACTGTGACACCTCAATAGCCGCGAAGACCTTGCGTGCACCTGAACGCATCGCGGGGAGTGAAGAAGGGCCTCCAACTGTCCACTTTTTCATCAGAATGCACTTTTATATAGACATTGCAAAGTATAAAAGATGGCATGGTAAATATCGTGATGTATCAAATGATTTCATTATATCATATGTGTTGCGTATGGTATCGCGATATGTCATAGACATCACAAGGTAATGGAGTTGGTATCGTATTGATGTCATTGATATCTTGATGCATCGCGAAAAAAGGGACCGTGATGATACTGTAGACACTGCGTTCTCGATGTATCGTAATAGCAACATACCCTGTATGTAAAATCCATCAGTTGTATTCCCGATGGAATGGTGACATCATCGACAGCAGGCCGTATCACAGAGATCATGCACGTATCATGGAAGGTATCGCGATGTATCGTAGATTGTATCGTCGCAATGTCATTGCGTCGTCAAAATGTAGATTACGATGTTGGATGGAATGTATTGCAAGTGGTATCGCGATACAGACATGTATATATCAGCAATGTATCATACATAGTGTGGTGGGTGATACATGGGGTGTTTGTTGGCCCTTCTTTTTGGTTGGAGCAGCTGCCTCCAGTGATTTGATAATTAGGGGCACCTGTGCACATAGTAAGGACTTGATGGGGAAAAAAATGGATCGATGATCAGCCTCAGTATTGTGTCAAATAACTATGATCGAGACGAAAACTCGGGAAGGAGGCGCACTGGAGTGCAACATGGATCATTTGTGAGTACTTCCAAATCACTAATTTGTTTGGTTTGCTTTTCCTGATTTGTTGGCTGTGTTTTTCTTGGCTGCACTGGATTGCGTTTGGCCTGTTTTAAACAAATAATTGACTTGGTTTTGGTTCTGTGATGTGGGACTGTTTATATAATTAATAAAAAGAAAAAAAAACGTACAACTTTGACTAGCGAAAATGACAACAATTGCTTTAATGAGGCAAAGACATCGAGTCGTCTGCGTGCTAGGCGGCCCGTGAATGCTAGTTGTTCCATTGAGGCATTGTTTTTCCAATCACTGTGATGAGCGTGAGAGATTTGACAGCTCAGAGAGCAAGATCGTGTCCTCCCTTTCTGAAGCGTTCTCACCATGACTGAGACCTGGAGATACACTCCATTTTTTTTCTGAAAGAAAAAAAAACAAGAGAGAGAAATGATCTTACTACCAAATATTTTCCAGAAATCCAATAAGAATTGGAGATTGAACAAAATGGCAGAGGGTCATGTGAAATGAGTGGAGTCAACAGCAGTTTCACTTTCGTTATGACTCAAAATGGCAAAAACAGCAAAATTCCTTGGTTTTTTTTTTTTTTTACCGTTTTATTAGCTAGCAGAACATGGCTTGGATGACAAATATTGACATTGGGTGAAAGGATTGTACCATTTAGACTTGAAGGCGTTTGGCAATATTCGCATTGTCACTCAAAACAACAAAAAGAAAATAAGTGAAAAATACATTTTGCATTAATAACATGTTCGTTTTGTTTTCTGTTTACTGAGAATTGTATTCTGACTTGTTCAATAAAGATTATTTAAAAAAAAAAAAAAAACAAGCCCTACTCACAATCCCGACGGGAAATGTCCATGCATCGAAGCAAGTTTGCATCGGGTTGAAGCCGTTTGAAAAATAGACCGAAATCGAGTACACCCCCCGACCCCCGCGTTGCCCAATCGGGGGGGGGGAGGGAATTCAAACACGAGGCGGACCAATCATAGAGGAGATTAAAAAAAAAAGTAACGCCATTCGCTGTGCAGAACATCGGTTTGGAAATAGACACGCGAATGCCTATTGCGTAGACGTGCGACATTCAAAATATACTACTTTTATTTTTTTGCAAAAGAAAAAAAAGTTGTGTCTGGATGTCCCCACCAAGCCCTACTAACAATCCTGACCGGAAATGTCCATGCATGAAGCAAGTTTGCATTGGTTTGACGCCACCTCAAAACAGGGAAGTTCATTTGCGATCCTCTGGCGCCACCTAGTGCTGAAAAGAATTAAATTATCTCAACACAAAAATTTGGCATGCATACGTCTGTACAAGCGAAAACAAAGCAATTGACGTGAAAATCGCGTGAAATGCATGTTTGAACATTAGGATTACAATGCATTCAAAAATATTAATTATAATGGGTGTCTATGGGACAGAAATTGTAGATTATGTTCATTGAGGTATCAAACATATCTTTTTGCTGCAATGCCGGAAAATTATCAGCAGGTGGCATTATAAAATTTAGGACATTTTAGACACCCAGTTTAAATTTCAGCTCTCTAAGTGTTTTATTTCAACGCTTTGTCCTTGATTAAAAGACGAAAATACGCATAAATCTACAGGAACTGTAGACATGATCACATGAGGGATAATTATTAAGTGTGAATATTTACAACAGGTCTCCTAATCCCTGCTGCTAATACTTTTAGCTGCACAGTTTGTACCACTTTTTAAACTGCCTTTGAGCAACGCGCTTCAAAAGTGCTGCATGGTAGCTAAGCTCAAAAAATATATATATTTCCCATGAACAACTTATTCAGAGAGGCTGTGAGTTTTCTTAAGAGGGCAAACAACTTTGTGTAGCATGCAGAAGTGCTGAAACAACGTATCGGGTCCAAGTTTTAGTCACACAGAAAAGGCTTTCATAATTTAACAGCTCTACAGCTCTGAGGAACAGCAGGTAAAAAAATAAAATGGGGTTGAGGGGGGGGAATCAAGACATTTCTTGAACTATTTCCACCATGACTGCTTGGATTCAGGGATCGTAATAGAACTAGAGGCAGTATGCAAAGAGATGTAGAAAACGGAACTTGGTGAAATGAGCACTAAAGGGCAGAAAGACAATCTCTCCCTCCCTCCCTCCCACACACACACACACACACACACACACACACACACACACACACACACACACACACACACACACGGCCCATATAAAAATAAACAGGGATAATAAATAGCATATCCATAACAATGAGATTGCCCTTTGGACAACGTCGAGGCCTGCTGACTCCAGCCTTTCTTGAAATGGGTTCCTTCAACATGCTTGTCTCGAGGGTGTGATTTCACTTTCTTCTACACACAGACGCCTTCTGGCCCATCGCTCGAATATTACAACCATTGCAGGAGCGCAGCACACACCACGCCAGGAAGCCCGTTGCAACACTGCTGACGCGGACTTTGAGAAAAGGACTTCCATAAATATTTATCCCTTCTGAATCTGTGGTTTATTTTGAGGCACGTGTGGTTCGGCGCCCGCTCACACGAAGGCGCGTGAGCCGAAGCGCACAGAGCCGCGGTACATGATGTGAGCAAACCTCAAACACATGCTTAGGCCCTGGCTCGGGGTGCAATGAGAGACACTTAAGCGCAGGGGTATAAATCTTTTAAACCCTGAGCCACTGACATTTCCCCCAGAGAGATACAGCGGAATATCTTAATTACGCCACTTAACATCACATTGGCGGGTCCCCGGCGAGCCCAAGCAACCATGTAATTCATTGTACTAAGCATCGGTTAAAAAGCCAAATACATCAAGCGTCAAGGATGCAACGTGCGGAGTGGTTTGTAAACTGGGATTTCAAAAGCAGACGTTTTCCTTGTGAAGCTGGAGGGCATGTTTGCACAGTCAGCCTCAGAAGTTGGACAGACGTGACGCGTTCCGGTGTCAATCACAAATACAAGCCGTCCAAAATAATTCTGATGTGATTATTTTCATTTCCTCTCCGAGTGATGCTCTTTGCTCTATTAATTCAAACTCAAGCCTGTTTTTGTGCTAATTTACATTGAGTTCTGGGTATCGTCTGGCAGCTCAATTACACTGGACTTTTGCCACCATGACTCGATGATAGATGATGAAAACGGCTGTTAAAGTGTGATGAAAGAGTACTGCAACAAAGGAACAACGCCAATACATATTGCG
The DNA here is from genome assembly GCF_001891065.2 of Hippocampus comes. Lineage (NCBI taxonomy): Eukaryota > Metazoa > Chordata > Actinopteri > Syngnathiformes > Syngnathidae > Hippocampus > Hippocampus comes. Next base: position 2,617,092 of record NW_017805983.1, read on the forward strand.
GTGTGATGCTTGTTTTAGGGCAGAACTCTTAACTCGCAGAGGGATCGCCACCAGATAAAGAAAAAAAGAATACATCCTCCTCCACCTCATCGGCAGAACATCAATTCGTACAGACTTTTCCGGAAATAATAAGCGGGCCTCAAGCCTGAGACCTCATTGAAAGAGGGAAATGACACAAACTATGTCATTGTCTTTAATACAGTATGTGATGAGTGATCCAATTTTAGTCCCAGAACACATTGCAACATGGGCTGTATTGTAATTAAATTACCGACACGACATAAAAATGTTTGTCTTTATATAATAATGTGACCAAGATCCATTTTCCACTACTTTTTTGATTGTCGTGGGCGCACTGGGGCACAGCGTCATGCTGAGAGGAGTTTTGTTTCGTTTTTTGCTTTTGTAGCTAACCCGGGAAACCAAACAATGACAAACACTCCTTGGTGTGATAGCGTGCAACACCAAAAGCACAACAGCGCTAATAAGACCAATACATTCTGGCAGAATTAATTAGTATGGGGAGCGGGCGATATGGGCAAGAAAAAAAAAATGCATTTTTTTTTCTTCTTTAATTAAATCTATAATGAGAATTTGTGATATTCTACAAGAAAACACTTTAAATCTCTACCTGCTTCCCAGAACAAATATGGATAGACAACACTTTTGAACAACAGCTCATGTTTTTTTTTTGTTTTTTTTTTACATTGCTTTATGCATCTTCTGTAAAACATTGCCCAACATTATTCTTTGGCAATATTTAACAATGAGGGAGTTCAAATTATGTCCAGGCGATCAAAGGAGAATATGCAAATCAGGTTTGCTCAACAGTATCAAGTAAGGCTTCAAGAAAAAAAAGTCCACAATTATCATTAAACTGAGATGACATCAACATGTAAAGCTAATCGTTGTAACAGCACACACTCGCATAAAAACATTGGGCTAGAACGTCCGCAGAATGTCATGTCGGTGATGGTGCTAGTGATGTCTTGCCGGTCTTTACTTGCTTTGGGGGAGGGTTTTCTGACCGTGACAGACTGGACAATTTTTTTAGCGGTAGTCGTGCGTGTGGAGACAGCGAGTTTGACGGATTCCTCCAAATCGTTCATGGCGGTCGTTCACAAGTGGCGCAAAAACAATTTGGAGGTAACGTGTTCTTCACGGCGAGTGTTTATCCAGCACATCTTCGAATGTTATTTTGACCGATGCCGGTCTTGTCAAAGCCAAGTCTATTCCAGCCATGGGACGTACACTTGCGTCTTTCTATAAAATTATTGGCTGAGAGAGGAGACTATATCTTCCATATGAAACAATGCAGTATTCCGCTTGACTCGCACAACTGAGTCATGTGATTGAATCCAACCTGCTAATTTCCCGAATGAGGATTTTCTCCTCCGACTTTGCGGTCAATGCACCCATTTATTCTTCTTCTTGAGACAATATTCATATTCAATTATGTAAGATTGCACATTGTAAAAGCAACGTTTATGATAAAATAGTCGGCGATATACATCGCCCAGCCCACGGCATTAGTATTATTATTAAACACACACACTGGCTCATCTCTTATGTTGAATCACATCGGAACAATGTTTCTCAACCACTTGACAGAGATCAACAGGTTTGCCACGGGAAATGACAAAATGTGTTTTTTGGTGGGGCGTGGAACAGATTAATCGCATTTCCATTGAGGGATGATTTCGGAAACAAGTGACTCGACTTATTAACTTGGTTCTGGAATGATGTAAAATTCAAGGCGCCGTTTACCAGTTTTGTTCAACGAAACAGGCCCAGAGTTCACACTGTAAGTAAATTTAAACAAGATCATTTTATCAATTTTTAACAGTTTCTGACATGACAATCTTTTGTATTAGTGGCGTGCTGTGCTATTTTTCTGAGGTGGGAAAATACTGCATTAGATTGTGAAGGTGTACCAAATGAAAAGTCCTCTTCGGGGCCAAGACGCAACCCTTCGCAGCCCTCTACCCCCACCTGCCGTCGTGTGCTCGCAAGCCGCTGCAAATAAGATCAATCAAGCAAAGTGATACGATGGCATCTGATTGGAAACATCGGGTGCTAATTAAGTAAAGGTCGCACTGAAGCGAGTAAATGTTGGCAACACGATGACAACGACAACATGGGTGACAACGTTGCCACTAGCAGTGCCCGGACAGCTTCACTGTTTTTTTGACTTTTGTTTTTTGGGGGGGGGGAGTTTCCACGGATGAGCTGAGAATCTGAGACTCAGTCTTGACAATCATAACACCTGCTAATCACATTTGCGTGGGGCGCACACGTAGACATATGCATAGCATACACACACACGCACACGGGTAACGCAGCTTTGTATGCGCCAACTTCTCAAAGGCACTCCTGACAACTGCGGCACCGTGCACGTGCAAATGTCTCACTTTGCATCATCTGCACATTGCAAGGACGACCGGACACAAGGAAGAGGACAAGGATACGCCGCTTGCACGATTCACGTGGGACACAAATCCTCCGATTATGACATTAAGTTGCACAAATCTGTGTGAATAAAGACTCAGAATTCCGGCAATACAAAACAACCGAAATCGACTAACAGTTATCAGAGAGTGTACGTGTGCCTTTGTTTAAAAAAATAAATAAAAAAGGGAGCTTCAAAAAAAAAAAAAAAAAAAACCAACGCCCCCCTTTCAAAGCCCCCCTGGCTCCTGCCAAGACGTGATGCAACTATAAAACAAGGTCCAGTCAAACAATCCAGCCCCTCTCTTCGTCTCCAGCTTCTCACCACGCCAAAACCAAGTTGTCTACAAAGTCACTCAGCTCAAGCTTTCCGCGCACACGCACGCCCACGCGCATGCACGTTTTACCTTGGCTGCCGCACACCAACACCGCCATGAGATGCACGAGTTGGAGCTTCATTGCAGAGCAGCTCCTTCGCAGCTATAGAAAGATGCCGTTCAAGAAAAACACACGCAAGGCTCGGGCTCGGATCCGTTCATCCACTCCGTCTTGGAATCCGCGGGCGACTGTGGTCCACTGTTCCTTTTATTTCTCGACTCTCTCCTCCGCCCCTTCCTTTACGCGCGCTCCCGCTGCCACGCTCGTTCACCGAGCACGCGCTGCACCCTCCCTTTCAGCCTAACCAACACCACAGTTGGCCAGAAGTGGCAAAAGTCGTCACACGCTGCACTGAAGTACTTAAGTGCAGATGAGTGTGTGAATAAAACGACTAGTGTAAGTTCCTGTGCTTTACCTTCAACTAAAGAAGCACAAACTGAAATGTACAAAGTACAACAGTTAAAGATAAATTATTGTGTAGCCTAATTCATTTTGAAAAGAATAAAAACCACACACAAAATAGATTCCCTTGTTATGAACTTGCATTGCGTTTGGGGGGTGGGGGGGTCATCACTGGAATTGGTACAGAAGCCACACAAAGGTCACAAATTGTTCATGCAGCAGCCAACATGACAATGCAATATCTCACCTCTCCAAATCTGTTGCATTATTGCCGTTGATGCACCCTGGTTGATGTAGTCTACTCACATGTTGCCACTGCGCCAATTTATTTTTGGCAACTGATCAGTCCTCAAAATCGCAATCTTTGGTGACGTGCACTTCTCTATGGACAGTATGTTCTTTTTACATCCTGAGTTAGGAAATAAAACAGAAGCTTATTTTGACAAAATAAAAAGTAGAAACTACAGATATCTGTTTTCAAAAGTCATGAGTAGAAGCAAAGTAAAATACAGATGGCTGAAAAATCGACTTTAGGACAGTGGACCTACCAGGGCAAATGTGATTCATTATTTCCCACTGACAAAAATTTGTGTCCCAAGACTTCCTTTACAAATGTACATGAATGACGCTTCAGTTTCTCCGTGAGATGCAGAATTGATCATGCAAAGGCCCCGTCTTAGATTGTTTCCTTACGAGAAGAAAGGCTTCATGATGACTCATTGCACAAGTGTCTTGGGAAATGTTTGCATGAGGCCATTTCTTCAAAAAGCCCTTGTAGAAAGTAAATGATAACCGCTGTCAAGATATGCCAGACTGTATCTAACAGGAAGAAAAATCACTTCACTGATGCAATCGATTGCATACGCTAGCTCCGTTTTGAACTGCTTAAACAAAACTGCGCAGGAACTTGCAGATGGGGTGAAAGTCAAAATATTCAGTTTCACAGGGAGTTGGAATATCTTCAAAATGAGAAAGAATCAAATCAGGAATCTAGAAATAATCTGTTCCGAGCATTTTGTTGGAATTATTATTTTGGATTTTATGGCTAAAATGGCAATATTGAACTCAGTTTGAAGGATGGAGCTACGCCACTTTACATCAAACACAATGGCGAATGACATTCAAGAGCAAAGCAGAGAAAACAAAAGCATCTTCGCAAAACTACTAAAAGAATGTACATTCACAACAATTGAAACACATTAACACGAGTCTTTGAAAACATATAAAAGTACAGCGGCGTATTCCATTTGTGTGCAGCATAACAGCTAAATGCCACTTCACCATGTTTGCTTTGAACACTGAGCTCCACTATTTGACCCGATTCTGCAGACCTCAGAGAGCCTTCTGGGTTTGATATTTAATCTGTATTTCTTTGACATACTCAAGACCTAAACCATTCTGTCCTTTAGAGACCAGTAGCAGAATTTTCAAAAGAAACCCCGAGCTGCAGCGTTCTAAATGAGCTGCAGCTGTTTTATGCTCTTTTGAATGAAACTCCTGGTGTGTTATTTCTTTTCTTTATTGCCGAAAACAATTGCCTAGGTTTTGTTTTGGTTTATCTGAAGGAAATTTTGGTTTCACATAACAATAAATTATTTTCTGGTTATCATGGTCATAATCATGTTTTGCTTCGTTGCTATCCTAGGCACCCTGCTCTGTCATTGGCATCACAGACAAACACAAAAGGCAAAACACACTTGTGGAGTTCATCCTGTCGATGTCTTTTTCATGGGCCACATCATAGTTGTGGTTGCCCTCAGGAGGGAAGCACATAAATGTATAATCACTGCGGGTTTAATGGAATGCAAAAAAATCGCGGTTCGGAATGGATCTTATCTTTTGCGTAAACAGGAACGGATTTAATGAGTTTTCAAATGAAACATCAAGACCTGAAATATTTTTCCTTTGAGGAAAGTGCAACATCAATAGTTTGTCTTCTTTTAAGGCAATGAAGGATGCAGTGCCAACAAATGCAACGGTAACCATTTGAACAGTGAATTACTAGGCTATAAAAGCACCACGGGCATTTGTTATTGCTTAAGCTTGACCTGACGAGCCTTGGAGAGGTTGTTTAAATGCCGCTGTCAGTTGCATATGAACTTTTCTTTTGCCATTTGTATTTTTGTTCCTAGATTTGCACTGATAGTATCGTCAGCATGTTTGGAACGTGTGAACAAGTTTGACATTGACGAAGGTGCAGAAGGTGAGCCACACTGCGTTTGTTTTCCCGAATCGGTGTAAGGCTCGACTGGCTGACAGTTTGTGTGACCTCAGGGATGTTAAAAATGTAGAGATTCCATAGTTCAAGTAACTTATTGATGAGCACGCCCGCTTCGTCTTGCATCTGTGACTCACTAGCAACTCGACAGATGCATGGTGCAAGATAAGCACAAATAACCTTGAAAAGGTCAAGCCACTCGGAGAAGCAGCATGGCTTTTGTTCCAACGAATGTTATTGCACAGCATTACATCATGCACACTGATGAGAATTTCTCCTGCTTTACACAAATGATATTTTTCTACCTGATTGCGGATTATTACATACAGTGGTATCTCTACTTTCGAACGTCTCTTCATACAAAATATTCAAGTTACGAAACGTCTCGACAGGAAAATATTGCCTCTTGTTATGAAAGAAATTTCAAGACACGAAAGGTAAAAATACAGTCTGTCCTACTAGTCGCAGCTCCGAGTTTCCTGAATGCAACATACTTGTAGCTGCTCTGCCATTGGCTATTACCGAGCATCATCCTGGCATCCCATTGGCTAAGAAAGACTTCTACCGTATCGGTCTGTGTGTGTAGATAGATGGTTAGGTGTTGATGCAGCGTCCTCGTCATTCGCACAGGAGGTGTTCCGATGGTTTAGCGTAAATGCGAATCACCCAGAAAAAGTGTTCGCCAGTCGCTCACTATGCTGATGTTTGCCTTGGACATTTTCGAAGAAGTATTAAAAGCCGATAAAAGCAAACAACCTTGGATCAGTGCTTCGCAAAACGGCAGGCAAAAACCACTTCTGTGAGACAGCATGACCTAAAGAGGGCAAAAAACGATGAGGACGCAGTTAAAAGTTAAATGACCATCATTTTTATTCTTTATTCTTTGTTTGTCTCATTTATTGCGCAATAATCTAATTGTCACATGTATTTGTTACATATGGCGATGCATTTTTATGCTTTAGGAAACACTTGTCTAAATTTTGGGGGGCTTGGAACGAATTAGGGCATTTACATGGAAAGCACGTCTCTACTTACAAAGTTTTCTAGTTCAGAAATTTCTTCCAGAACCAATTATTTTTATAAGTAGAGGTACCACTGTATTATTAAAAACAAATTCATACGTTAGAATAAGAGAAAAGTCTCGCAATTCCCACCTCTTGATCTTGCAAGGACATAACTAGCTATTTGAGGGAGAGGATTTTTATTTCTCTCAAAGCGGTCGGGAAGTAATATCAACTTTAAACTGTTTTTTTTAATTGTTGCATGATTATAACGGTATTGTGTAGATACTTCCTTCATTCACAAGATGACAAATTAGACCACTTGTTAAAAACAACACGTTTGTCCAAATGTCCCTCAGGAGCTGAGGGAAGCAAACGGAGGCCATACATTGCTTGTCTGCAGGGTATGTTTTTAGCATGACTCTGTCCAACCTTTGGTACACAAAGGAGAACGATCACTTTCATTGAAAAGCCCTCCACAGTTCTCCCGACTTGGCAAACAATGTGCAAGGCTGATGTAAGAGTAAAAAAACAAGGGGAAAAAAAACACCACTTGTAGTTCTGTCTTGGAGACACACATATTCATTCTGTTGTTTACATGTCTTGTGCGGACACCGCAAATGGTGGAAATATGAATCAGCTTTCTTGTGTGTCGAGTGTAAACATGGGAGGTGCCTTGCAGCTTACATTGCAAATCTCGTGTGATATGCCGTCTGCATAACACACAATGAGTTTTGCAATGTAATTTGGAACTGACATCATGTATGGTGGTCAACCATGTTTTGGCAAATGTTCTGCACAAGGCTGAAGAGAAAGAAAACACACACACACACACACACACACACACACACACACACACACGCACACACACACACACACACACAGACTTCATCCTTTGATGCTTGGTCTTGAGGTTTTCTATTACGATTACAGTGCAACTTTGGAGGAATATATTTCCCTTTGTGTTCCGTTCAAAATATGAATTGCGCAACCTGAAGGGGGGGTCATTAAATTTCTTTGTAACGTGCTCTTGTTTTCTTTTTTCCTATGGTTACAATTAAGAAAAAAAAAAAACAATTGACATCAAGGTGGCATAGCAACACATGAAGCTGGAGCCAACAAGATGTACTCATGAATGCGTTACAGACATGCAATTAGTTCAAATGAGATGATGATTTTAAGGCTTGCACAAGAACACTTGGATTGTCCGTACACTATAGGAAAGAATGGAGTTATCAACTTTAAAGCCTTAATCGGGAAGGTTCATTCAGTAGTTTTTTTTTTGTTTGTTTGTTTTTTTTTTGTGGTTTCAGTCTGGTAGGCAGGACTGGAAGTAGCAGTGGTTCTTTGAAAATCTCGACGAGGTTGCCAGGATGAAAGAAAACTTTCATTTGTCCATATTGCCACAAAAATGGGAAGGTGATATATTGCTCAATTGAAAAAACATTAAACATTTATTTTAATCTCGTGTGACATGAATGTCTCAGCAGTGACAATTATTGATTTTTGGAGCTTGCAATGCAGCTCTTGAAGTTGAAGAGTATTTTCATACATTTCAGCCAATTGCGGCTTGATGCATCTAGTAATTATACCACAGTCGTGTGCGGCATGGGTAAGAACGCGGAGACATTTATTGTATTATACACTGTCGGTATTTATTTAGGCAGAGCATCCATAAGGCGACTTTTTCGGTCTGTCAATGGCCTGGGCTCCACACAGATCTGTAAATGGAATTCGTACTCGCAGTTGGCAAGCTCATTTTTGCCATTCATGTATTTTACACCACAATTGAGACATAGTCTGCCTGAATCTTTGACATAATTAGGCAGCGATTTCATATACAAATCGACATGAATTTATGATAATGGGTCGGTATCATACCAGATTCACCCATTCCTCTTCAATGCCGCTTATCCTCATTCAGCCTGACAACTGACTTTGGGCGAGTTGTGGGGCCACCCTGGGCTGGTCACCTGCCAATCATAGGGCACATATGAACAAACAACCTTCACATTAACATCTGCGATACAATTTATAGTTTCCAACGAGATTGACAGGCATGTTTTTGGAACGTGGGAGGAAGACGAAGAACACCAATGAAAGCAGGAGTGGCTGAGCCAAAATTCCAAGTACGGAATCTCCATTGTAGGGGAGAGGAGATAAAAAATAAAATAAAAAATAAAAAAATCGCTATGTCTACACAAGGCAAAAGCTGTGATGTAAAGAAATGTATTTGAAATGCCCCAAAAATATTCCTATCCATACGACGAGCAAATCCCAATAGCACAATCAAAATCAAACAAGAAAACTCAAAATGAACTTTGTTGTGTCTGCAAAGTCAAAGGCTTTCATGCCAGTGTTTATTGACACCAGAAAAATTGCTCAATGCTTTTGAATCCTAACAACGCTTTTAGACCCGATATGAGAAAAGATTTTGTTCTTGCACTTTGCACTTTTTTCCTAATTTGAGTAAGCTGCTTTTTGTTCTTTACTCCACTTTTAAATGACTTTCACTGTTATGTTTGAAAACACTGTGAAATGTTGTACTTTTGTACTTCTGATTACGTGAGGCACATTTAATTTGTGGAATATGTTTTTTCCATGGTTTTTATCCATCTCAGGGGGCAGCCATTTTGCCACTTGCCGTCAGGCTTTCATGCCAGTGTTTATTGACACCAGAAAAATTGCTCAATGCTTTTGAATCCTAACAACGCTTTTAGACCCGATATGAGAAAAGATTTTGTTCTTGCACTTTGCACTTTTTTCCTAATTTGAGTAAGCTGCTTTTTGTTCTTTACTTCATTTTTGAATGTCTTTCACTGTTATGTTTGAAAACACTGTGAAATGTTGTACTTTTGTACTTCTGATTATGTGAGGCACATTTAATTTGTGGAATATGTTTTTTCCATGGTTTTTATCCATCTCAGGGGGCAGCCATTTTGCCACTTGCTGTCAGGTGAAAATAGCATCACAGTTGCTCAGGGTTCAGGTAACGACCAATCAAGGTTGACCTGTTTTCTGAACTTGACCCATGATTGTTCGTTACCTGAGCCCTGAGCAACTGTGATGTCATTTTCAATCAACAGCAACTGGCAAAATGGCCACAATATGAATGAGAATGCTGTGTTTAGACTTGTGGGTAGAACATATTATGATAAAGAATATTTGGAAGTTGACTTCCTTTTTAAAATAAGTGGTGAAATACGTATTCCAAGCACAGCATGAACTAAAATATATCCCAAAGTAGCCTGCTCTTATTTTCAATTTGAATGATCTTAAAACCAGAGTAACTAAGAAAGCTCTCTCGTCCTCACTCGAGCATACAAACTGAAAGCACTAAGAATGCCTTTTGCCAATTTAAAAAATATATTTTCTCCAAAATGTTTTTCTACATAAAGTATTACGAGAGGTACTTGTCGCTCTCAAACATAAAGAATTGTTTGGAGCACTTCAACATAAATACAAAACGTGTCAAGTCAAGTCAGCTTTTATTGTCAACATACAGCACAGATGAAATTACTTTCCTCTCTCAACCACAGTGCAAACATGTAGTGCATTGAACACACACAGCTACAATTTACGTTTAAATTCCATAAGACATAAATATATAAATATGTTAAAAAAAAAAAAAAACCAACAGACAACCAAGGGCACTTGTGATTATTGTATATTCGTAGTTACTTGTTTTAAGTGCAATAATCGGATGTCAGATGCTGGGGGAGGGACACCGATTGTGGCAGGAGGCAGGGGTAGACGGTGGGGCAGAACATGGAGGGAGTTTAGTCTCCTGACCGCCTGGTCGAATAAACTGTTCTTGAGCCTGGTGGATTTAGCAGAGAGACATCGCAGCCTCCTCCCCGATGGCAGCACGTCGAAGAGGCTGTGAGACGGGTGGGTGGGGTCACCTGCGATCTGGGTGGCTTGGCGGGTCAGACGAGAGTTGTAAGTGTCCGCGAGTGGAGGAAGAGAGACACCAATGATCTTCTCAGCCGCTCTCACAATGCGCTGCAGACTCTTTCTGCGGGACACGGTGCAAGCGGTGTACCACGCGGTGATGCAGCTGGTCAAGATGCTCTCAATGGTGCCTCTATAGAAAGTCTGTATCATGGGGGGCGGGGCTCTTGCTCTCTTCAGTTTGCGGAGGAAGTACAGGCGCTGGTGGGCTTTTTTGGCCAGTGAGGTGGTATTTAGGCTCCAGGTCAGGTCTTCAGAAATGTGCACACCAAGGGACTTGGTGCTACTCACTCTCTCCACTGCTGCACCGTCGATGGTCAGTGGAGCATGCTGGGTGTGCGTTATTCTGAAGTCCACAACAATCTCCTTCGTTTTTTCTACATTCAGGTGGAGATTGTTGTCTTTGCACCACATGGCAAGCCTGCTCACCTCACTCCTGTAGTTCGTCTCATCGTTGTTGATGAGACCCACCACAGCTGTGTTGTCTGCAAACTTAATGAAGAGGTTGAACCAGGATGAGGGAGTGCAGTCGTGGGTCAACATAGTGAGAGGAGGGAGCTCAGCACACATCCTTGGGGGGCCCCTGTGTTCATCATGTTGGTGCTGGAGGTATTTCTGCCTACCCGAACTGTCTGTGGCCTCCCCGTCAAAAAGTCCAGCAGCCAGTTACACATGGAGGTGTTGAGCCCCAGGTGTGTATCCTTGACCACATTCACAGAAATTTAGAAACAATGTGGAGTTCTTACAAGCCACATGATGCACCGATCTATTCATTCTATCACTAAAACGTTCCTCTTGGTCTTACAAGTAGTCAAAGTAAAGTTCTGCTGCCACTGGTCCGAACGTTATTGCACATCATCAACAGTCCCATTTAAAGCTCTATTAAGTCATTATTCTATGAAAGCTTCCCATATTGTCAAAAAAAGGGACAGGGGGGCTTTCAACTTCACAAACATCATCAAGAAGTCATTTACCCTGAGCTTGAGCAGTTCTACTTCTTTGGAATTCTGCCATGGCTATTTTTGTATGACCCTCATCGTGCCTAACATTTGTTTGGATGATGGTGAGAAGGGTTGCGATACACTTTGAATATGTGAAGTCTACAGATGACTAGAAAAACACTTCGGTTGACACACACATGCTACAACAGCAACCTTTTTTGGTGCTATGGACCAGTACATACATTCATCGTCATACAAGTACTAGTACTGCAAAAACTACTTTGTATTTCTTTCTTTTGGAGAGCCAGAATTTTTTCTTATTTCAAGAAATTACACCAAGTGTCCTTAATTTACCGCACTGGCAAATAGTTTCACACTGTTTGAGTGTGAAACAGGTCATTTTTGCAATGTATTTGAAGTTCCAAAGTTTCAGTGAGTTTTGATTAATCATGCTTACAATTTGCTTATCAAAGTAAACTTTCAAAGTGCAGTGCAAAGAAAAAAAAAAAACCCAACAACAAATTTAACAAAAACATCCATTGTCCAGTGAAAACTTCATTTACGGTATTACAATACGCCGTTTGGTTGCCAAACTAATTATTAACAGCTCTGTCTTTTTAGAGACATTGACCTTTACAAAGATAGAAGTGAGCGTGTGGGCTGCGGCTGATGTGAGTGGTTAGGTGAGATTGTCGAGGGAAGTCTCACTCTACGTAATCCCCCCCAGGCGAATCTCTCGGTGGTCAGACGTTTGTCAGCTCGCTCATTAAAGCGCCTCATCCCTCCCTCCCATCCCTCAATCGCTTCTTCTCTCTGCTTCAAATTGCCTTCCCAGCCTCATGCTGTGCCAGGGCCAGGGGGTCAACAGATTATCTTCTTGATCCCGTTAATCCGTCCTCACATCAGCCAGAGATGATTCTCACAATAATTGTATTCGCTGGTGCCTCAATTAGATAGAAGCAGAGGTCTAACTGAATGAGGTAGAATGAGACGGATCGCCACAGATGATGCACGGACATTTGTGGCACGGAATGTGTACGCAAATTCATGTTATCGCTCATCGCTTCGTGTTATTTCAGTGCTCTACTAAAATTTGTCCAAGGACGCTGCCACCTGTGCATGCAAGGTTACATGCTTGCCCTGTGCTAATAATGTGATTCCTTTATTCGGTTATTCTTTTTCTTTGTTTAAGTGTCTTCTTGGCCCATTTCCTTCCTGATGCTCATTGGTACATAGTCTCTATCAAATAAACTAGATTAAAAAGAAGAGGGTCAAATGTATCACACACATAGCAGTCTACCCCTTGATTACAAGTGACCAGCATAAGGCAAATAACTAGTCAGTGGCAGCTATCCAGTCGGCAAATGTCTACATCTCAGCGCTGACACATGGCAAACTACACAAACAGATGGACTAAAAATCACTACACCAGTCATCTATTCATTCAATAGAAAGATCCAAATAAGAGAAGTCTTTAAAAAAAAAAAAAAAGCTTCTTGCTTCCGAGTGAAAGGACCCATTCAAGTGGAACAACAAAAACGTTCCAAAAAAGTTTCAATAAAAAGTAGGAGTGCAAAACTCAGGCTGTTTTTTTTTTTGCTGATTAGCAAACATGGTGTCATTAAACAAATGTCTTCCCTCAAGTTCTTATTGGAGAATAGATAGGCCATACCGCCCTTTGCCACAAAAAGCTGACTCACCTTCTAAGATATAAGCCTATCTAGCCCAGATGTGTTTATTATCAAAGGTAAGACAGAAAAGGTTTTGCTGTTAAGTTTGAGGTAGTTTGTTTACATGGCACTGCATCCCACATTACAACAGTAATGTGCAGTAATGCTCATCCCCGATGTGTCCCTTCTGCATGCCCCCCCACCATCCATGACAACAGTTGCTTCTCCAAGATGTCATACACGTATGTAACACTATTAAGTGTTGAAGCTATCCATGTTTTTGGAGGACATAAATTTAGTGATTCGTCATGCACTTCAAACAAACTGTCCAGTGTCCTTATTGGGGGGGGGGGGGGAGATGCTTTTTATACACTTTTGCGCTCTTTTATTCTCACACCTGACTAATGCCAACGTCACACTACACGAATGCAGCTCAATTTTGAGTCGACAGTCGTGTCGCGGACAAACATAGTGTCTCGTAGCCTTTGACGCTTCACTACCACAAAGACGAAAGTCTAGCATGTCAGAATTTTTGTTCGTCTTGCCGCTTAGTGTGACATGTCCTATGTCGTCCTTCGAGTGGTTCGACGGCATTGACCACTAGGAAGAAAGCGCCCTTCTGCTTATGACGAGACTGGATGAGGTGCACATAGTCACAATGTAGTATGGAGTATTTCAAAACTGACTTCAACAAAAGGGGAAATATTGGAAAGTATATGTAACATTTCACATCATGCTACGTTTGCTAATCGCATAGTTAGTAGCTGATTAGCAAACACGGTGTCATTAAACAAATGTTTTCCCTCAAGTTCTTATTGGAGAATAGATAGGCCATACCGCCCACTGGCCACTGGCCACTATCCAGGAACGGGTTCATCTTCTCTTTTCTTCTTTATTTTGCCTTTTCTGAACATGGAAATAACGCACATGCCCATCGTGGCTCTGTCGACCTGACTTTGACAGCGACTTGTCCTGCCTAACCCCCCTCTCCAACCTGCACTGATGGACGGAATCTTAACGCAACGATTGGGCATGTTTGGGTCAGTGACGGACTTGGAGTGTCCAAGACACAGAAAGTCTGACAGCGTGACCATGATGAACGACAACAAAGTTATGTAATCTGAGAAGGCCATAAAATGGACTAAGGCGAAAATCAAATAACTTTCTCAAAGGTAATAGATATCATTTCACCACTTGGAACAAGAAAACATGGAGCGATTCAAGTACAAAGCTAATTCATAGCTTCAGAGGTAAAAAAAAAAAAAAAAAAAAGTGTCTATGGCTACCTTATGAATCTCTTTGACCTTCCGTGTTTCCGTATGTGCCATTCTGAAGTCAAATGGGTGACCTTTTTCTTGCCCCTCGTCTGATGTAACGCTTATCTTTGTGGCTGATAAGAGTCCCCCATCCCTGCACTCATTCTGGTGTGGAAAAGTCAGCTGTTGTCATATTGCCAGATACAGCCAGAAAATATTCTGCATCTTGCGCGTGAGTGTGTTTATGTGTGCTTGTGTGTTTGGCAGCAGTAGGCCCCAACTGACAGAAAATGTATACAATAACACCAAATTGGTTCACTTGTGATGATTGCAGTATTTTTTCACAGCTATTCCAATCAAATAAAGTAATGAGCCACTTCTCACTGGAGGCCGGTTTTATCTCCAGCAGGGAGGAAAATGAATGATACTGTACTCAGTCCAACAAGGCTTTTTTCTTTCTTTCCGTGGTTAATCGATCTCCCAACCAGACTGACACACAACACAAAGGCATTCACGATGTTTAATTACCGTATTTTTTGGATGCTGAAATTGTGGATGCCAAATGCAACAGGCGGTTTTGCACCTAAGTATCTGCCATCTGCCAAAACAAAGTAGAAGGAGAAATGGAAGACGAAGAAGTAGTCTAGGCAACTAATGTGTAATGTATCACTTTAGCATGCGGCTTCCACCACTACAAGAATTTACAAAATAACCAATTTATCTTTGGTCACATTCTGACACGGGATTCAAGCAAAGGGTAGCTATTTTAAACTGAACAGATTTTTGTTTTCCATAGTTAGAAGTGGAAGTTTTCAGATTCAACCGGACCTCATTCGCTGCCATTAATGTGATGAGGAGTGCAGTCGTAAATACGATGCAAGTGTGCGATGCTTCACTGCAACTGTCCGGAAAGTGATCGTTGTTCAAATGTGCTGTTCGGTTATTTAGAGTGGCCGAAAACAGGAGTGCCGGAGTTGTAACTTCATTTAAGCTTATATGTTGCACTTGACAGTTAAGAGTAATAAATCCTCTTTACAAAGCTGCCTCAGAAGGAAAAGAACATTGTGTTGTTACTTGATGTAAAACCGACACTTTTCTTTGCCTGCTTCTCTTTTTTGCCAGCCCGTATTTGCACTTTGTCATTTTCATTCTCTCTTTGATGTTTCTTTAATTAAGCTTGGTGGTTTTTTTTTTTTTTCAACAAATTTTCACTTATGTGCGTATCAACAGCCTGATCACAATCTCGGATTTTCTTTCCCTTCCATTGTGCCTCTTCAAGGCAGGGCTCTGTGCCTTCACAAGTCTTTGTTATTGATCACTCCACAACACTTTTCATTTTCGTCAGTGCACTGGAAGGTCTCCAGATAACATTTACTGGCTGGCAATTGGTCATTTTTGTCATCACACGCCTGTTCCAATTCGACTGTTTCTCCAATCCGGTATATTTTGATGATTACAAGAAGAAAGACTACAAGTCCATCTATTCAATATGTAATTAATGATGTTGCCTTGATCATTGCAATGTT
The DNA here is from genome assembly GCF_001891065.2 of Hippocampus comes. NCBI lineage: Eukaryota > Metazoa > Chordata > Actinopteri > Syngnathiformes > Syngnathidae > Hippocampus > Hippocampus comes. The sequence continues at coordinate 2,632,886 of NW_017805983.1, forward strand.
CCTCATATCGATTTGTGGCATTGTTAGTTAACTTGCAGCGTAACACTAACCACTGGATGGAGTTGTGCACACACTGACGAAACACATCTGCAATCAAACAAAAACAGCATGAAGTTCTTCCCATGGTGACATTCGGCACGTCTCGCATATATTTGCTTTGAAAAGCCAAATGAAGTTAAACAGTAAAAGTGGAGAGGCATATGCGCTGGCCGCAGGGGACTGTTCCACAGCGTTTTCTTCGGTTGTAAAACCCAATGCAGCAGTGATTTACGGCACTCATCAATCAGCCCTCTCCAAGTTGCAGAAACTCCTGGCTGACATAAAATTCTATTATTGGGGCCAGCCTACGGTGGATTGAGCCTCTGAGACTTGGATGCAACAGCCTGCTCTCCCTCATTTCACTCTCCTAAACAGGAGTAGGAAGAGGACATGGGTGAGGCAGGGTACCAAAGGAGCTAACCCTGTTTCGTGATCTGCCCGCCCAGCGATCAATCTCACTCAGGCCTCGGCACTGGCCCATGGATCTCTCTGATTGAATTCTTCCAAGCCCAAACAGCTCCTGAGCCTTCTAGCAACACGTGTTGTACTGCTGAGCCTCAACTTATGGGAGCACATGTATGCATTTGAAACTCTTTTCTATTTTAATAAATGCGTTTAACTGCACTTTAGTAGATTTCCAGGTACATTTGCGTTATTGGAGTATTGTTTTTCAAAATGAGAACTGATTCCATAATTCAGGGTGTTAATCACACTTGGCAAAGGAGCTCTTCTTCTGTGTATTTTACAGGAGCTACCGACTGACACGTTTAACCCAGTAGGCAAACACTTGTTCTGCATAGAACTTATAAAAGTGTCAGTGGCGATAAACAATAAAGCATCTTTACAACAACACCTTAAGAAAATGCGACTGCAGAGAGGCGGCGTGGAGCGGTTTGCGCTGATGTATGGCAGTGGTGGGTCAAAATTAATTTACTGATGTGAATGTGAAAAACGCCACACCAATAAAGAGGCAGGGTGGTCGAGGACTATTAAGAAGCAGCTTGCCTGTCTGTCCCCAACCATAAATACTCAAAACATCATCAGAGGCTAAGAACAGAAACATCAATTATCACGATTATTGGTGATAGAGACCTGTAAAGCAGAAATGAGTTCATCAGACTTTAATGTGTCGAAAAACGCCACACCAATAAAGAGGCAGGGTGGTCGAGGACTATTAAGAAGCAGCTTGCCTGTCTGTCCCCAACCATAAATACTCAAAACATCATCAGAGGCTAAGAACAGAAACATCAATTATCACGATTATTGGTGATAGAGACCTGTAAAGCAGAAATGAGTTCATCAGACTTTAATGTGTCTTCAAGTTAGTGAGCATGAATGTGTTTATGTGAGCAGAATGACGACGGATGGCGAAGGTGAGAGTGCTAAAAAACATTCCAGACACATTCAATCGTCAAGTGCAATGCTGACTCAGCACATATGTTCCAGAGTGTCATCGGGAAGAATTACAACTATAAACAAAACAGCTGCTTAAGCCTCTTTAGAAGAGGATGAATATTTTTAGGAGTGACGACGATCCAAATGAAGTCAGGTTTTAAACGAAAAAGATCAAATCCGGCAGGCTATCCGGAAGGACGCACTGGAAAAAAAAAGTTTGGGGTTGAATTTACTCAATTTTATGTCGTCAAGTGGTTGCAAGAAATGAAATCATCTGGATCAAGGTACATTTCTGAAGTCGACTATACATCTACTTGAAAAATGCATCTGGATGCAGATGATTTTATTTTGTGCAGCCACTTGATGAAATAACTTGAGTAAATTCAACACGCCACTTTTTTCATTGCAAGGTGAGGCTAGGGCAACACAAAAGGCACAAAAAGACATGAAGGTCTACCGTTAATCATGACGAAAATCATATCAGCGACATAAAACGCTAGCAAAGGCAAGAAGAACTGAGAAATGCACGGGCTGGTGAACAAGACAGGCGAAAAAGAGAAGAGACAATTGAGCACAGGTGAAAAACACACAGGGCTCATCTCATTTGTCTTATTGCAATTTTCTACGTCCTCGCCCTCACTTTATATGCTAGCACCTCCCGCCAGAAATTCCATTGAGGAGGGAGCAGATTGACATAGGAGTGCAGTGGGTGGAGTTAGAAACGCTTTCGGGGAAGTGAAACAATCGCTCCTCGATGTCGGACATTTGATGGAGACGGCTACTGAAGATGAAATTTCACAAAAGTATCGTTTGCGTGTCAGAATGATTACTATCACCAAAAAGATCTACTTCATGCTTTATGTTTCAAATGGGATTCAAGTCAAATATCAACACTGTTACACTTAACAACTTTGCAGGTGCAAAGACGAAAGCAATTGGCCTGTTCCAAGTACGTCCAATCACCCCCTCCCCATCCACCCCTAATGCCTGCACTGCATATTTGGAATGACTTGGAAATGAGTTAAAAAAAAAAAGCACACAAGTAGATAGGTTGTTTATCCCTTACGAAAGGAAAATATATTTTCCAATATATTAACTGTAATATATTGTATATATTTTAATATATTGTCAATACATATATTTCACATTATAGATTGTTCATAATATATTGTTATAATTGTAATATATTGCAAAATATACAAATGATTGCCACTTTACTTGAGTAAATTCAACACGCCACTTTTTTCATTGCAAGGTGAGGCTAGGGCAACACAAAAGGCACAAAAAGACATGAAGGTCTACCGTTAATCATGACGAAAATCATATCAGCGACATAAAACGCTAGCAAAGGCAAGAAGAACTGAGAAATACACGGGCTGGTGAACAAGACAAGCGAAAAAGAGAAGAGACAATTGAGCACAGGTGAAAAACACACAGGGCTCATCTCATTTGTCTTATTGCAATTTTCTACGTCCTCGCCCTCACTTTATATGCTAGCACCTCCCGCCAGAAATTCCATTGAGGAGGGAGCAGATTGACATAGGAGTGCAGTGGGTGGAGTTAGAAACGCTTTCGGGGAAGTGAAACAATCGCTCCTCGATGTCGGACATTTGATGGAGACGGCTACTGAAGATGAAATTTCACAAAAGTATCGTTTGCGTGTCAGAATGATTACTATCACCAAAAAGATCTACTTCATGCTTTATGTTTCAAATGGGATTCAAGTCAAATATCAACACTGTTACACTTCACAACATTGCAGGTGCAAAGACGAAAAAGCAATTGGCCTGTTCCAAGTACGTCCAATCACCCCCTCCCCATCCACCCCTAATGCCTGCACTGCATATTTGGAATGACTTGGAAATGAGTTAAAAAAAAAAAGCACACAAGTAGATAGGTTGTTTATCCCTTACGAAAGGAAAATATATTTTCCAATATATTAACTGTAATATATTGTATATATTTTAATATATTGTCAATACATATATTTCACATTATAGATTGTTCATAATATATTGTTATAATTGTAATATATTGCAAAATATACAAATGATTGCCACTTTTCATATATTGCAAAATAACTTATATGCATTTATATAGTACAAAATATATGTAATTTTGTATTTATAAATAACTAATCATATATTGCAATTTATATTGGACAATATATTAGTGATCTATGTAAAGATATATGATCAATATATGATAAAATGTATAAATATTATATGGGAATATATGTCACAACTATATACAGATACATGCTTAATTAATATATGATACAATACATTGTAAATATATGTGAATTACATGGAAACATTATAAAAATATATGAGCAATATTTTTAAACACAAAACACAATCTAATGGGTATATCAAAAGTCACCATATATTTTTCATCAGCTCAAAAACAAATTCTGACAATGCAGAGGTAGAGGGGTAAATATTTTCAGTGCAACATCAGTGAAGATTCTTAATAGAGGTTCTACACCTTTTGCATCACTACAACACCCTTAACAAAATAACTGAGTGGATAACTAACATGACAACATAAATAGCTGAGTTTTGATTAAAATGTCCAAATTGTGCATTGAGGAGATTCCACACAGAACACAGACAAAAATCTTGCTCGTAACCCTTTACCCAATTATGGATAATCCATTTAGTGTAAACTTTAACAAAGTGTGCAACATGCACATCAACATACACACAAACCGTACAAAATAAGTACAAAATGTGAATAACCACTACAGTCAAACCTCGGTTTTCGAACGTCTCTGTTCTCAACCAAATCGATTTTCGACCCAAAATTTCGTCAACCGAGTTTTTTATTCGCCTATCTAACACGAGGAAGTGACGCTTCCTCGGGGAGACGAGGAAGTGACGCTTCCTCGATTAGCGTTCCATGGTGAACAGACGTGTTCAATAAAGATTTTTTTTTTTTTTAAAAAAGAGTGTGGTTTCGGTTTTCGTACAAATCGGTTTTCGAACAGCCTTCTGGAACGGATTATGGTCGAAAACC
>NW_017805983.1:2637620-2653726 GCF_001891065.2 Hippocampus comes
TCGACGCGGCAATGAAACGACAGAAGACATGTTGAGGACCCTGAGAAAACCCTGCTCAAACCAACCACTTTCATTTGCTGTATAACCAACAGGAAAGTTCTCCCTCCTGGCAGAAATGCTATTTAGCTAGAGTACAGCCAACTTTGAACAATTTACCTTGCAAAGCTTGAAGTTTCCTTGGGTCAAGAGCCTGCCGCCGCTCAGCACTGGGATCCAACTTGCTGAACCCGCCTTTAAGGTTGGACTTGATGAGGACTTCAAGATCAAAGAGCTCCAGCAGTAGCACCCGTGCCATACCATTGGCTGTGGTACAAGTTTTTGCAGTCTCCCAGCAATGTGATGAAACAGTGACACCTTCGTTCTCGATTTTCACCTTATGTAAACAAAAGCAATATAAAACCATGAACAAGGAAACAAGTAAAGTCAATACAAGTATTACAATGCATAGATGAGGAAAAAAAAGCTTCAAAGAAATTTGATGCCAATAATATGTTAGGTTTTAATGTTTGAGATTTAATAATTAACAAATGCATACTTGTGAAGGTCTGACGGGTGTGCAAAGTGGTGTTTCACCCAGGCCATCACTCTTAGCATCAGGTCCATTAGCATGTTTGGTATGATGGTTGTCACCTTCTGTGTTGGTGGTGTTAATGGAGACAAGTTTTCTCACCTCCATCAACAATGTAGGAATTTCTGAGAAAAAAAAAAAAAAAGAATACAAACTCATACAGATGGCTGCTATAATGGGGATATTACACAGTCACCATGAAGACCAAAATCCTCCAAGAAGTTACTAAAAGGGGTCTATCATTAAAATTATAATAACAGTAACATACTATGGGATTGACAGAGACTTTATGTACATTGGCTGTATCATGTTTGCTGACCTTGGGCTCATTTACAGTTTTCCAACAACCAAACATCAAATAACATGTTAGTTAGAGTTATGGCAGTGCACAGTAATCAGTCAATTATTTAATTTAATTAATTTGGAATATTTTGAGTAATTTTAAGTAAAATTATCTCCCAATGGAATTAATGTTTTTGGACAAATAAAAATTACTTACAATAACAATAAATATTCATTAACAAGAAATACAATGCTTTTTTTCTGATCTAAAATGTGAGTATACTTATTTCAATGACATTTAAGGCTACTAAAAGGTACTCAGAATAGGTTAAAATATTCTAAATTCAGGTCATTTTAACTTTATAAATCACACAAAACCTGTGCAAACATTTTCGAAACCTACCCCATCAGATTTCAGACCTTTTATACAACTTAAATAGGGAATTTAAAGTGTTAGACATTTATGTACTTCAGAACCGGCAGATTAATACTACATTACATGTAGCACGTCATATTTGATTACACAATATTCAATACTTGCCTTTAACGACGATGTGCCGCAGTTTGGCCTTTTCTTTGTGTAAGGTCTTGATCTGGCTCTGGAGATCTTTGGTCAAATTGCAGCTTTCCTGGCTCGATGATTCTTCAGGACCAGGGCTGGAATGGCCCCCTGACAGTAATTCCTCTTCCATTCGTCTTTGAGCTGCTCCTATGGCTTTTTTCTAAAGGGCAGACAATTTATTTTTTATTATTATTACGGCATGAATAATCCAATACAGAAATGATACATAATGTGACAAATCTAGATTACCTGTTTTGGATATGCATTAGGTGGAATGCAAAAAATTGTGAAGAACCATCAAAACTTTGCGTCTCTTGGCTTCATGGTGGCATTTGCAGGCAATGCTCCCTCAAAAGAATTAGGCCCGCCACACAGCGAGTGATGCGGCGGAAGTAACTGACAATTGTGAACAAAAACGGTCGGCGACTTAGAGCCACACACTAACTGGCTTCAACACAGAAACTGTGACCTCTGGTGTTCTTATCGGGAAATGTTTTGAGGCACCTATTGTACTCTGTTTCTGTTTTTTTCTTTATCCAACCACAAAGAACTCCAGAAGATTCCAACTGTGGTTATCAATTTTGAGCAAAAGAACAAAGAACAAACTTAAGATAACAGACTAGATGCAGAACGAGCTATACAGGTTCATATTTTTGAGGCTGAAGCGAAGTGATGGAGTATGAATAGGAACAGGAAGATACACACGAGCAAATTTATCGGAACCATTTGGTGCATGCCTTCGTGTACATTGGGAACAAAACTGAAATGTCCATAAAATACTGAGCTTGCGCAAGTAAAACTATTTTATCGCAGTGTGGAAGGTTTATGCAATACATTAAACATACCCGAGGCATCAATGTGATGTGAAGAGGGAGTGTATTTAGTGGGGCAATACTCGTAATTTTCATATCTGGGAGGAAGCTGCTCCTCTTTTGAAGGAAACTCCGGTTCATTAGCCTGTCCTCAAGCTGCCATCGGATTTTACTCGAGAAGCTGATTTATTCATCTAGTGGCCAGCACGTGGTCCAAAAGGTTGCAGAAGCACAGAACACTCTGCCAGCTTCATAGAATTAATCCAACGGAATTGGCATTCACGGGCGGCTGTGTTGCAGCCGCTCCTCAGTCCGCAGCCGCCGAGTGACTGGCAGCTGTGGGAATAGATTGTCCTAAATGATTTGCTTTGCCTCCCAAGCCCGTCGTGTCACCAGCCCGCCTTGGTCTTATCTCCGTACATTTTGCCGTCAGTAGCCGCCACCACGAGCGGCGTGCGCCATTTGCAGGCCAGCCCTGACAGGACTCAGCCCATCTGAATAGGGAGATGTCATTTTCTGATGTGGTTCACTTTATAGCATTGAATTTGCACGAGGCTCCGGATGTTCTGGGGTCAAAACGCGCCGTTTTGTTTGGTGTTGTTTCGATTTGGAGACAGTCAAACTCTTGGGGACTCTGCCAGCAAACAACAGTCATTTCGGTGGAATCATCTGGGTTAGTGTCAAGAATAGGGAGCCCAGAAAAACAATCATAGAGGATATTTGATTGCCTGAATGTGAATATTCACAGGCATCCTCCTTTGTTCTTACTAGATTGCTCACAAATGTGACTGATACTTTTGATGAAATACTCTTGGTAGAAGCTATATACAGGACAAATCTGATTGTAGCGGGACCGACTCATTTAAATGGTGATTTTTTTTTTTTTTCAAGTTTCATCCAATTAATTCCATTGAGCCTTCCCTAACATTGCTTTCATTTAGAGCTTTTATATTCGGACTTTACTCAATTAGAGAAACAGGCTGCGGCATTTGCTGTTCCTGGGTTGGTAGCGGAACAATAATGTACAAAGCCCACATTTAATTGCATTAAGAGGATGGGTTTGCTGGCCAATGTTCTGTAAGAATGTTTTATCCTCAAAGTAACTTTGATCCTGTGGGAGTAAAATCATTTCTATTTAGCATTTAACACTGTCGATTCGTCTCCCGAGGAGTTGAAATCTGCACAAACCTGTTGCAAAATAATTGAAATGATGCCAGTATTGATTGCATCATCATGGAGTGGCATCCAGTGTTGCAGCTTGTAGTTGTTTGCCATTGGGAAGGCATCACCTCTTCCGCACGCAGTCATGGTTTCCTGGGAGCATATCAGCTTAGTGTTTAATTAAACAGGCCCAGAATTCTCACTAATTCAACTGAGATGCAAATATTATTATTTCAGAACCCTTCAATTTTCTTTGTTAGTTTACCAAGACGTTTCTTAAGTCACACAGGTGCATTGGCTTAAAACATGTAGTGAAACACTTATTTAGAGTTGTTGTTGTGTTAAATTTAAATTGAAAATGCATAATTTTGAAACACATGCAAGCACAGGCACAAAATTCAGCACTGCAATTCGGACCCTGACCTTCCACACGCAGAGGCAGGCATGCTTCCAACACTTCAAACATGATATCAGACGAAACACGTATTCATTGGTTGTTTGGTTTTTAACAGCACATGCGGAGAACACAGTTGATGCCATCATGTTAAAAAGGTCAAATCGTCATAAAGTGGAGATTTTCACCAGGCGGCCTATGTGCGCGTGCGTGTGTGTGTGTGTGTGTGTGTGTGTGTGTGTGTGTGTGTGTGTGTGTATGTGTGTGTGTGTAAAGGAAGTCCACGTCAACAACATGAGTATGTTTTGGGCACAGTTGCAACAAGGCAAGGTACATCACCGCCAAGGGAAGCAATTAATGCTGAGCATTGAACCTCTCCAGAGTGGCATGATAGTGTCCACATACCCAAGAGGCGGTGAAGGTGTCTCGAAAATGGGCTGTAAACCACCCAGCATAGCCAAAATCGTTCCCGCAGCAGACTGAGTGGCTTTTCCAGGTGTGCAGTTCACAGTGATGTTTCAAATTAAGTTCAGTGTGACCTCTGTTGGAAGTCAACTAAATTCCATCTGGTGCTCATGAGCAACACTTAGTCTCCAATATAATCAGTGTGTTTTGTGCCCCTGTTTGATGGATTGCTCAGTGCGTGCTTGAGGGAAAAAAAAAAAAACAGAGGCCAAGCCAATTGGTTTGCTGTAATGACATGATATTGACTTGCTGTGTCTTCCAATCTCCAGTATTTCAAACTGCACAAGCTGCATTAGATTCAATCATGATAGCTCGGCTGTAAGAATGCCATTTGTAATTCAGAGAACTGATGCGGAAAGTCTGTTTTAATTTAGTCCCTCGAATTATCATGGTAATGTTTTTCTAATTAAAGCGTCTGCATGACCAGTAAACATTAGCATTTACATTCGTTGCTCAAATGGTTTCTTTTATGAACGTGAAAATAGCCACAAAGCTGCTCTTCTATTGTTGCTAATGCACTCTTAGTGTCTCTGGTTGTTTGTCAACCTAATGGGAATTTTCCACCCCTGTCCCGGTAACTGGAAGTCAATCTCAGAGATGTGACGGCAAATGTGAAGCTTTTGAAGGGAAGTGTGTGTGAGAGTGTATGGGGAGGGTCGGGGGGGAGTAAAGGGTATAAAATGTTTCTGATTGCCACCATTGTGATGACATTTTTTGTCTCCTCAAGTGTGACATTGCAGTCTATCCGGCGGGATGCAATATCATCTTTTTCCATCCTCACATCATTGTGTTTTTCTTTAACCTTCAACTAGGAAACATATTTTTGTTCCTGACGCCATTTAAAAAAAATTCCAATCAGGTAAAAACAATGACAATAGAAGGCATGGGAGTGGTAATGACGTGGAAGCACGCATCAGGCTAGGCCACACAAGCTCGTCAAGTATGTCTACAAGCTCGTCAAGTATTTCAGTGTTGCAGTATTTCATTTAGATGTTTAAAGGGTAGTTATTTGCTTGCTGATTGGCGGTTGAAAGGTGCCTTTGAGGATCGCGTCAAGTATGTCAGTGTTGCAGTATTTCATTTCGATATTTAAAGGTTAGTTATTTGCTTGCTGATTGGCGGTTGAAAGGTGCCTTTGAGGATCGAAAGATAAGTCACACAAGTCCACATGGTCACACTACAGTCACCTTTTATAACCTAAATCCTGCACTGCTACTGCCTGCTTGGCTTGCCTTTGAGTCTAGGAAAAGATGAAGCTGAGAAGATTGGTTCTTCCATGATACCCATTATTCCAGCTCAACACTTGAGGTTACGGCGGATAACAAGAACAGGTGGTTTGAGAATGTATGCCATTGCTCCGTTGTGGCATGTGGGCAAAAATGAGCCTCTCTCCCTCTTGTCTTCTACTGCCGGGAGTGAGCCGGGGTTGCAAATGAATGCGGGTGCCAGACGCCCATATTTTACCTTCTCATTAGCAGCAAAGGAGGACGAGGTAATTACCACGCTGGAACAGCAGCAGGGCTCAGAGCTCTAGGAAAGAAGCTCCAAATGATGAGATGTGAGTTTAAGGCAGGAAGGATCCCCAGCCTGCATAACAAAGACATCTATCAGCTAAACATTGCAAAGAAATGTCTTTTAGAAAACAAACATACAGAGAGAGAGAGAGAGAGAGAGAGAGAGAGAGACAGAGAGAGAGCAATAGATAGGTAGATAAAAATGAAAAACCATTGCAACACTAATTTTGCATGCATCCAAACAGACCAAATATTGGTGTAATTGTACGATGATTATTGTTCGCTCTTGCTCTTGCCAACAACAGATGAGCCATGACATATCGCACGCAACAATTTCAAGCTGTCCGTCACACACGGAGCTTTCTTCCAGGCCATTTCAATTTCTGCCAACAGTCTGCACTTTGACTGAAATGTTCAGCTGCATAACAAGAGCTCCCAGCTACATTTTTGCAAGAGATAATGTCAATTCAGTTAACATAAATGAAACCACTTTAGACTCGGGAATAAAATGAGAAGGCGAATTTCATTGAAAATTTTAATGTATCGCGTGTGCATAACCGCGCAGATGCTGGTTTAGTCTTTCATGCCTTGCAAGCATGCTCTGCATCATTATTTTTCAACTCATTTTTTTCCCCTTTTAGTAATTTTAGAAACATGTTTTTCTTCTTTTTTTTTCTTCTAAAATGTTTTTAAAGTTTCCTCTGAATCTGTTTACCTTTGGTAAACTCGGTAAGCTACCTTTGTTTTCTCTATTTTGCTTCTGAATGGAGTTCAGTGTTCAGTGTGTGTATGAAATGTGCAATGTTTAAAAAAAAAAAAGCTGCCTTACCTTGCCTTTGCGGGTGCGGGCAATATAGAAATCTGATTGGAGCAGGTCAATAAATTATTGATTTTGTCCTTTGGTTGAATTGACATCATTTGAGGAATAGCTTTCATATTACACTCCCACAATAAATGCTTCTCTCTTCTCATTGACACAATAATTCATATCAATTGCAGATTTCTGCAAATGAGCAGTTCGATATCGAGCCTGCCAAATGATCTCGTCATTCAAAATACACCGGAGGGAGAAGTTGACCATGTTGCCCCAGCAGCACCACCTTTTTAATCATTGTCCACATCGTGGTGGCAAAGCCGAAGTGTTTTAAGCTAATTACAGACAAGGGATTTAATTAGCAATCACACACACACACACACACACACACACACACGCACCCACTGATGAAATTGGATTTTTTTTGCGTGAGTGTGTGTGTGTGTGTGTGTGTGTGTGTGTGTGTGTGTGTGTGTGAGACAACTGGCATTGTGGAGTCAGCAGCAGAAGCCCCGCCACGCTTCCTGTATGACTTCCTGCCGCACAAAGCGAGAAAGCGGTGGCATTACATCAGAGTCTCCTGGGTTGTGGGCGAACGTTATGCGTTGCAATGACTTGTGTCATGTCCCATTAATAATGGTAATGACGGCATTAAGGGGCTACCGCGGGATGTAATTCAAAGATCTGCCAAGCGCGAGTGACAAGGTCATGGCAACTGACAGCACGCAAGCCTGACAGTCACTTACAAGGAGAAATCTGCACCACTTGTTCAGGATGACTCAAAGTACTGTATCACAGAAGTCGGGACTTACAAAGTGCCATAAGCCATCAGCCACAATCGGGAATTGTCACATTAGCAAATAAATGAATTTGCCAGTCCACCACACTGATTCCATTTACTGTGGGTTTTCTGAATGGCATCAAGTCGTTCAAGTTAAAAAGAAGAAATAAAACACATCGTTCAAAAATCGCATTTGAAATTAAATGTGTCGTCTTGGCTTCTCAGCCTCGAGCCATGTATCGGGAATGTAGATTGTTTTTGTCCAATCAGATTTTGGCTGCTACGTTTTACCACGTAAATGAAATCTGCCCGAGGCCTTCAAAATCCCCACTGCTGGTGGCGGACACACACACAAACACACACGTTTTTTTGTGGGGTTTTTTTTTTTGGGGGGGGGGGGGGTAAACCTGCACCTCTGCACTTTCACAAAGGCCTGAGCCTGAACAGTTTCCATTCAACATGATGTCACGCTACCTTTTCTTCTTCGTGTGTCTTTGTCTTTGGTATTGCGCTAAACAGAGGGTGTGGTTTACGAAACTGACGGTATTATCAATTAATGTTTTATTTTTCTCATACTTTGGCACCAGAGGGGCTCGATATGATCCGATGCTATCGCAGTAGTAAATTCAGAATCACAGCAAATATTGGGATGAAAATCACATTAATGCCGAAAATACAAAACAATTCATTCAACAACATACGTAACACCGTTAGGTGTAATTTTTGAGCCCCGTGACTACATATTCTTACACCACTGTGCCATTTGTAACCTCAAAACATCAAATCTTGACTTGAACTGAGGGCCCTCGGATATCGTTCTCTTGCTTTCTGCGACATCTGCACACTAATTTTGAGTACCAACACATCGGTTGACATTCACTGTACAGTATATGTATTACTTTTATATTTTTTTGGGTTTCATTATTTTGCTATGCCATCAAAATATCACATTTGTCTTACGACTGCTTTAGGGATTACATTACTATCACTGACTGGCTAGCAACTCAAGCTCGCTAACGTGGCCCTTGAAAAGAGCTCCTACATTTGCTTCATATCAAATGCCTTGAGGTAACATTTATTGTGATTTCATGTTGTCCTAAAATGAAACTGCGCTGAGAAAGAAAAAAGGCAGGTCTTACCCCCCTAATTAATGGGAGGAAAGTTCCAAGCAATTAATTCTAACTATCAGGGGCCTTCTGTGCCGTTGGGTTAAATGTGTGTGGATTTCTCAATTTTTCTGAGTTATGCCTCTAATTTAGCCAAAAGAGAACCCACAATAAATCATCATGAGTAATCGTGATCATAAAACCAATGTTCATGTCTTGATGAGAAGTAAGCAAACAAGATTTCAACAGACTCTTTCACTAGCGTCTGCTGTCTTAACTGGAAAATCCCCCACACACACAATGACGATGATCATTCAGACTGTCGCTAAGGTGCTGCAAATCAGAAGAATCCATTTTGTTGGGGGTGGGGGGAGAATTCATCTAAATTTGATCTGCACTCTTTCTTCAGGGACATTTCGTTCTTTCAGTGAGGACACATTTTATTTTGAGTAACAGTTCCGCAGCAGAGATGTTTTACAGCGCCGCCACCGCTGGATTGATTTCTTTGACTTGGGAGTAATGGCTTCTCTGTGGGAGAGGCATCTTTCCACTGCGGAACATCTCGCAGCCACTGTTCCCGCTGCCTTGGCTGCGCTACCGCAGCGATCTGTCTAACTTTACTGCAACAACACTTGCTGTGGCTGCAGGAGCTGCTTACATCTGATTGAGCGAGGGTACAGTTGACCTTCAGCCATTTTACTCAGACTGTATTAAAAAGGCCCAGCAAGAGCTCGGATTTTATGGCTGAGCCTTCCCAAGGTCCTACTGACCTGATGGATATTACGAGGATAAATCAAACTTTCATGCCAGCACGCTCATCCACAGTGGGATGAAGTATGAGTACGTGGCAAAGGATGCCAGCGTGGCCACTTGGTGCATCTGCGTGCATTGTACCAACTTGGTCGGTTTTGAATCCAAGTGTGTCTGAATCACTCGAATGACGAGTGTGCGGGTGCTGTTTTGAATGTGCATGTGGCTGCCAATCAGACAGCACATTAAAGGCACGCAGTTAGACAGTTGTAGAATATTTAGCGTTGTCTTCCGTGCTTTGTGCCATGTGTGACAGTTCGCTTTCATGCACACGCGCCACGGGGTGAGTGCGCGGACAGTGGCGCGCGGCGGTCATTTGTGCGGCCTGCTGACCGCAGTCTGACATCTGGCGGCCGGCGAACGTTCGTCACGCGGATTTAAGCCACCGCGCGCGCTGACAGCCTGATCAAGCTTTCTTCTGTGGAATTACTGAGGTCGGATCATCTTAATGATGCACACGCAGTCGATGACTTCTTAACGCTGAAAGCCTCTTATTTGGGCTCTTCATCAAAGCGCATTGTGTAAGAGGTGCCCAAGCCGAACAAATTATCCAAGTATGTGTGAGTATTTAAATCAACCCCGACAGGTATATGCTCGCTTTTATGGTTAGGAAGCCGAATAAAAGAGTGAGGTTTGCAAGATTTATTTCATCGAACATTGAGTCAGTGCGAGAAAGCACAATTGCTTATTAGCTAACATTGTTCCCTCGCAGCGAGAAGGTTCTCTATTCAAATCTCAATTTAGATTTATCGATGTTCTACAAGTGTTCTCTCTGCAAGCGCTCCAGCTTCCTCCCAAAGTCCAAAAACATGGGCCGCTATGTTAGCTTAATCGCAGACTCTAAATCATCCCAAAGTGAGAATGTGTGGTTGCATGTTTCTGTTACTACCTTCTTTTTTTCAGTAGCGTGTTGATGTGGATGATTTTGTGTGTGTGTGTGTGTGTGTGTGTGTGTGTGTGTGTGTGTGTGTGTGTGTGTGTGTGTGTGTGTGCGTGCGTGTGTGTGTGTGTGTGTGCGTGTCCAATCAGATTCCCTTTACTTTTTCCTGAGCGAAATATGCCACACATGGCCAACAAGCTCCCACACAATAACGTGTATATTTTCCCAGGCTCTGATTGGCTGGTCAGATCAAAACTTGTTCGAGACACATTTGATGAGCAAAATACGCCTGGAACAATCTGCACGCATGAATATTTTCAATTTTTTTGTTTTGTTTTGTTTTTGTTATGCCCACAATGCCTGACTGAAGAGGAGAAATCAACTTGGTCTCAGACATTTAAATAGGCATTTTTAAGGTCGACTTTTCCAGAAAAGCAAGCTTTGCACCTTGTTGAAGTGCGCTTTTTTATAGTCTTGATAGCTGCTACAATTTCGACATGCTAGTGGTTTTATGAGGTCGATTAAGTAAAAATGACAAAGACCAGCAAGATCCTCTGCGAGTTTTGGTTGCGAACAACGTGGAGATAAATTGAGACGCGATCATAAATGAAAAATTTGGACAACAATTATTAGCGCATTTCTAACTAATCAGACAGAGAATGATTATTGATATAGATTCAATAAAAAAAATATCTTTTTTTATTGCATTGTTTATTACGTTAAACCACTATATCATAACAAAAACTTTTTCTTTTTTATGGCATATATATTATACTGTATATACATATATTTGATGTGCTTTCTTTTGTGCTAGTTGCATGTTGCTGTAGCTTGCACTGCTGACACAATTCAATTTCCTCTCTGGGGTCCAACGAAGGATAATCTTATCTGAACTCTCAAATTGCTGTGTACGACAGCCATTTATGATGACGCATTGATAGGTGCGATTGTTCTTCACATGCCTGACTCGATATGTTTTACTGCCATGATTATCAGGTGATCAATCCAGGGCAAAGTAGCCCTCCTCACCCCTTGAGCCTTACCAGAATAAGATGAATTGAGGGATAAAAGCTGTCCTGTCAACACGTTTTCATCTTTGTTGTACTCAGTAAAATTTGGGAGTTTCATAAATGAGAGGAAAGAGGCAGTCAACCTTTACTGCGCTTTACACCAGCATTTCTTTGTTTCTAGCTGTGTGCCATATTTTGAATGGACTAGTTATAAATGACAAATAAAGATGATTTGTGAAGAGACTACAACAGCCTCCATCTGAACAGCTAATTCACAGAGCAACTAGAAAGTTAAGCATCCGTTACAAAACATGTTTTTGTTCATTTCATTTCTGACAGCATAAAAGACCAAGGCTGTGATGGCTGATGGTGACGATGGCATACAGAGAATGAAATAGCTAAAACAGTGCAGGCTTTCTTACCAATTGTGTATTGGGCATAATTTTAACAGCAGTATAGTGTTCCATATTCGACCATTATGCGGCCTCCGGTGGCAGTGTTCCCTCTGTCAATTTCTATTTTTTTTATTTATTTATTTTTTTTTTGGTGCGTTTAATCATAAATCCATTTCTCTTGCTTCTGGGCCAGATTCTCTGCCCGATGGGACGCCGTGTTGCTTTAAAAACCAATGACAGAAAGCCTTTGGCAGGTTTCCACACCATTTATCATTGTTGCTAAATGAAAGCAGGATGATAGGGGATGCTTACAATTAATTAAATGGCAGGTAATGAGAACAAGTGGGAGACTGAGGCTGTGCACAAGGTCACCATTGGAGCTATGGTCCAAGTCGTCATCCACACAAAACATGTGGGCTTTATGTTGCTGGGCAAGTTATTCAGTCAAAACTGGAATCATTTCACAATATAGGACAGTTTTTTTTTTCTACTCAGTATATGAAAAAAACATTCGACAATAGCATATTGTAAATTCGAGGCTGGCATCATTTACAGTCACACAATGTTATAACATCTCCACTTCTAGCCTAAAAATGTCAGGGAAAATAGAGAAATGTAATGTATATGGTAAATTTCCATCCATCCATCCATTTTCTAATCTGCTTATCCTCACAAGGGTCGCAGACATGCTGGAGCCCATCCCAGCTGTCTTGAGGCAGTAACTGAACTGGTTGCCAGCCAATCGCAGGGCACACATAGACGAACAACCATTCACACTCACAGTCACACTTACGGACAATTTAGCCTGCCATGCATATTTTATTAATGTGAGAGGAAAGTGGAGTGCAAAAATCATTCATTATGGTCAATTTAATCATCAAAATTTTCAGTTATAGTTGACACCCTGTCAAAAAATACAGACCAGGGATGGGCAACTGGTCACACTTTGAATGGCCCTTAATTTTTTATTTTTTTATTTTTGCAACCCCATAATTGTTCAGAAAACACTGCTAAACATTATTTATATGTTCCCTATGGAAAATGGGGGTATTTGTGGATAAAAAAACTCATGGAAAAATCAGAATGTACCCAAAAGTTGACTCGCATCTGGGAAATCCAGGCATATATCAAGAGGGGCAGTGCCCCCGCAGCTCCGCCCACCAGCCCCGCCAGTGACGACACAAATCATTAGATTTAGCTCATTAAATAGATTAATTTACTTTCTCATCGTTCAGGTCTGAGACTCAAACTCTAACACATTAATGTACAAATAGCCTATGCCTCACCATGCACAAGCGGGGTGCAAATATTCCGAACAAATGCGTATTCGCATTGTACACCCTTACACAAGAGAAAACCATTTCAATCTTAATTTAGTTTGGGTTTTTTTTGGGGGGGGGGCAAGGGGGGAGGGGCAAGGGGCAGCGACACATGATGGACATGACAGAAACCATCACTGCCATCAGCATAACAGTGAGGAAAGTTGCTATGTTGGAACGGCTGTGAAAATATTCATATGGCTTTGGCACTCTTTCCTGATAGGCCAGAAGGAATCAAGATGGAGAACAACAACCTCCACTGTGGCGCAGAACACACAACAATTTGTGCTTGCCGACTTTTCAAAACGCTTTTTTTCCATTGTGAAGCAGCAACAGCACTCTGGCTTTAATGAACAAGAGATCAAATATGTGATTGCATCTGCTCCACTGCTGATATCTTTCCATCTCTACTGCGCTGCTAAAGTGCACAATGATCCAAAATATTGAATGTGAAATGTCACCAAGATGAACGACTCCATTCCCAGTTAACTGAGAACATTTCCTGCTCATGATGGATGTGTTTATAGCATGGCAAATGACCTTGACAACAAATGGCAATTATACTTCCACTTCTTTTGTGTCTTTGCAAAGCCTCTGTGCACAACCACAGCAAACAGGCGTGTCGCTTAGCATCTGCTGATCATGCACAGCGCATAGGGCGCCAGCAGCCTGGGGGGGTCACCAAAAAAAAAATCACAATAATAGGGATTATAACAATAACAGTACATAATATTTATAATAAAGGTTCATAAAGTATGTTAATAAATACATGTGATACAAAAATAACGTAGGCGTATTTACGCGGAAAAAGATTCATCTCCTGCGCGGACCTCTCGTCGGTCGACCTTTGATGACCCGCCACCCCCCCTCTCTTACATTCCTTAGTAGTTTGTTCCATTATGCTTCAATCCGAGAATCCCTGGATATTCGGTCTTGTATTTTTGATTACAGAATCAATGTTTTTCAATATGTTCAAGGAGAAACTCAAGGCCAAGTGAAAGTTTCAGATGATCAACCATGTTTATCTGTTGATAGTAGTGGCATTTATTTTTGTAAATTTTAAATTATTTACTTTTATTTATTTGAGGATTTGGTGCCATTCTTAGTGTTTTATAAGTACTTTATTATGTACCGTTATATCTTATTTTTGTGAACGTTTTTGAAACATTCAAAGTGACAAGTTATTTTGTAAAATAAAGCAAAAGCTGACAAATACTCAGATATTGTTCATTTCTGTCAGGGGTGGTGCGTGGTGTGTGTGTGTGTGTGTGTGTGTGTGTGTGTGTGTGTGTGTGTGTGTGTGTGTGTGTGTGCGCGCGTGCGTGGAGGGGGCGACCAGAAAGCATTATTTTGATTAGGGCACCAAAATGGTGGCCGCCGGCCCTGACAGCAAAGCAATTAAAACACAAACTGAGAGGTCATGACATCATTATAAGCAAGCAAAACTCAGCGGCCATTAGACATGAACTCCCATTTGGTCACCTCCAACTGCCTTGAATCAGGCAGATTAGACATGTTTGCTTTCCTTTTTCATAGAAGGGCGCGCATCATTCGGGTATTTGTGCAACCTATCACCATATTTTGAGATGAGGATTTGTAGCCATTTCAAAACAAACAGTCACCTTTAAAGATGACATTAAAAACTTTAGAAAGGGGAAAACGTGTACCGGGAGCTAAAGTCACAGATTGTGATTCTGCGTTACATTGATAACCCGCCAGTGGTGGATTTAATCTTATTTAAAAGGGGAAAAAATAAAAGGAAATCACCACATCAGCGTATTTCGAGTTTTTACAAGCCACAATGATCTTGGCTTCATCACCTTAAATCTTCGCAACAGCTAAATACTCCAGACAGGAAAGGTTTGAAATCAAAAGGCAAACAACCTTCATGTGCTTATTTTTTTCCCCTCCACATCACTCCTTCATTCAAATCAGTTTGGGTCTTAGCTTCTATTATCAAGTATTGATCTTATCATTGTGCAGTTATACATTGAAATCTAAAATCTGCTGTTGAGTTCCAGCCTTCCTGCCAGGTGTAATTAGTCATTTGGAAGTTGGAGCCAATCTGTTTTTTTTTTTTTTTTTTTTTTTGGGGGGGGTTCATTTCAAATAAACCCCTTTGGTTTAATGGATGCGGACATGTTCTGGGGACGGTTCCCTCGCCTGAGCAGAAAAGGATTGAAAGGAGCATGAAAACAACTTGAAATGCGCTGTTTGTCACTCTCTGCAAATTGGAGCTTGGATCTACTGTAATGCGCTGCCAATTCACAGATAACACTGTAATTAGTTTCTGCCGTGACACAAGTTCACACGCAAAGTCTTTCAAAGGGAAACTCACAGGGTTGATTGGGTAGAACACATCACACAACCCAGTCGATTACGAGACAGTGTTATTATGTCGAACAAGGTGTTCCAGGTACGGATGCCAGGCGCAGAAAATAAACAACCTCACTCCCCACTCTTTTTGGGAGCAGTTGCTGGGCAACTTATCTGAAGAATGGACAATTTTGAACTAAAAAGCACCTCTCTTTCCATTATGTACCCTGCATTATCCTCAATAAGACACAGTCCATAAATTTACTCAGAAATAGCCCACTCAGTCATTGGAAAAGAAAAAAAAAAATTCTGCCTGCTATGTTTCCTTGAAAACCACTATGATGGTTTTGATGATGATGATGATGATTCAAATAATTTGCCGTGTTTGGTACTTGGAAATGTCAACTTACAAACACAACAACAAAAACATGATGTGAACAAAATAACCGGAAGAGAAAAATTTGACAATTGCACAATAGGCACCCTCACAATGGCAAAGGCCTTGATATTTCACATCTGATAGCTGGATATGCTTCATGTTGAAGAAAACTGAATGGCAATTTTATGTATTATGATGACAATACAAATTTTGACATTTCTGGTGAAAAAAGAAAAAAAAAACACAAATTTACAACTAGCGCAATATAAAATGCTTAAAAATTCTTTCTAATGCTCCAAAGTCTCACTTATTTTACAGTTCTGGATTTAAAAATGACGTTTGCAGGCAAACACCCCCCCCCCGCCCCCCAAATATCCCAAAATAGATTCCATAGAAATTTTTCGATTGTTTTCAGCAGACTTTGGCCTGCCCACATTTAGTTCGAAAGCTGCGTGAGCCTGCTGATGTCATATATATATATATATATATATACATACTTAAATATGATTTTTTTACAGATCTCAAAATGTTTTTGTGG